>NC_040901.2:2774090-3099923 GCF_900634795.4 Betta splendens | reverse complement strand
AGATCAAAGAAATGAAAGTGGATGAAAGTTATGCCACATGTCCAATCACTCTTTGCTTTGATTTGCTTCTAAAGTGGAGGTCAGGGGGTATGAGGCTCCATCCCATCCCACTGCAGGCATCTGATTGGCTGAGACTCCTGATAGCAGCTCTCCTATACTGCCACAGTAGAGCAGGGAACGCATGGGCCACTTCTGTGGAGAGAAAAAACACTGGACTGTTAAACTAGTCCTAATGATCATGTTTTCAGTAGTAGTAGTAGTATTGTAGTATAATAACTAATAGCCGTACAGTACTTTCGGGGATATGTGTGAAGTAACTTGTAGTAATTAAATAATGCAGTTACTATGGTTATCAATGAATTAATAAAATAAAATAAATAATAAATATTAAAAATCCATCCATCCATTCATTTTCTACCACTTATTCCCATACGGGGTTGTGGGTGGGCCCATCCAACACCACCAACCTGTAATCTACTAGTGCATTCTTTTTTTAATTCAACCCTATTTCAGTGGAAGTTGGTTTCATACCTTGACAGGGTGCAGGTATCCATCTGGCATGGAGCTTATGGTGTGTTCAGCTGCTGTACCTCCCTGGTCCAAGATCTCTGTTAGATACGCTATGTAGTTGGTAGCCAGAACCAGAACATCCAGCTTAGATAACTTAGTGTCAGGTGGAACTGAGGGCAGAGCAGACTGAAGGAAGTGTCGGTGAGCGAAAAGTCAACTTTCTGCACAAAGATGCAACACAGTAACAGTTTTAAAATCAAATGGGCTTAACACAAATATGCTTATTTCCTGTGCAATCATAACTAGATTGGGTTGCTAAATTAAAACATGTCTGGTTGTAGAAAGTAAAAAAAATACTTGGATAGTTTTATTTATTTACTTCACTTTATTGAAGAACCTCAATTCAGCATCTACGCCGAAAACAGATGGAGAACCAAACGAATGGTTTCAAAGTGAACACATGAACAGCTTCTTAATGAAATCTAGTAATAATAGTAATTGTTGGAATCTGAATGTGTGCTTTACCTGCAGACTGTGGAAGGCTTGTCGCAGGTTGCGTACTCGGCTTCTCTCGCGCGCTGCATTTTCTGGTGAGTGTTGAGTCTTTAATGTTCTGGACTCACAAGCACAAGCTGAGTTCGGCCCGGACCCACACACATGCTGAACATAAATGAACATAAATGTTTAGAGATTGAGCATTTTAAATAGGAAACAACACCATCCAATGACTGCATCGTGTCACCAATATATTCAACAAACATAAAGTACTTTAATATTTCAATTGTTAAATTATTTGTGATTATTAGTGAACCTAAATTTTTTTTCAGTGGCGTAAAAAAATATTGTTGATTCTTTATGAGACTATGTTCAGTCTTTTCACATCACACATATTCATTAAGTCTTAAGGGACATGTGACTGACAGAAGCGTATTCAGTTTTGCCCATGAACATTAACAAATACATGCATTCTACACAATCTACATATTTTACACAAATAGTATGAATTTATGAGAAATAAGTTCATGTCTCCGTTGACACTATTGTATTGAAAACATGAGACACTGCATTTTACTCAGGCAGTTCTTTATCTTAGATTAACTGCAGCACGTCGTTGGTTGGGAACTGAACACAGACTCACCCACTTCCTCGACTCTTGGCTTCTGCGCGTGATCTGCATGCGTCCATGAACAGATTCTGACTCGCCAGCTGCACGCGGCAGCTGGCTCTTGAGTTCCGCTGTGGAGCTGGAGATCAACTGATGGCCCACTGCCACCGACGTGAGACCGTCTAGAGGATTGACAGCCATGGATGCGGCCTCTGGCACAGCAGACGCCCTTCAACACCTGAACAACACCTTTTGTTCAGTCTATTTTCATCGGCTGGTTGCTTTTTGAACTTAACTAAGTACTTCGGTGAATAGGCGAATCTAACGGATATAAAAGTAACCCTTCACTCTCTTTTTCTCGTATGGGCTGATCTATTCAAGCGCTCAAAGTTGTTCAGGTCTTGGTGGCACTCCAGTCACACCCAGAGCCCAAAACAACTGGTAAAAAGCCCACAGTTCCTGGCTGCTTCCCTGCACATTACTGTCGATCCAGAGAGCTTCTCCCCAGTCTGACCCTCTCTCTCTCTGCCTCTCTGTGTTCTCTGTTTATTTCCTTATCGAGTGAGGTAATGTGGGGAACTTCATGTGGTCCTTATCTCAGCTACCCGGTCGTCCTCATCCTCCCTTGGCTGTTCTATAGCCAAGAAGAACAGGCAGGCAGGCAGTCAAGGCTGGAGGAGTCCGACACCGAGAGAGGCACCGAGCCAGGGCACCGGGGGTCTTGGGAAACTTTAAGTTCTACTAACAGCTGGCCAGGGCTGGAGCTGCTTGGGGCAGTGCGACATTGACAACAAGAAGTAGAAGCGCATTTGGATTTGACTGAAACATTTCACACTGTTGGACTTGATCTGTTTTTCTCCATATAAAACTGCATGGTGTCGCTGACTTTACAGACTGAGAGGAAATATAGTCGCACACTGTTCTAGACCTCCACGCGAACTGTAGTGGAGGTGTAGTAAATTCACAGTAATCAGCTTCAAACCAGTAGGATCAAAATAAATACATTTTCTTCAAAGTTATGCCCCATTCATTTACTACTATAAGTCATCTTAAAATCATTCCTGTCAGTCTCAGCACAGTCACTGTCAATTTTAGCATCCATCCATCTCAGCTTTCAACACGTCTGTTATATAAACTTCACCAGATAATCATTTACATCATTTTAATTGCTACTGTTTTGGTGCTTGTTGCAGACAAACTACAAAAAAAATCAAATTATGATTGACAGAAAAAATACAGCTAAGCAAGACACCATTTGATGTTTAGTGGAATTCTATAGTAGCATGTAGTATTGTGTGGTATCAGGGATGATTTGAGTTAAGAGGCTTCATGTTATCAGTTAGAGGAATGCCTGGCACCTTGTCCATGCTTTCAACACTATAACAAGAAGTGGCCCCTGACATCTGCAGCTGCATGAAGAGTTCTGTGAACTACAAGGATCCTTTTGAGAAAACACTCGAAAGATCAGGAGGGATGATAAATGGAACATATGTAAGAACATTAAACAGGAAATTCCACTGAATTGCTTTTATGGATTTTAATTTAATTTCAGATCACTAAGTTTCTTTCTCTGATCTTTCTCTTTTATTTCCTCACCTACTGATTTTATAAGCTGAAAGGGGTTAGCTTTACTTTTTTATTTCAAATGTTTGTTACTAAATCTGCTATGTTTACAAGCATTACAACTTCAGTATGGTAAACATTAGTTGACTAGAGCCAGGGGAGGGACTAGGTGTAGGTAGTCCTGAATAGGTTAGGCCTGTATTTCATAAAACGGAGAAAACTAAAAGAAATAAATACAAAAATGTTGTGGTTAAATTCAATGCAGAACCAGAACATGAACATTGCCCACCCTTTCGGGTGCCATAGATTTAGATGCCTGCTTCATACAATAGTTAAGATTTACATAAATAAAAACAACTAAGAAAACTGTTGGATTAATTAACTGGGCCTAGCTCATATCAAACTTTTATCTTTCACACCAACCTGTTATACCCATTCATTTGCTGGTTGCTTAACAGAAGGAAACACACTTTACTGAAGAGAAACCAGCTGTGCTTCGGTACATAAATTTATTTTAAATGCAAGGCAAATATTAACCGTGCATTTTGAAGTGTGGGGGTGTCTTCACACTAGTGGCATTTAGTAAGATTCTGCTTCATTTAGGTAAAACAGGCCCACAAAAAAAATATACCAATACCTGTAATCAAATTGACATAAACAGAGACATCTAATGACTTTAATGCCCATCTTTAAGCCCTCTAAAATTAACAACAATGGCAAAGCCCTTAAAACACGCAGGGGTTTGCACATTTTTCCAATTTTGTATAAAATGTCCCACCAGTTCACTTTACTTTAGATTAATATGATGAGCAGATTTGAACAAAATGCTTAACCCTAAAAAACAGGATAAGATTATTTACCAAACGTATATGAAAAAAACTCACGTGTACAGATGTGTACATACACATGTGACATGATATGTATATGCATCACATCTCTGACTGTATTAAATCAGTACAGGTGGGCAGATTAACTCACTTCATCTTAACACATTGCCATTTTACCAACGCTCAACGACTCCATAAAGTACTTCAACAGCACTCCACTCAACAACCACTACTGAACAGTCCAAGTACTCCAGCATGCCAGTGGTTATAGAGCATCTTAGTCAGTCTCCATTGCACCACTGTGTGTCTCCTTGGACACCATGAGTCTCATCAGTTTTCCGTGGAGTTTCTCGATCTTCTTCACATCCTGAGCCTGGTCCGTCTTGTACTGTAAACACTGTGGGAAGAGACAAAACACTAAGTGGGAGCCAGACAAGCGTAGGCCTCAACCCAATAGAGATGCTGTGAATTGGACCTCAATTAAACGGTTTACACCAGATGCCATAGAAATAGCTATCTGATTAAGTTCTGAGAATGCTCAACCTCATGAAGGTCTAATCCGCATGTACGAGAAGCACTTGCTTTGACGAGTTATTAGAGAACTGTGACAATTACTTTTATTACAATTACTGTGTTGGATGTGTTCGCCGACAGCACTTACCACCGCATTGTCGGTCACTTTCATACAGAGATGACCGTCGCAGTGTCTGTACTTGAGAACCACTCTGACCTGCAAAGACGACAGCAATTGGTAAATCTGACAGTGTTACCACACACACACACACACAAACACACACATGTGTGCACGCTATTCGGCTAACACGCTAACGAACTTGTAAAATATCGTGTTTTCACCTTCATTGGATCTGTCAAATATAGCTTTTCTGCGGCACGAGCGAACTCCTCCCAAGTCTGATAATACGGCATATTTTCAGCAGCGCACCGTTCCTATGCGACAAGGGGGACGAATTATTCAGCTTATAAAGTTGTCCACCTTCGGAAGAACACATCAGCAGCAAAACCAGAATCAATCACAACTAAAATACAGGATCTAAAAAAACTACATCCGGGTTATCGTTTCAAGCAAATGAACACCGAAAACAAAACCTGTGCTATAAAGCAATGCTTATTAGCGTGAAAACACGCAAATCGGCTATTTTCTGAAATGTAATTAATGTAGTGATGTTCCATTTGATGGACCATGAAAACGTCTTTCCAACAGAAGATATAGGGTGCGTGTCCAAATTCCCTTATTTTGATGGAGCTTTGCCCCTCGAGTTCCTCTCGATCCGGAAGTCTTTGTGATCCTCCATCTTAAAAAGACAGACCCACTGCAACTCAATATGTGGAGCAGCAGCACCCTAAGGTTGACTGGGGTAGTAGCGGTGAGCTAACCGAGGAGTTTACAGGAAGTAGATAATAATAATAACAATAATAACAATAACAATAATAATAATAATAATAATGTGCTGTTACATTCAATTTCCCCATTGTGGAACTAATATATGTTTTCTTATTCAAAGCAAACTAAAGGTGGTGGACAGTGGTTCTGCCCTGCCAGAGGAGACCATCCAGCACCAGCAGCCTCAATACCACTAACTTAAAAAACTAAAATGAAGACGGAAAGAACAATTAAACATAGAAATCACTGTACAGACCAAGCTGCAGATAAAAAGCAATGCACTGTCATCCATGCAAAATAGAAATGCATTTTACATTAAATCTAATATGTTTCACTTAAATAAATTACAATAAATCAAAAAAGGGTTTAAAGTACACGACAAGTAAGCCACATTTAAGTGAGCTGTGTGGCAGCACATGTGGCCATAACACTGTAGGTAATTTTATTTAGCTTGATTTAAACAATACCATTTCAAGACTTCAATCACAGTATGCACAAAAAGGCCAGTTCAAATTTGTCCAAACTAAAGCAAATTGGGGTACAGTGTCACCCAGGCTGCTAAAATTGAGCTTTATCAATAGATAGGTAAAATAAGGGGGGAAATAAATAATTGTACTGTTGTACAATGTTATGTAAAATGTATCTATAGAGGTAAAGGGCTTCTAAAAACCAAAGACAATTGTTTTTAGAATAAAAAGTGACTATGGCAAGACCAACACTAGATACTGCATTTACACAAAAGGGAGAAAGCGCTCCAAAAGTACATTTAGGTCAGGAAACAACATATACTGCAACTAGTTTTCCCTGTAGTTATGACAAACATCCCTGTCTCAGTTCACCTTGGAGACATTTGACAGTCGCACATATACATATTTGATACATTTATCAAAAACAAATAATTTTACATTCGTTAAGTTACAAAAAAAACATAGAGAAGTACTATAAATCTTTATTTTATGCAGTGATATTTGTCCTATTTATCCTCAAAAGCAATCTGATCAATACATTTTAACTTTAATAAGTCACATATAAAAACGCATTCTACTCAGCTCAACTTCCACTTTGCCAGCTTTTTAGTGAAAAAAAACAAGCTCACCAAAACTCATGTCTTCCAGGGTAAATATCAAATAATTGTCTTTCTGATTTGGATGTGATCTGCCCAGAAAACTGGGCAAACTGCCTAGAAAGTACAGTAGGTCTCAGTGTAACCATAACTACAACCATTAAAATTAACATATAACTTAGAAAATACAAACATAAGCCAAAGAAAAAGCAATGTTAAATATCCCATTTATTGAAAACATTCTTTTCCCAAATAACATGATGGAATATTTATATTTACATGGTTACAGCACATCAGAAAAATGCTATTCAGACCACTTACTGTATTGCTACTTAGGTACTCATCTTCAGCTGCAAAGACATAAAAATACTTTTTGGGTTTGCAAATGCACAGGATAAAAACACAATCTACAGCTGATGTCACAGTCTTCATTAAAACTGGAATTGTTATTGGAGAGTTAAAGCTTATTTAGGCAACATCTAAATACATGATTATTTGTGGGAAATGAAGTTCATAATATGCCCAAGAGACAAAAATACATACTATTATTCAAGAGAAAGATGGGATTTCCATTCTAAAAGAGCAAATAATTGGTGATGGAGAGAAATGTTGCTTATTTCTTAACGGATGTGAACAATAAAAACAAGCAGTGACATGTCCCCCACAATTTGAAGAAGACAAATGCATGATCCTGAGGTAGCAAAGCCTAATCAAATACACTTCAAATTGATCTAACTGAAATTCTTTTATGCTAAACAACTAGCTTAAAAAAAACAAAAAACAAAACTTATATACAGAAAATTATACACAACAAAATGATTCAACAATACTTTAAATTGCTTCCAATTTAACCCTCTGACAAGATTCTGAGTCCTGAGAAAGATCAGTGCACGCAAACTGCATAATAGGCATACAAAAAAAGGCATACTTCAAAATTAATATATTGTAATAATGTGATACTGATAACGTTCTAAACGTTCTAAAATGAGAGCAAAGACATGAATGCAGGGCTGGTATGTTTGTTTTTTTAAGTATAAAAGCAAATCCATATATACAAAAATATACATCCTAACAAGACATTACTGGCAACAGTGCTTATTCACAACCTCCCCTTTATCTAAAGGTGGGGAAAAAGGCAAATATTCAAATTGTCCATTATACATAGGATTATGTACTACAGGTCCTTCAGTCCAGATTAAAAATTTCATTTGGGATTTTGCTAAATTGTACTTCCTCAGTACACATGGGGAATGATCCGGTAGCGGACAGTTCGGCAGTACTCATCCCAAGCCAAACCATACTTCCTCCTGCACTCAACCATGTCACGTGAATCTCTGTGCACGAGCAGGATGATGAAGTAGATCATGTAGTACCACGGCAAGAGGTGGCTGAACCCTGGACACAAATGGGATAAATATAAAATTTGCATTGCTTTGTTTGCAGTAACTTTACTCTGCTAAAAATGTTTTCTCACAGAACTCTAAAGGAAAAAAATCCAAATCAACTTTCCTTCATGTTCACTAGTCAGTGTAGTGTATGCTTCCGTGAACTTAAACTTATGTGAAGTGATCCTACAACATTAGGAACTAAAGTATTAATACAGTATATAACTGTGCTGAGTGATCACTGAACTTGCTATGTTCATGTGTGTCAACAAGTAGATAGAAAACAAACTTGGTGTAAGAACACCAATGCTTATAAAAGACCCTTGTAGATATTAGCTGAATGGTGATGTATTAATAAGCTGCATGCGTTAGGATAAGTTTGGCATAAATTTAGCGGGAACTTATTTTTCTACTGTCCTCACTAGAGGCTTTGCCTTATCAAGCACTGAGAAGGTTTAAACAAGCTGGGACAGAACAAAAAACTCAAATGGCGTGTATGTCCTCAGAGAAAGCACATTGCAGATAAACACAATATTAATCCTGCATCTCAATTATTTGCCACACATGTTTGGTTATATCTGATACAACTGAACTAAATTAGCTTACCACAGGGTAGGGACCAGGCCAGAGCCATGAGGAGGTCTCCAAGGTAATTAGGGTGGCGGACCATGCCCCACCAGCCGGACACTAGAAGACTCTTCCCTGTAGCTGTGGGGATTGTCTTCAAGTCTGAAGACAAGGGGTTAGCAAAGTAGCTTTTCTTAGCTCGTAGTTCTATTTATTGGCAAATAGTTCACTTGAAGTTGTTTAGCATTTAGAAGAAATGTTTAATAATGAGACTATGTCATTGTTTCATGTAATGTCTGCTACAACTTTCAGCAACACTTACAAGACAGTTTGGGGTCTGATGGATTTCTCCTGAAGGCATTTTTCTCAGAGTTGGATTTTCTGAAGATGTAGAAGCCAACAACTAAAAAAAGAATCAGGACTATATGTCAGCCTCACAAGGACATAAGCAGAATGGTTCTGTAAATGTCCAATTTGAAACAAGGTCAATACAAAGCACAAAAATTCATTTTGGTGCTCTGCTCCACTCACGTTTAAGGATGACGATAGCTGTAAGAGCAGGGACGCTCAATGGGCTAGGGTGACTGACCAGGTAATACGCCTGCATGGTGTAAGTAAATGGAACCCACACAAGATCACCAAAAGCCAACATGAAGCCAAAGCCATCGTGCATCAAGTCCATGGTGGTCAGGATAGCCTCCTGGGGGGTAGGACAGTAGCTTAAAGTATGGTATTTATTTTGCAAGACCTTTAATGTAATGTTTTGCTATTTTATTTTTTTTTATTTTATTTGTCTCGTCCTGCAGTGTTACCTCATTCCAGAGACCATCCACCACATAGAGCAACTGGAAGAGGTTAACAAGGATCATGGAATTGGATGGAGCATCCAGACCCTGCTTCTTCATCTCAGCCAAGGCCATCGCAAAGTTGATCAAACACTAGATAAATCAAGAAAGAGAGAAGCCAGTATGAATGTTTCCTAAAAGCCAGGAGACGAACAAACATTTTGACATTTCTATGACAACGGCATTGTTTGACATATTCTTTGACGTTACATTAAGAAATTATGATATATAATGTAAAGCAAATTTAATTGCAAAACATAGTAAGATCATTCCACCATCCAGTTATTTGCACATCAGAGACAAAGATATCCTAAACATTATTATTATTATTATGTATTCTTGCAAAACTGGATATTTAACACCATGCTCTATGTTGAATTTATGTAGAATTATTATTATCATAAAATATTGATATCATACCAAAAACAAAAGGTCACAACCTGTATTGGATAACCTGAAGAACTTAGATTTGATCATGGCCCAGTTAGATTGGTAAAATCACTGATTGTGTTCTCTTAGCTTTAACAGTCTACATCCTATACTCTACCTGTCTGATCATAATGCTGCATTCAACGCTATAGATCACAGCATCTTATTACAGAGAATGGAACATGGCAACAGGATCAAATAGGAGGGTTCATTGTTCATGCTAACAATAGATCTTACATGCCAACAAAAACTTACTTTAGAGTTTGACAGGGTTCTGTCTATAGTGCAGTACTTTTCACTCTATACATGTCTCTCTAGATAATATTATTAGGAAAAGCACTACGTTATACTAAGTTATGGAAGCAGATATTTGCTCTGGCTGACTTAATGCTGGCTTCAGGTTGTGAAAACAAGTGTTTCTACTGCACTATCCTTGTGGTACCCTAATGTGAATCGTGCCGTTTTATTTCTACCACCAGGCAAAGACAAGATTCTTTTTTTTTTTTATGACAATATAATACAAATTCAACATTTTGTAGCGCTGCCTATAATACAGGGACAACAGATCTATTTCAACAGTGAACACCAGTAACTGATCAACCTGTCTGGTAGGTAGATGTAACAGAATAAGCTGCTATTCTTGAGAACAGCGATTAGAATCTGTCCTATTTAAATTCATAATTCCCAGTGCCAGTCGCTGCCCTGTGAAATTAAATTATTTAGGTAGTCAATCACTATAGATTTAATTCTTGTAAATTTTGTAGTGAAAGGTTTGCCCGAAAACTCACCCAACCAATCAGTCCAGGGCGCATCTCGCAGAAGAATTTCAGATCAAAGTTTTTGATACGAGGATTGAGCTCATGTCCTTTAAAAAAGTCATAAACCACATTCCCTGCAAAAACAGCAGCACAAACTAGTTTTAATAATGTGTGTTAGTTTATTTTGAATGTAGTTCAAGTAAACAAGTAACAAGTCAGAATTAGATCACTCTCCTTACCAGAGTTACCTCCCAGTGCTAGTTGCTCTGGAGCAGCATATCGAGAGTAGACATACAGGAAGATGCTGAGCACAAAGGAGATGAGGAAGGAGCCCGTGGCCAGTTGTAGGAAATGGCTGTAGATATATGTGAGGTCAACACCGTAATGAACTGCTGCTGCAACTGCTACAGCACTCACCACAATGGCAAAAAAACCTGGAAAGACACATTGAGAAAACATGTATAAGTACTTGTCAGCAAGTATCTATGCAGAGAAAAGAATTTTAACCGTACTATGAACAGGTGGATTGTCTTGTTGATAATAATGTAGCCTCACAGTGTATGATGTTAGATGCAATTGCCTATCTGAAGAAGAAGAGTGCATCAGAAGAGGTGACCTCAATGGCACAAGAAGAGGAGAAGAAGAAGTCTAAAGCTTAAAGCAGATGACCCAAAAGCTAGAATGTAAGGGGTAGAACATTCTTGACTAGCCCTGCTAGAGTTTAAAACTAGATACTAAAAAGCATTTTGGTTTACAGGAACCACGATACTTATAATAAATAGAAGAATATTGCTGAAAAGAAACCTAGTGGTGTTTTTATTGTCCTCTTCGCTTATTTTGTGTTTGCTTATGTGGGATTTGTTGGATTTACTATATAGCTGAATTTGTGAATTTTTTAGGACCATGACCTTACTTTACATGACTAGTTTATCAGTGGGAATGGACATGTGCTTTACATGGACTCACCATTGGTTCTGTACTTCAGCCTCTCCCCAGACCTCAGTGGCATTCCCTCACTCAACTAGAGGGAGAAAAAAAATAAATTAATAAAAGGATTTAGAACTAATCAATAAGAACAAGAGGCAACTATATGCACTCTGCCAAAATCCTGATTCCCCTCTCTACAGCAGCCAACTGCAAACAGCAAAAATATCACATTTGAAAAAAATAAATTGCAATAAAATATTCATTACACAATTCTAATGAATCCTAAAATGTACACTAAAAGTGCATCATCCTTGATAAGGTGAGAGCTTTACTGTGCATGTACAATATTTCTTCTGCAATCCATAATTGGAACAGATCAGACTTTTATAGAAAGTAGTGAGCTTCACTGTGCAGAATACTGGCAGTATTGTTCTGTGCAGAAAGTACCACTGTACATCATTTACAAAATGCAAAAAAAAAATAATAAAATAAAATAAAAATAAAAAAATCATAATTGAAAAATCTCTATTTTTTCCCCTCACCTTTCCAACAGGTGTAACATAGAGCAGAGCCTGGAATAGGATCCACAGGATGATGAAGCTTAGGGCCTGGGCATCCCAGAAAACATCAAGTGGGGGCAGAGGAGGGGGGAAAGTGGCCAGGCTGGGGTCCTCCTGGTTGACGTGGAGAACTAGGAAGAGGACCCAGGCCGGCAGAAAAAGCAGCCAGAAGTAGGCTCCTGAAAAGGCAAATAAATAAATAAAATACACAAGCATTTTTGTATCATGTTTATGGATTCTCGTGTTATGTTTTGCATATTTTCAGGGCAGAACAGCTTTTGGGATGAAATTGCTGTCTACTCATTCTCTAGGCGGGAAGCTGTTCCACACACCTGTTTATAATTATACTATTTCAGCATTTTACGTCCACACTGCAACCTACCTATCTTCCCGCCAAAGTCAAGAGGGGTGGCGAAGGTGGCACCTGCAGCTTTCTTTGCTTCCTTCTCTTCGGGATGCTCTACTTTGGCTTCATCTGATTTAGCATCTCCATCATCCTTCCTACGTCGCAGATTGTAACGACCTTGGATCTTCTCAGGTTCAGCCTCTACCTTTTTCTCACTCTTTAGAAGAAATAATAAGGCTTGTTTAAAGTCTTTATTAAAGATTTTGTAAAATGTGCATAAAGATAATAATCATAACATAACACACATTTTTGCACACTTTCAAACCTTAATTACTAGGGTTACCTGACAAATTTACTTCAACTACAAAGAAATCAAAAGGATTTCACACGGTTCATCACTAGTGCTCACTTGGACGGTAATTCAATGTCTTAGATAAATGTGGCATAGAAAACATATTCAGTGTTGACATTTAACAATTTCTATCACGTGTACCATACTGGCGCAGTACATTTATAGTGTGGCTGGATTAAAGATGGGTGAACAAAGTTACTGCAGTGAATTAATTGCTAAAGGCTCACGCACTGCTTTTGTTCTCAGGCAATTTTACGTAGTACATAATTACCTCTAATTAACAGATTGCAATAGGACACGTTATGGTGTAACAATGTATACCCTGCTCTATGAACCACCACCTGATCGTGGTAGAGGAGTTTGTGTGTTCAAATGACCCTAGAAGCTATGTTATTAAGCTATATGTCGAGGATCCACTGGAGCCAGGCCTGGGGTTGAACTCCTCCACTTGGGGCCAGAGGACAAGTATCTTGGGGTCTTATACTCAAGTGAGGGGAAAAAAGGAGTGCGAGATTCAGATCAGTGCGGCGGCTGCAATAATGCTGTTGCGAAGAGGGAGCTGAGCTGAAAGGCGAAGTTCTCAATTTACCACTCAATCTACGTTCCTACCCTCACGTATAGCCATGAGCTTTGGATCATGACCGAAAAGATCTCAGATACAAGGGGCCGAAATAAGTTCCCTCTGCAGGGTATCTGGATGCACTCTTAGAGACAGGATGAGGAGCTCTGTCACCCGGAGAAGAACTCTGGGTAAAGTCGCTGCTCCTTCATGGCAAGAGGAGCCAGCTGAGGTGGATCGGGCATCTGTTTCAGATGCCTCTTGAACACCTCCCTGGGGAGGTGTTCCAGGCATGTCCCACCAGTAGGATGCCCCGAGGAAGACCCAGGACACGCTGAAGGGACTATGTCTCTCAGCTTGCCTGGGAATGCCTTGAGGTCCCGCCGGATAAGCTGGAGGAAGTGCCAGGGGGAGGGAAGCCTGGAGCTCCCTGCTTGGACTGCTGGCCCTGGATGAGCCAATGGAGGGATGAATGAATTGATTTATACTGGTATTATCACGGGTGGTAAGATATCGCACACCCCTAAGGACCAAAGTATTTTATTATGGAAAAGTTTATAATAAATTGTTAAACCCACATCAGTTTTATAAGCATTGCAACCCTGCTTAGCTCCCTTAAAATGGCACATACCTCTGCAATCCTTTTAAAAGGCTTTGAAGGCAGACAGAGTAAAGAGGCACATGCTGATCTGCCATGTGACTGGCCAAATAAAGCATAATCTTGTGAGGGGAGCCCCTCTCTCTCTCACAACATGCATACATCATGACATTCCATTAGCTCAAATGTACCTAAAAGCCTTTTCACAATTAGAAAGGAACTACTGCCTGGAACAACAATGGCTTCCAACAGTCCAACTTGCATTTTCATCCAAAACATTGAACACATCTGTACTAACAATGTTTCAATCACCAATTCTTGATAAGTCATATTTTTTGATAGAGTATTGTTTTTCAACTTGTGAAAACTACAATGCTCTAAGAAGTCCCTCCTTGCCACAAGCCACAATTTTATTTTAAATTACAAAGCAAAATTTACCTCATTTATTTTGTTAGCCGTGTTATTTTCCACTTTTAGTTTGTCCTCATTCTTCTCGTGCCTGTTGTTGCCGTTGTTCTCAGGGGTCTTTGTCGGCTGCTGCCATACAAATAGAGCCATAGAGAAAGAAAGAATGAATGAATGAATAAATCAATGGATGGATTAAAGAATAAATAAATAAATAAATGAATACACACACACACACACACACACACACACACACACACACACACACACACACACACACACACACACACACACACACACACACACACACACAATGAAAGCATTAAACAAAAAAAAAAAAAATTAGCAGCATCACATATTGTCACTTATGTGTTTCACCAAAAACAGGCAAGAATAGTTTTGCCATTATGCTGTGTCTTACAAATGTTTTTGTTAATATATTATATGGTCATTAAATTATATAGACCAAGTGAATATGAGAGAGTAGCTTAACATCAACATACAAATATATATACACGCTTCTCCATCATCGCCAGAACTACAAGAGAAAACAAAAAGCTTACCAGGGGGCTGAGAGTGACCTCAACATCTCTCAGCCTTGTTTCTCTGCGAGAAGATGCTGCATTGTCTGTTATTGCTGCAGCAGCAACAGCTGCTGCAGTGCGAGAAGATGAGCGCCTTGTCGTCCTCCCTGGGGAGCGTGAACGGCTACGGCGACGACCAGGTGATCGAGAACGAGAGCGGGAACGGGCTTGGAAACCAGAAGTACTCTGAAAGAACGAAGAAAGCATTAGTATAAAAGAGCCGAGTTACTGTTTGATATGATGGCTTGTTACATGTACAAGTAGACAAAAAAATGCAGAATACCACTAACTGACGAGAAACAATAGTCTACTCTCAATTGAGTGGGTGGAGATTTCACATACAGAGCTGCCACAAATTAAACTGAAAAAATGAGTTACCTTGAGGTCTTGCTCCCTGAGCTCCAACTCCGTACCATCTTTGTAGATTACAGTGTAGAGCTGACTTTTTAAATCAAATCCTAGCACTTTGACCTCGTAATACAGGCTGCTGCCAGGCCAGCGGCCCATCACTGTTTCCCCTTTCTGGTACTTTAAAGAAGGCATCATCACTGTCCTGAGAAAGGTTAAGGACAAAAGAATGTGTAGTTATAAAAGAGAAAAAAAATTTAAAGTAAAAACATGACAAAAATTGTTTTTAATTGTAAACAACATAAATTACTGACATTCATTTGCCACAAATACGGAAAATTAAGCATTGTTGCACTAAGCAGCTCCTCTAATTATTCTATCGAAACATAGCGTGAGATCAAACTTTAGTTTCTTTAAATGAGAAAAATGTCAGAATCTCAAGAAGCTTATCACCCACACTGCTTTGACATACAGATTTTTCTGTCCACTAAACTGAAGAAAAAAATCTGAATAAAGTTAAATTTGTTTAAAAAAAAAGGAAATCTAATCAAGACTTTTGGTTATAAATTTTAAACCATCCACACATCTTGGAAGAAGGACTGTTTAACATTTTAGAATAGTAAGATTCTATAGCAGTGTGCAGCTCTGGACACAATGAGATGGGCTGAGCAAGGTCAGCATTATAGTAAATTACTGGCTAGGACAGTTGAGCGGGTGGAACACTAGCATTTTTGGTACACACACGGTTTTGTTTAAACCTAGCATGAATCTAACATCCAACTCAAAGCCAAGCAGACGGAAAAATTTAAATTTTTTGGCAAACAACAGCAAAAATCAACAAATCTAACATTTGACGCACCACAAGTAAGTCCCCGCCCTACGCTTCTGGCTCATCTGCCGAGTTTTATGTGGGACGCTAAAACGCCATCTCCGCTACATCTGAGGCAAAGCTGATGAAAGGATGCGAACGTAACGTGGGCGGAGACTCGACAATAACTAACTCAAAAACACCCCTCAAAGCTCAAACATGCGGTAAAGCTCCGCGTGCCTTTAAAATGTGACGTATACATAAATGTGACGTGTGTAATATATAGAAAATACTGTATATACACACCAAATAGCATACGTCAGCGTCTAATTACTTAGCAAGCATAGTGGTAGAACAATAGGCAGGTCGATGCAATACAACTCAAACAAACTCAACTACACTTTGAAAGTTAGAAAAGTTATCCTAAAGTCGCAATATAAAACTTTCTCCCACTTAAAGTACTTAACGACACCGGCAGACAGTCCCACGGGCATCTGCTGGTTGGTACGAATTGTAGTTTTAGCGCCACTGTCCACCAGGGGCGACAAACAGCAGATTCAAATTTATTTTTAAAAGCGGAGGCGATACAATGACTAAAATATGATTAGGCATCAATTAACAGCGTCACAAGAAAAACATTAGTAAAGTAGTTAGGTTTTGCAAATCGTCTAACCAAGTTCCATACACCTATTTGTGAAAACCAATATTTAAACGTAAGGCTATACAGCACGCTATACTGAAACTTTCCAATAAAATTAAGCATTTTAATCCTCAATAGATGAAACTAATGTGTCTTCAAGGACAAATATTTTCACGCTAGAACTCGACTACATATGTAGGGATTTACTAAAATGCGCTGTAAACTTGAGATGCAGCGTAACGTTAGCCGTAAAGCATCTACAACCGAAAAGGGAGGGAGGGAAAACGTCACGTATTCAAATTTCCAAGTGTAGTAGAAAAAACCCAGATCATCCACCTAACAACGATCACAAACATGAACCAAAGTATAACAAAAGAAATCCCTTAACATTTCGAAACATATAATGAGCAGACAATTGAGAAGATGATTGGGATCTAAAAAAAGACAGTATGTAACTAAGCGCGGTACTGTCTAATTTCCGAACATAGAAGGGCTAAGTATTAATATTATACATATTAGAGAATACCACGCCCTAAGTAATTTAATTAACGTCGCAGTGGTACATACAAACACACTATATAAGTTATTTTTAATCTAAACCGATGAAACAATTTTAAGACTCCAAGAAGTAGTCGGAGCCGACATAGCGGTAGCTTGTGTTAGCCGCAGCTAACATTAAGCTCATATTTCCAAACAAAGAGAAACGATAAGCGATTTGCTATTTTACACCATAAGTGCATACACTGTGCAGTTGTCCTTACCTTATTATTATGTGGATAACGTCAGGGTGAACAAACGATGAGGCAATCCTTCACAAGATAAAGAATTATTACTTTTATCCTAATATATTAAAAACTGACTTCACTAACGTTTGACGTAGAGCTCCTCCCTCCCTCTCTCTGAGCAAAACCTACCAGTAACCAGGAAGGCGCGAAGCCAGCTGATTGGCTAATTCAGCTTCAATTTCAAACTGTTCTCTCGTCTAATTGGCTATTGTTGGCTTTTAACCGAATTTTCATTGGCTCCGACAGACTCACTACTTTTCGTTTACGCCTACCCAAATGCAGCCAATATGGAAGGGCACGAACTTTGGCGTTATAATTGAAAAAACATTTTGTTCAATAATTCTTTTTATATAAAAACTGTAACAGTTTGGAAGGTGTTAAAATCACTGTTCAAACTATATAGTAGGATTAGGTTTACATTTTATGCCTATGGTTGGCATGGAATAATGTAAAAAGTATTTTAATTGTTTAAATTCTACAGTAGGTTATTTCATGTATTCACTCACTTTCTACCAATAACTGCATGAGTTAGTTATTTTGTAAATAAATATGTAGACCAAACTCCCCATCAAAGAAAAGTAAAAGTCTAGTATTTGATGAATTACTGTAGTTAATTACACCTCCAGTGATTGCATTCAAGTAACTTCCGTATTTATTATTCTCAGCTGTTTAACAGAGTTCATAAACATAATGAGTGAAAGAAAATCGATTTAGAAAATTTCACTAATCTCTGTCTTTTAGCAGCTTCCTGTCTTTCTCTATGCAGCTCAGGGTGCTTTCCTGTCAGAGTGCAGCACAGCTGTAAAGCCTCTACTCAGGCTGCAAACCAAACAAAACCTCATCTGAACTGCAAATGCATTGCAAGTCCTCTGTGCTCGCTTTCAACATGTACCTTCAGTGTGATCTAAAGTCAGGCCAAACACAAACCTTCCTCTGAATAAAGTGCAGGAAGTTTTCAAGAACTGTAATAAAAATTGAATTGTCTCTATTTACCATAAATCTACATATTCAAATCAGAACAATGTTGATAAAGCATTCTACATTCTGTTTCTCCACAGTCTGCTAATTCTCTGTTTGCATTAATGCAAACTAAAAAAGGAAAGCTGTTTGTTATACATAACAGATTAAATGACAAAAACGAAACATACCTTTTAAAAATCCTGTGCAGTGGTGAGAAAACTAATTTGCACAATTAAAAAGGGATCTGAAATGAATGTGTTTAATTATAAAGAGCCATAATTGAATCTTCTTAAAATATCAGATTACAACTGGAAGTACAAACCACATGTTGCTGCAGTATATACTGTATAAGGATGAGTTGTCACATTGACCTCTGTTTGTTCTTTCCCTCTTCAGTATGGGACCAGCAATCCGGCTTGGCTCTTTGGCAGAAGAAAGGCGTGCACATTATGACATGCTGAAAAAAGTTGAATACTCAGAGTACTCAGTTAACCTTTCTCGTCATGTTTCCCTTCTGCCAAGTGTAAAAGAAGCACACTGTTGTTGGCGCAGTTGAGAAGCTGTGAAAAAAGTTAGATAATGAACTGTTCTTTATGTTGCGGTCAGGAAAGCACTTCCACTTCTTAAGGCCAACACAGAGGGACTGTGGAAAAGCTTGTTCCCATAGGCTATAGGGACTCTCAATCACCACACCACACTTGGCACACAGTTTTGCTCATGACTGGTCATTTCCTTCTATTTCAATTCTCTTTTATCACAATTTTATTAATATATTATTTTAATTTGATGTTTTCCTCAATATTATCTCTTTATATATCTTTGATTTTGAATTATTCTTTTTAGTATTATGTTCATTTATGTTCCAAATATAATCAGAATAAGTCTGAATTTAACAATGGTATAGGCTTGCTGAAAGTGTGATTTTAGAAGTTAAACTAACACAAAAAAGCTGAATAAAGTAGTAAAGTTAGTGTTTAGCCCCTTCGAGGGGTTGGCTCTTACAACCCTATGTGGTCTGGTATGACCAGCAGCTAACTGTAACTATAGTTATAGTAGCAAGTAGCCCAGTAATGTAATGTAACATTAAATTAGTCAATTTTATAGCATTGGATAATCATAGAGCCTCATTTGCAAATATTCAGACAGACAATAGCTAATACACTATTTTACCTGTACAAGTCCACTGCTGAAAATCACAACTAAATTAGAAGTACAATACCAAAAGCAACAAAGTGGAAGCACTTTATTACAAGTAAAAGTCCTACAATCAAAATCCTGTTAATTTCATACAAGCATTACAAAATATATTAAATAAGAAGCTTCAAAACTAGTTCATAAAGCAGAAAGTCTCTAATTGTATCTTTTTGCTTAAGTTCTCTTCATCAAGTTTAATGTTTTGTGTAAAAATCTGATAAAATCTATGGTAATTTATACAAGCATCAGTGTAAAGTAAATCTAAGGGGCTGTAAAGAGATTAAAAATACTTTTTCCTAAGCATTTCACAAAATATGGAATACATGTACATTGTACATGGTATTTAAATAATATTTATATTCTGGTTAAACTGCTAACAAACCAAAAACATCTAAAACCTGTAACAAGTATCTTCAGTTATCCAGCATTGTAAATATTTGAATAATATCTTTAAGGCAACTGAAATAAACAGGTTCAAAATCATTGTTTACATCAGAAACAGCTTTTCGTACATTGCATGTTTATTTAATGTGCTCAAATAAAACAATATGTTAGCATGTAAGGAAACCTAATAATTATGAGAACAGTATGGTACAAACGAGACAACACTTTGTCCAGAAACCCACTGAGAAATATGCTTCAGTTGAATTCACCTCTGCAATTCTCTCTATAATTTCACATGTTCACAATTCTTTCTGTTTCCTCAGCAGAGATTTGGACACTAAGAACACAGATAAATGTCCGCAACACAGGGCAGACATCAAAGCAGAAGATGTTACATCTTAGCCTTTTGGGCCCCACCATTTGGGGTGTAGTTGTATCCTATTCAATTCTAATGTGTAGTCAATTGTGTCGAGCCATTCACACCTGAACGACCAGTGCCAAGGTTGGTACTCCAGAGCCCGAAAGGTTTTAAAGACTATCCCACGTGAAGAAAGCATTGCTGCAGTTTCCTTTAAAATGTCACATTTAAAATGACGTGAGGCGAGACAGAACAGACCGATGTCTGAACTTCGTAATAGGGCTGAAATTTCATCTCAAAAATCATTTTAATTCTTGCTGGCCTCATACTTTTGATTGCACTGCTAAGATATAAGAAAAGTGACCTCTTAGCTATACATATGGAAAGAAACCCCATTTGCTGAGAAAACAACAAGACATCTTCCACTTGAGAAACAGTACTAAGGTCCGGAACCTCTTCCATCAAATCAACATGACTGTAATGTAAAAGATTTAGAGGCCCCTAGATAATATGACTACTCATCTTTAGATCTTTGAAATGTTAAATGCAACTTCAGAACAAGGCACAAACCACATAGCTTTACAAAAAACCTTTCTTGATTAGACCATTACACCTCGTCTCATTCAGGAGAGCATACAGAAACAGGCATCCTTCTGTTTTTAGATATTGACAAAATTATACAAAAATATAAGATTATGTTTAGCACAAAACTGCCAGGTTGAATCCTTTGGTGAGAGGTTTTTAGCAAGTGAAGGTATGTTGATTTGCTCTGTGAGAGGTTTTTTTGTGTTAAAGTGCAATTATTTCTGTGTAAACACGAGACTCCAGGCTTTAAAAGGGTGAATGAAATAGTGAGATTAGGAATCTAAAATCTGAGACAGATGGCAACAACATCCTCCAAACTTAATGGTTATGGCATCTGTTTTTAAAAAAGGGTCTTTAAGCACTTTAATTAAGCCATTTAAACAGATTTGACCCCAGCCAAAGAAAGAAAAACAGAGCTTGTTCTAGAACACCCAACAGGATCTAATTAAACTAAAAGTTTACAGACATTTTAATTTGTTTAACTAATTGCCTTAATAAAAATTTAAAGGGCCACTTAAGATAACATGTATTCTGTGTATATAATATTCTACTGCAGGTTTTTCCAACTTTATGCAAGTGTGATATTAAATTCACTGGACTTGTCTTTTAATTTATAAATAACATTGTGCAATGGCACATCAAGGCAATGGTCAGCTGTTAAAGTTGAGCCTTCAGTACAACTCTATTATTATTAGTATAGTCTTTGCACTGTATTCAGCCCAGCTATTAATGAAGTATATGTTCAAATACTGTCAAGTGGTGCTTCTGTACAATTCATATTGTATGTCTTCAACTCAAGTCTACTTAACTTGTTTCCATCAGGCAATTTTGTGGATAGCACCTGGTACTTTTTGGTATCATCACCAAAGGGGATCAAAAATCCTTGGATGATACCAAAATGTGACACGAAAACACTGCAAACAACCGATTGGTCAGAGAGAAGCATTAGTACTACACCCACAGTCATTCCGACACAGGATTTCCCATACTCTCTTCTGTCTTTTTGCTGTGGCAAACATATATAGAAAACACACAAACGCAGTATTCCTTCAATACCCAACAATATTATTTGCAGCAGTTTCACGGGAGTTCACAGCAGTTTCATTCCAGCATCACTATGCCGACCAGCTACAATGCAGTGGAAGACAAAGTACCTGCAGCCAGAGGGGAGCAGAGTAGAGCTGAGTTCAACTGGTACCATGCCATGTAAAACACTTTCTGATGACAGCTTGGTGTGGCACAGCCCTTACAAAGATGACAGCATGGTGACACAAAGGTATTGCCTTGTAGGTTTTTACTTGGGTTCCACAGAACTGATGCTGTATTGCTGTGGGTCTTTGTATTTGTGTTTCATCTTATTCACCTTCCTCTCACCTGGAAGGTCAAAAGATTGTCCTAAACAGTCTGATGTACAGTGACAGTTGTAGTGTTGGTTTGTATTAGTTATAGTGTCCAGTCCAGTTTTAGGTACAAAGTACAGAATTGTAACATGGACCTTTATCCGTTACCTTAACACACTTGTACAGTACTCTGCATGTACAGTTTTTGAGATTTAAAGTCTCAGCTCCCAAAACATTCCTGTCAGATTGATTCTGCTCATACTCAACAATGTACTGATAGCAGAGTTCAAACTAATTTGTTTAAAGAATAAAATTGTCTTAAACTTTCTCAAGGAAAATTACAGTCCTTCATTTTAACAATGTTACGGCAGCAGGAAAGAATTAAAAGATTAAACTAATAAGGAAAAGGTGATAAAAAGGTATTATCAGCAAGCACTGGTCAAAGAGTAAATGGCACATTCTTGTTCTCATTTGACACCATCCCATCTCGTCCATTTTTCAAAAGTAATAAAAGTAAAACAACCAGAAGATCTGATCTGCTCCAATGTTACTGAAGTTACAGTATCCATTGACTTTATAGGGAATAAATGCAAAGTCACCTCCTCTCTCAAAGAAATTCAGTGTGGTTTTTAAGAAGCCAAATAATGTGTGACAGCAAACCAGAAGGGTCGAAACTAAACAAAAAAAAAACGTGGCAATATGTTTGGTGGAATCTAGGCAGGTGAGCTATAGAATAAATGCTACACTTATTGCTTGTAAGAAACCTTGTGACAATTAATGCTGTTTTGTGGCAGACCTGTGAAAGAAAACAACCATATATGCATCAATCAGACAAATACCTGAAAGAAAGGAGAAAAAGAAAGAGAAGGACAGAGCAAGAGTGAGAGTGAGAGAGAGAGAGAGAGAGAGAGAGAGAGAGAGAGAGAGAGAGAGACAGAGACAGAGAGACAAAGTCCCCAAATGGAACCATTCAAGGAACAAAGTATTTAAACATCTGGTAAAAACTAACATTACAGGTATTTTTTAATCAGCACTTTTTGTTTATAGATTAAAGTTTGGTAGAGAGCTACAAATGGCTGCTGCCTGACAGGCAGGTACCCTGTGTGTCTCCTCCAAGTGCCCCACAACAGGGCGAACAAAGAAAGGACAGTGAAACTTCTCCACAGGTTCCAACCTCTGGCAAGAAATGAAACTGAATATGAATGCATCCTGTGATTGGATTATTGAGCTACGTGATATGGCCATAGAGCTACAATGAAACAGACATGGTTTGATAGATACATGTGTTTTTTCTCCTCATTTGTACATATTCTGGTTAAAATATTTTTTTTCAGGAAGACAAGCTTTACAGTGTCCTGCAGTTGTGCACTTCATCAGACACTGCTGAAGAAGCAAGCAGTGCACGCACACTCACGCGCACACACACAAAGTTTCTGTCGTCACGCTCCCTGAATAAAACACACCCTTTTGATAGTAAATCACAAGATCACCGTATCACTGCTGCTGTTCACTATTTACACACCAATGTTTAATAGTGTTGTGAGTGTTAAATTATGTTACTATACGTGAAAGAGAGAAGTCATCTTTGCATAAAGACTTTTGTTTCTCTTTCAAGCTGTGCACTGTTCTGCAGGATGCAATGCCCTCAGCTGGGAATGGGCGGGTGGGCACATGAGACCGTGCAGATCGATTCCATCAGCCATTGCTACTGTGAAGCTCCAACCACCACCATCCTGTCTGCTCTCGTTACGTCAACAAACAAATGTCTTTTCCTTGTAGTAATATGGTTAACATCATAATTTCCATCCTGTTGTTGTAGTTTTGATGACTTAGAGTAACACAATGTTGGGTCACGTCAATTGAGTTCTGAGCAGGCAGTCTGGATCCTTTATGCCGTGCTAGACTTTCCCAGCTCTGCTCGGATTGCTGAAGACGCAGAGAAAAAGAGAAACGTGCACGTTAGACTTCCACAATGTTGTTGTTGCATGTAGAAGTAAGGTAGAGCGTATTTTATTTTTATTTTAAGTTACTGTGTTAAAAACAGGTTAAAATATGACAATCAAAATCAGTCCACACAAATCCATATTCATAAGTGTGTATATTCAGTCTTTGCAGTGTTGACAATGATGGAGTTTAGTAATGCAGTTAATGTAATATTATATTTAGGCTTTAACTGTAGGAACACTGTATTTTCAAATAATGTTTGGTCATCTTACTCTTCTTCATCTCATCATATATAGGACTACTGACCTTATTGACCTTTTTGTGATTCTGGTATATGTGATTACTGTATATGGCTGAACTAAGTCAAACTGTACAGTTTCAATTTTAAGGTAAGGTAAATCAAATGAATTCCAACTGATAGTAAAGTCAGTGGTAATTAGTAATTGTTTTTCCTTACACAATATTTTTGGACATGAAATGTCACGGTTAATTTTTAAAAAAGTTTTAATTTTGAGCACAACTGTAGTTGGAGACATGACAGAAAATTGTACCTCAATTCTGTGGTTAAAATACCATGTTACATGCGAGAAAAACACTATAAAACTTCAGAAAATAAATATTATTACCATCAATGAGCTCTTCTTTCAGCTTGGACAACTCCTTCCTCATCTCATCCATAATGTCCTAAGGACAAAACAATATGTTATATTTTCATAGCAAAAAAAATTTGCTTTAGAATTAGGCGTGTGGAGGTTGTTTCTCTATTAAAGGAATCGTCTTCATGAGATTAAGCCCAAAGACTTAATAATAAAAAGATGTAAACAAAGAGAATATAGTTGAATTAACCACACAGGAAACTTGATATTTAGGTTTAATACAAAAAGTACGGGGAAATGATAACTGTCTTTGTAACAGTGTGTCATTAGCACTTACAGTCCTCTTGCTGTGACCAATTGTAATGCTAGATAGGCGGAACTCTAGCAGACTGTGTACTTATCTAACAGGCTCACTCACAGAAGTTAACAGGGAGGAGCTGCCATATAACAGGACAGCTCACTGCACACACCCACATGCTTTTACAAGTAATATGGCAGCAAAATCAGTAAAAAAAATAAGTTATTGATTAGAATTAGAATGGATTAGAAATGTAATTTTGCCACGGCCTTTTCTGTGCCTGGCCTGGTGCTACAGTATCTAATTGCTTTAATTAGTGTCTTGGGATCTATCTAGAACTTAGAGTCCACTTTTTAGCCTGAACTGACTAGACATGGTTCAGAAATTCACAGACCTGCAAGTCTGAAATAAGTGCAGGCGAGAGGAACATTTACACAGTATTGAAGTATGGGAATGAATACTTGATTGATAAATTTAGTTTTTCAAAACTTTGCAAACTATTTGTCAACATAGATTTTAAGGTGTGGAGGTTTACAGATATCCTGTCATTTAACATGTACATACAACAAAACGGGAAGCAGAGCCTTTATTATAGCTACAAAGCTGCTCCCCTTCTGTGGAATCATCTTCCAGTTTAAGTTCTAGAAGCAGTCATCCTCTCAACTTTAAGACCAGGCTTAAAACCTTCCTTTTGATAACGCTTAGAGTTAGAGAGTAGGCTCATCAAAATAAAAAAAATGTAATTACATACATATATTTGAATATTTAACTTATATATACACCTGAATAGTGGTGCTATATAAATATAACTTCAATTAACACACCTCATAAAGCCATCGCTATAACACCACAGCTCAAGAATGCATATAGAACCACACATTACATAACCTACATAAGCATATACTGTAGAGTTTTTTACTATTAAGTGAGGCAAAAAAGCCAAAAACAATCAATAATCTTTAAATGTGTGATGGTCCCAAGTGTTTTAATACCTGTCTCAATCTGTCGTAGTCAACACTTTCTGTTGGCACACCATTGGCACTTAAGGACGCAGTAGGTGTAGGTGTTGATTTAGGTCTGCAAAAAATACATATACAATTAAAGTAATATTGACACAGAGCCAGGAACAAGCGGAATAAAACAGGGGAAACGGAGAACAACATCAGTTCTTCTATGGGGTCGGCATGTTAAACACACCAATGCTCAGCTATCTGTCTATTTCAATGTCTTTCCAGTTTAGCCACTGTTCTGTTTACACATCTTCAACAAACCCAGTGATTGCGGGTCCTTTATGTAAAGGGAATGCATAAAAGCAGTTAGAAAGCAAAATCAGTTTAAAGCATGCGCACACTCCCCTAGACATGCATGTAAATAAACACAGTAGAAAACACACACACACGGTTTACAGAAGTCCAAAAAAAGGAGTTAAAAACCAGTCAGTTCATTGGTTGATCTTTTGGTTATTCTACACATTCTTCTATTGTATCATGTCACTAAATTATGTGTGAAATAATCCAAATATTTATCAAGCAACTGTGTAATTCTATTCCAACAAACTAAATATTTTGAATCTACTATCAGAACTCTGAACTTAAACCATCAGGAAAACCATCATTCAGTGTGAAAGTAGCTGTAGTAGCTGTGACCTTTGGTGGTTTTAGGGTTTCTGATTTAAAGATTCAGATAGATGCATAATTTACACATTTTGTACAACTAATAACTTTTAGAATCTTCAAAGTAATGCATTGCTGCAAAACCATTTAGCAGATGTTTGGTGTATTTGCATGCTAAAACACTGGCAACAATGTTTTGAATAAAAAACCTAAACACTTCAGTTAGACCTAATACTCTAACGGAGTCATAAATTTAAGTAATTTCAAAAACCTGGAATCGGAAGCGTTCTAGTCTCTAGTCTTGTGCATGTGTGCGTACATTAGTGGAGCCTTATCTGCGAGAGGCTGCTGGACCTGGTTTGGCTGTGCAATGATAATACTGTCCCAAACGCACTCTGCACAGGGTGGACACATTTTTGTTTGACCATATGTGCGCGGGACTTTCCAGTATATGCTGAACACATACGGAATTCCCTGAGTGCATGTATGCAGTATGTGGAAAATAGCGGACTGACAGTTTTCCCCAAATGGGACAGTTGACCTATTCCCTGGTAAATTTGGAAA
The DNA here is from genome assembly GCF_900634795.4 of Betta splendens. Lineage (NCBI taxonomy): Eukaryota > Metazoa > Chordata > Actinopteri > Anabantiformes > Osphronemidae > Betta > Betta splendens. The sequence continues at coordinate 3,072,721 of NC_040901.2, read as the reverse complement.
AGAACACAAAGACAACATAGGTTTCATTCCAAGCACAAATGAATTCCTTTCCAATATGTAAAAAATGTATAGAAATGAGAAAAGGGAAAAAAAAAGTAATCACAGCAAACTTCAATTAAAAAGTAGCCTGTTTTTAAGAACTGATGTCTCATACTCTCCTGCCTTTTCTCTCTACCTGTTGGAAGAATCTGCTCCCATTGGAATTCTCCACGGAGTCTCTCGTCTGTGTGAGCAGCAGAGAAACTGACTTAACAAATTACAGCTTAGTATGAGTGCACCTCTCTACCGGATCAGCTTTAGATGTGGTTGATGAATCCAATACACTCCAAAACGTCCACCAAGTTGGATGTAAAAGAATCTAACTGAACTATAAATACAGTTCAGTTTTAGTTCAGTTTATTTACTCTAGAAATGCAGAAACAAACCATCTTTTAAAATAAGGCAATCAAGTGGCACACTGTGATCTCAATAACAAATAGGATTATGGTGTTTTCTTTACCTTAAAAACAGAAACTATAACTTCTAAATTAATTAACATTTCCTAAAACATAATATTATTTAGCTGAATTTCTATATTGGTTTGATTTAGCCCATAGAGCTGTATCTAATCAAGTGGCCAGTGGAATATGAGGAGTCATAAGTAATCATACACTTCATGCTTGATCAACTATATATTTTACTGGCTCATTTAGGTCCAAAAACGCAAATAGCACCTGTTTGTTAATATCAAAACTTTCACACTTTCAAATAGAATGTGATTCTTTTATCCAACTAACAAAGTAGTGGATAATTCTCCACCCCAGATAAAATATGTAGGGAGGTGTAACACTCCCTGCTCTTCTCATGACCTGCTCATTCACACACACACAGCAGCAGTACACTAGATGTTTCATGTGCATCCAACAAGCATAAGAGGCCTCTAAAGCTTTAGTGGTGTTAGCCAGCACTGTACGCGCAGCAGTGCACCATGCTAAGTGTCTAACTAAGAAAATTACAACTTTTTTGTAACATAGATTTTTCCATGAGCTAAACTCAAGGACCTTTTCTATCTACAGAAAAGGTCTATTCCTCTCCAATATTGATCACAAATCTGTCTAAATCTGTGTTAATGAGCACTTCTGTCAAAATAATTCATCCATCACACAGGTGCCATATTAAGATGCTGTTTCAACAGAATGATTATTGCACAGGTGTGCCTTCATATGAGGCCACTCTAAAATGTGCAGTTCTACTGTATTGTATTTATTTGTCACATACATGACTGTGCAACTACAACAGTAGTGAAATGCAATTAGGCTAATACTCCAGACAGGGCAAAATTGAAAAAAGAACTATAATAAAAATAAAAATTATTATGTAAAACAAGATATTTTAATGCTTAATTCCTCATATAACTCGATGAAAAAGCTACTGTTCAGTTCTCTTCATTTCTTTCAGTTTGTGACCTGAGTTACCAGATTCTCTTGCCTGATGCCAAACTCTGAAACTAAATTAAAGTGGCAAATGTCTTTCATAATAAAAGACATTTTAGAAAATGCTCTCCTGAGCTGGAGTACTTACATCAAGTTATATGTCTGACCAGAGAGGGGAACACACTGGATCACTGCTAAACCACAATAAGGGTTTATCAGACCAGTCATGATCTATCTGATTCCTGCATACAGACAGAGGCTGAAGCTCTCCAAACCTGTGGTGAGGACATTAAAAGGTGAAGCAGCCACTATGTGGACCAATATACAGATACTGCATATTTGTCATACAGTATATCTAGTTCTGTGAGGACAGCATTATACCAACACAAACCAAGGGTGAGTAATAACAATAAACCTTGTTGTCAGGAAAGGAAAGGAATTTTATTATTAGTCCCAGAGTGGGGACATTTTTTCATTTCTCTTGTAAATTACTAACTATAAACCATAAACTATAAACCAACCCCTCCACGGACAACCTGCGACTAACCAACAACCTGAATGAGTCCCACTGTTGTTTCGACAAAATATTAGGCAGCTCTGACACCCACCACTCACACAGATCCCCTGCACTTCCACAGAGCCGATAGGTCTGTGGATGATGCAGTCAATCTGGCTCTCCACTTCATCCTGCTGCACCTGGACTCCCATTGGTGCTGTTGATCTCGATAAGTGCCTGCCCATATGATAACCCAACCGTCACCACACAACACTCCTTTTACAACGTTGACATCAGCACACCGCTCATCCACACGGAGTCATACACACGGTCTGCCATCTGTCCTGAGCAGTGAAAACCTGGGATTTAACTGTGAAAAGAACACACCCCCAAAGTGCCATCTAATGGGAATTTGCCCTCTCAATCCAGTCACAACGACAAACAGCAATCGGGTCTAGACTCCAATCAGGTCGAGAAACATGAAGGTGAGCTTTCCTGAGTTTGGTTATTCAAACTGATTATTACCAGCTGTCCGGCAAGGAACTGCTTCCTAATTTAACAATATCTGAGAGAAATAGGCCGGTTGCGTACATACTGTAGAAAAAGTCTTTTTGAGTTCAGCTCATGAAAAATGGGGAGAAAAAAAAGTGTTGCGATTATCTTTTGCTGGGTCTAATTAAACTTGAACTATTAGAGACATATATAATATATCAGAGAAGAAAATGTTGTACCTTCCAATAACTGGAGATTTGCTACCGTTCATGGTATTTGTTCTTTCCCATGGCTTCCGGGGCATGTCTAGTGGAAGGACAACACAGAAGACACATAAATAAACAAAGCAAAACTGTTTCTAACGTGATTCAGCAGAACACATCGTTGTTCTCCAAGTCTTACATATAGAAAAAAGGGTAACATTACCTTTGTGATTTGGGAGATACATATTACGTTTTTTCTCAACTGTTTAAACACGTTTCTTTGAACTTTGCCTCGTATTCTCACAAAATAAACCCAAATCCATAAAAGCTCACAATTATCCAAACAGCGAATTTTCAGGTCAAAATGAAACTTTGGAAGGGATTCCACCCCAGAATGCTGTCTTTGGTCTGGGTCAGGCCAGAGACTCTCGTCCACATCACAGACTGTATTAGCCCTAGCCAGGCAGCAGTGGCCTCATCCAGTCCTGGCATGCATCTACAGATATGTCTAGGCAGTTTCTTCCATGGCTTAAAGTAGGTGAGCAAGATGTTAGAAAACCTAAGGTTATTTGTAAACCAGTCACAATGGAAGAAATGCAGGAATTTATGTGTGGAGTTTTGCAGAAATAATTCACTAGATTTGAGTCAAAGCAGGAAATAGTGCTGTGCTGCTTTGAAAATGGTGTGATAAATTTGAAATCTTACTTTAAAAGCCTAGATATAGTGTTTTTGCAATCAAGAAAAACTGTATCTTTGGGACTGATTGATTTTTAGCTATCAAACTTACTGCCAGTTACTGCTGCAACTTACCTGGTGTGCTACAGCCTGACATTTTAGGAGTTGTGTTTATCTCACCATCTTCCTATTCGATACAAACATACAAAAAAAAGGTAACACGTGAGGCACAGTAGCATATTATCCACCATTTTGATTTATTAGCAAAACCAAAGCAAACATAAAGGCTAATATAATACCTGTAGGCAAGTGGTTCTGTGTTGTTTGAATGTTAAATTATTTATATGCCTTTGAGCCGTTAAACCCACCTTAGTATAAGATTGCACTATATTAAGCCATGGTTTCTTGGCAGTTTAGCATCAGATCAGAAAATAAATAAGATGAAAAATTGTTTAAAAAAATCCTAGATGAGACTCTCATGTAAGATTCATGTCTAATTTTTGCCGACAGCATGTGTTAAGTAATATTGTAATAATGACTTAATAATGTCCAAAAATGTAGTTGGAAGTCAGCTTACACTCGTTGCACTCGGTCCATTCTCATATTGTTCTACTATGACATACTAAAAGTCATGTCAGGATTAAGGGCACAGTAAACTGATTATTAGTGTGTTAGGATTTGGGATAAATGTTACAAATTTCAATCATATCTTAATTAAACGATCCAAACATGTCTCATAAAAACACATTCACACAAAGTGCAGCACATATCTGTTATCATAACATCTATTTATACTACAAACATCTCTGTTGGTATTGGCTGTGATGAGAAACCTGCAATCCGAAATTTAGACTGTATATGAAACACATCTGATTGTTGGATATGATCATGTAACTTAGTTTGTGAATAAATAAAGCTCCAGAGAAGCTCCAAAGCTCTAGAGAAGAAAAAAACACTATTAGAGAATGCGTCTTTATGAACCCGTCTCCATAAAGAATACTAACTTGTTGATATTTAGATACCTAGTGTGTGACAGAGGAGCTTAAAAAGTTAAAAGTAAAATACTATTTTACAGACTAACTTCATAATGTATTTTATTAACAAATGGTCCATGTTTGGCTGAACTAAATGCACAAATGTTAAGAGAGAAAAGAATGAAACTTTGTACTGAGCAGCGCTGCTTATAGAAACTGTGGCTTCTGTGTAATTTTCACATAACACCCCACATAGAAGACTACGGCATACTTAAGTTGATATGAGGGTTAGAGATCATTATCACCTTGGCCAGTGGACCGAAGGGTGGGGACTGTTGAAAACCAAACCATCACCGGACGCCTCACTTATTCACATTTTTAAACTGCAGCAGCTACTTTATTAATTATTCAAGATCATTCTTGTACATATATTGGTCTCTGTAATGATAAAGTCGTTGTGTCGATAAAACATTAATAATACAATTTGATAATGTAACTGTGAATGCAAGTAATAAGGATAATTAGAGTGAATGAATGATGTCTTTTCTGCACGCTGAATGGAAGCAGTTGAACGGGGCTGAAGCGAGCATTTAATTCAAGCATCTGATTTAGCACTGATGGAAACCTGGTTAGGGCCGTGCTGCTGAGTTACATGTCTGCTGTATATACAGTAAGAAAGCGATCTCATTGAAACGTTTATGTTACCGTCAGCATAAGCAATTATTTTGTTTGGCTCATTATTTGGTTTTACAGACATATCTGTATAGGCACAAGGAGACAATCTGATTAAATGACCTAGTAGAAGACATGGCCAACACGTTTTCTGCACTCTTGAAGATTGAAAGTCTGGTGGGCAATTTGTTAGTTTATTTTTCTTTGCTCATTCTTGGCCAATGGAATTGGTGTTTATACAGTGGAGTGTCAATAGTTATATTATGTGTAGATATGTACAGTAGCTGTAGGTGTAATGGTACTTACTGATCTCTGGTCAGGTTCAGGTGATGAGCCCTTTTCTGCAATTCTTCTTCTGTAAGATTCAGAGCCAGAGTTAAAAAAAAAAAACAAAAACAAAAAAACTATAAAACCTTGTTTTTTTTTAAGGTAAATGGCACAAATACCTAAACAGGATTTACAAAACATATTAGGTTTCAGATACAGACGCGATACAGTTCGCATAACATTTATAACATCTTCTTATAACATTTTATTTAGACAAGGCCTGTCCCAAAGCCGAATAAATAGAGGTTGCGTCAGGAAGGGTATTCGCCATAAAACTTGCCAAAAAAAAATATCACAAGCACACATTAATACAAATTCCCAGGGTCGAGCCCCGGGTTAACAACAACCACCACTAATGCTGTTGATCTAAGGAGTGCCGGTGGAAATTGGACTAACTAAGAATAGGCAGAGTAGTGGTGAGGAAAACATAGTTGATGAGGAGCTTATGGGCAGGTTTGGTGTCAAGGAAAGGAACCTAGAAGAACCCAGATTGTGGTGAACTTTGCTAAGAGGATGGAAATAGCTGTAGGCAACACTTTTTTCCAAAAGAGGGGGCAACATACAGTGACATACAAGAGTGGATGTAGGAGCACGCAGGTGGACTACATCCTATGTAGACAAGGTCATTTGAGACGTAGAGTGTAGCCAGACAGTACCGCATGGTTGTGTGTAAGATGAGTCTGATGGTCAGGAGGAAGAAAGGTAAGAAGACCAAGTGGTAGAAGCTGAAAAATGAAGAACGTTGTAAAGAATTTAGGCAGAAGCTCTGGGTGGTCAGGAAGAGCGTCCAGGTGACTGGGAAACTACAGCATACGTGCTCAGGGAAAAAGGTAAAAGTAAAAGGAAACCTGCATAGAATGAGGAAGTACAGGACTGCATGTAGAGGAAGAGAGTGGCTGAATGGAAGTGGGAGGTAGAAAGGACTGAGGAAAGTAGACAGGAGAACAAGGAAGCGCAGCGCAGAGTGAAGGTGGCAAAGGCCAAACAGAAAGCTTATAAAAGATGCCAGGTTAGACATGAGCAGTGTTGCCAAAACTATTATACGAACTAATAACTATTTTAAAAACTACAACGCATTTAAAAACAAAACTATTCTATGTGCACATAACATAAGGAATGTAATGGAAAAATTCTTTCTTCCTTATTCTATGCAGTTATTATATAATTATGACATATGTTCTGCAATGAATATGTTATGTTTTGTCCTACATCTGTTTTATGTATTTGACATTTCACCTAGACTGCTCAATGGTTGTCTCTGCCTGATAGACTCTGGACTCTAGCTCCCAAACCCAAGGCGGACACTTTACATTCGGTGTTTTTCTCTTTGACGTGCGTTTTTAACACTAATACACACACACACACACACACACACACACACACACACACACACACACACACACACACACACACACACACACACACACACATCCTTGAAGTGATATAAAAGTAGGGCATTTCCAGCGTTGAGGTGTTTCTTTAATCTTAACCTAATAATTTCTTGAAAACCAACTAATAAACATCTAATTTTTTCTTGCTCTTGGGTCTAACTAACTTGAAACTAGGAGGGCATGAAAGTGTAAGCAGCAAGAAAATACAAACATTAAGATAATACTCATGTTGATAACGTGTTCTTTTGTTCTTCCCCCAACCATTGCGTTTAAAAAATGATGATGCAGTGGACTTATCAAAATTCAGTAATCCATAATAGTACGTAATAACAGTAACATGTGATATGATGCCACTGTACCTCCTTGCCAACAGCGCACTCATTTCTTCCATGAGCCCTCCTCCTCCAGGCAGAGGGGCATTGCCTCTGGTGTCAGTTTTGGCTCCTGCAGCTGCTACAGCTCCCGAAAGGGCTGCTGCTAGAGCTGCCCCTGTATCATCACTCTAAAAAAAACATATAATATAATGTTTTACAAGAATTAGAAAAATGTAATCTCTTACTGGGCTTTAAATCATAAGCAATATAAAAATTGTTTGTGTATGCAGATGACCTCCGTAATTATGCTGGTTTTCTTACAGTACTATGCAGGTTATCTACAGTCATACAGCATGTGAGTGCAATCTCACTCACTCTTGGCACTTTGCGCAGTTTGGCTCCAGCAAGGGCGGCAGCCAGGCCTGAGAGAGGACGGTCCTCTGCAGGAGAGAAAAGTCCAGGAGGGAGAGGGGGAGCCGGAGGAGGGGGCGGGGCTCCAGGTGGAGGAGGAGGACCTGGTGGAGGAGGGGGGGTTCCACCTGGAGTCAGCACAGGGGGGAGTGGAGGAGGTGGGGGTGGAGGAGGATGACCAGCTGGGGGAGCGGCCGTAGTGGGCACTAAAGTCACAGTAGAGCCGGGTGGCAGGGGTGGAGGTAGGGGAGGCGTGGAGGTGGATAACCCTGGGGTCTGCATCACATCTGTTAGAGGAAAGGGATGTAGGGTGGAGATGGGTGAAGACAAAGGAGAGGCCATTTTTAGTGTGAACACAGTCTCGGGTGTTGTGTCAAAAAGAAGTAAGGAAGTACATATGTGACCGGATTAGGACTGAATTTAGCCCCAGTTTGTGCTCCTTCAGTGTTATTTTATTTTATATTATTTTATTTTATTTTTGAGCCACAAGACTCAACACTGCCCATTCAAGGCCGCTTTACCATGCCAATGAGCCACCATGATGTGATGTATAAAGATACCAAACCAGTGAGGACTTCATATTGACCATCTTTCAGTACCTATGGGAGGTCGTGTTAGAGCCTTGGCCTGATAGAATTTAAAATTCTCCTACTCACATACAAAGTACTCAATGATAAAGCTCCTTCTTATCTTAAAGACCTTATAGTTCCTTATGCTCCCAGCAGAACACTTCGTTCTCAGAGCGCTGGGCTACTTGCGGTTCCTAGAGTGTTTAAATGTAGAACAGGGGGCAGAGCTTTTAGCTACCAAGCTCCTCTCCTCTGGAACCAGCTCCCTCTTCAGGTTCGAGAAGCTGACACACTCTCCACCTTTAAGATTAGGCTTAAAACCTTCCTTTTTGATAAAGCTTATAGTTAGAGATGATCCAGGTCACTGGCAATTATTGTTAGTCACAGGAACCATCTCTTAGTTAAGCTGCAATAGACATAGACTGCTGGAGACTTAATTTATACACTGAGCTCCTCTGTTTCCTTCTACCTCCTCTGTCCCATAACCTCCCATCATTGTCCCATGTTTAACTAACCTTGTCTCTTTCTGTCCAGTAGTTGTGCTTCTCTCCTCTCTCCCCCCCACCCCCACTCTTTCTCCCTCTCTGTCCTCACCCACAGGTATCATTGGACTCAAAGTTTGGTGTCTGTGATGGGCAGCTGCGGATCCAACCATCCTGCCTGCATCCAGTCCCTGGTCCTACCAACCTGCCTGTGCTCTGTTGTTGCTTGTTGTTGCTTGTTGCTGTTGCTGTGCTTTTCTATCTCTCTATCCTCTCACCCCAACCGGTCGAGGCAGATGGCCGCCCACATCCAGTCTGGTTCTGCTGGAGGTTTCTTCCTCGTTAGAGAGGGAGTTTTTCCTCTCCACTGTTGCTGTCAAATTAAATGCTTGCTGTATGTGGGATTTGTTGGGTTTAGTTGTGTGAGGTTTTAAACCTTACTTTGTAAAGTGCCTTGAAATAACTTTGTTGTGATTTGGCGCTATATAAATAAAATTGAATTGAATTGAATTGATGTGCCTTTCGTTATTGGGAAGAAGGATTTGAAATTTTGAAGATTTCTTATATGAGACAATTGTGACCAACTGTGAAAAGTGTGACTAGGCGGTAATCACTCAAATTTCCTGCTCTTGCATTATAACTTCATAAAAAAACAGTTTCTTCTCCAGCTTTTCATTACTTACACCTGCAGTCCTGACTGAAATGTGAAAAACTACCAAAAGGTTTAGCTGATTTCATGCTATACTTTAAACTGTGTGATACTATGTAATGTCTGACATCAGATTAAAAACGATGGCAATAGTACTGGGGTGCCAGCATCCGTGTAAAACTAACAAGAGTGGCTGTGCAAAAAAGCAAAAGGTGGGGAACCACATCTTAATATCAACAGGTGTCTTTCCATCTACAGATAAGTTATGATGGATGTATTTTCATATGATGCATTACACATACTGGGTATGACACCATGCCACATCACAGCATGCAGCATTAATGAGGAGTAGTGACTGGTTTTCTGGTTAGACGTACAGTAATCAGAGTAACATGGGGATATGAATGTTATTATTGGTAAGACATGGGATGATTAAATCAACAAACCATTTGTTTAATATCACACATAAACACACACTCAATGATACAGTCACAATAAAATGTACCAAAAGGCTGGAACATAGGAACACACAGGAACTTAGGACAAAGTTGTGTTTAGTTAAATGTCATTTGTTGTACAGTGAAAAGACTGCTTCAAATATCCAACAATCAATTTGAAAGTAGTTTTCTCAAGAAATGTCTAATAGTTCATGATGGATTCTGACAATGTTCAGCATTGGAACATTTTCCTAAACCAGGAAAAGCATTATTTTTGAAAGAAAATGCACTGTGGATGCTGTAATGCTGCATTTATTTCCCACAAATTGCTGACAGAGCTGAGAGCTGAATGTATGCAGAAGAAGCTAAAGTAGTTCACAACCTGTAAAAGTTACTGCAGTTATTATTAACGGTATGACAGGTATATAGTTTAACAGATTTGATTAAAGTTTGAAATGTGTGTGTATCCTAAACTATGCTGAAGTAGTTAAAGCTCAAAGAGGAAAAAGTAGAAAAGGATTTGAAAAGGTCTCTGGAAATTATTAAATGGAAGGACACTTATCTTGAAAAAGTTAAATATTTTAAAATTGGAATGGTGACTGTAGCTGAAAGTGTTTTTATTAGCCTGAAAAATGCTGAATACTATGAAAAAAATAAAAAATTTAAAAAGTAAAGCAGCCAAACAATGTACAGAAGAACTACAATAATAACTAACAATACAAATTAGAATTTCAATGTTGTGACTACTGTCAACAATACTGTGAATGCTGAACAGATTTGAGTGGAAGCCACTCATCACTCACAAGTCATCTTCCAGCTGTGTCTAAGCACAAAAAAAGCTTGGGGACAAATGTCAATGTATATTTCTATATGAATAGAAAGTATAGTTTTACTTGGTTTTACTAAAGACAGTCACAAATAAGCTTGTTTTTTTTTTAATCAAAATATTATTGTAATGGAGCAAATAAGTGATATTATGGATATTTCAAGTCAAATATTTGTTATTTCTTCAGCATCTTGCTGTTAGCAGATACAGATGAAATAACATACGGTGACTAGAGGATGCATATTGATTAGTCAGTGAATAAAATAATAAAATGAGCAACAAAAATGAAAAATAACCCTTGGATGAAAAATGGGTTGCAGCGTTCCTATTTAAACAATTGTCTGAACTTTAGAACATCTGAAGATGAGACAGACATGCCATGCTGAATAACCAGAGGTGTTTCATATTCACTGAACAGTCAGCTAGTCAGATCTTTAAACAGCACGCACATACATACATACATATATATAGCTTATAAGAACAGACAAATAAGTTAGACCAGACCAGATAAACAGTGGATAAACCATCCCCAAATTTGATGCTTGAGCGATATGTTTAATGTAAAGAAATCACATAAGAAAGTTCACAATCTGTTGAGTCTGGCATCACTTTACATAAGCCAGAACAAAAGAATGGGAACACTGTACTAAAATCAGCCAGTGTTTCCCTTTGTGATGTGGATAGTTCAGTAGCAAGTTCAAAGGTTCAAGAGAGTTCAGTGGTCTCCTGGTTAGTGTGTGAGTCTGAGCAACTGAAAGACAGAGGGGAAAGAGACAGAAAGAAGTATACAGAGCAGAATCCTGACTGGAGGCCTTACCCTGGGGCTGACAGGAGGAGCCGCCCCCTTGAGGCAGGTGGGGCACTGGGCCAGTGGCTGTGTCCGGCTCCCCTGGCCCTGACAGGCCCAGGCCCACGGGGAGCCTGAGGTGCTCATGAGAAGCAGCAGCAGTGTCTGCAGTAGCAAGGGACGCTGTTGAAGGAGAGGGCACAACAGGACCTTGGGATGAGGAAGGGGGAGACGAGGTGGAGGAATGTTGAGTGGAGGCTATGGGGGACGGTAGAGGGGGTGGGGTAGGTGGTGGTGGTGGCGTTGGGCAAGTGATGCCCAGGCTATGATTTTGTGGGATGGTGAGAGGGGAGGGTGCAGGGAACATGGGGGGCCCGTTTGGGGATGGTGAGGAAGGCTTCTGAGTGACAGGGGAAGGTGCTGCAATGGGGATGAGTGGCCACGGACCTGTGGCCTTCCTAGGCGGACTGCTTGTCATGACAGGGGGTGATGGCGGAAGGGGGGTAAAGTTGCAAGCTGACCACACCACGGACTTGGCTGGAGGAGGGGGGGCGGGGGCGGGCGGCGGGGCTTGTGAAAAGCCCTGCCTCCTCGGAACGGTGGCGTAATGAGGCAGTACTGGGTGGAAGGCAGAACCAAGGGAAGTGGCAAAACGGGAGGCGGAGTGCCTGAGCGGGGGGGTGGGGGGCGTGGCAGAGGAGGGCGACCGCGTCCCAGGAGCTGGGGTGGCGGGCGCGGATGGAGATACGGGTGTGGAGGGAGTTCTGCCGTACTCCTGAGGCCTGGGGGTGTACAGAGTGCTTTCAAAAGCTGGATGCAACGGACCAGGGACGGCCACAAGACAGTAGAGAGAGGAAGGGGGCAACAGAAGGAAGGAAAGAAGGCAGGAAAGGAAGCAGCCATCGTCCACACAGGAGGGAAAGACATGAGGTCAGGAGAGACAAAAGGAAGGAGGGAAGGAAAAAAAGAGAAGGGTGCAGATGAAGCAGGAAAACCAGCACAAACCTATAGTATATTAAGTTGAACTCTAAGTGGGCTTTATTGGAGATGGTTAGTGGACAGAACTGAGCCAAAGGCAAAATGCTACTAATGTCTTGTTGAGAGATAAATACATAATACAAACTAAAGAGCGAAGGTTTATCATATAGAAAGAACATGTGAGAACCCTTCAAGAACTCAAAACGTCAGATGAACTTTTTGCTATTTGCTGTTCAATGGTTTAATTCATTAGTATTTTGCAGATCTACAGTAATGGAGTGAGTGGTTACTTTGTCATACAGTAAGCACCACATCTGGTTAAATACTTAGAGCAGCCCTCTACTGCTAATTACCTTAACTCTAACACTTGGTGCAGCTCTGTTGTATGGACCTGATCTGTGTTCTGTGTGAGAGTAATTAAAAGTTGTTATTCCACAGATCACCTTCTTTTCCACTTTTTACTAATGATGTAATTTATGGATGTAAATTTTTGTGTTGTGCTAGGTATGTTTTATGAGCTGCTTCAGGTCAGAATAATTCATCTTTCTTTATTTAAATTGTACTTGAAACCAAAGACCCGGAGCCGTTATCCTAAATCTGAACAGTGTTTCAGATTTACCTTGACAGGCGTTTTTTTTTTACTCACCCTGCAAAGTAAATCTGTACACAAATTACATACTTACATAATAGGTTCAGACGTGAAGCACGCACGCACGCACACACGCACACAATCAGAAGGGCATGGCAAATCATCTAATCTTAGCATTAATAAATTATCAATGTTAGCGCAGACACAGAAATCATCCATCCAGCAAAATTTCAATTCAGGTCATTCCAGATCATTCATGTGTCATAAATTCATAGCAAATGTCATCTCAGAGTTCAGTATACTATATAATTATAGTATATATAATTCAATTTTAGGAAAACCCAAAACTACAGTACTTTAACGCTTTATATTATTCACTGGCTTCCTAATAAGGAGCATGTTTGAGCAAATGAGATTTGAATGTTCAAGTGGAAACTGTTCACCCTGGTCCACCCCAGGTGCCTGCTGGCAATATTCAGTATTCAGCTTGAAACTGGACACAGGCCTAGGTGTGACTTAAGTGAGGGGCCTTTTACACTAAGGTTTTGTGGTCCTTTGTTTGGGATAGACTTTTAGGGTTGTGTGTTGGCTACAGTGAATATTCTTGTTCCACACATCCAATGAGATTCCACACACTGATTATATGATAATGGACGATCTTTGTCCTAAACTCAACACTGACCATGAGATGTAAATTCTCATCACATACTGTATGGTCTACATTCTGAGGAAATAGGAGCCCAACAGTGCCTTGAGATGCTGCTATGTAAATAAACTAAATTGAACAGATGATACCTGGTCCTTACTTGCCCTACACTGGCTGTGAGGTAGAAGTGGCATAAACAAGACTTTCTGTAGCACTGAACTGTTCTCCTTGGTTAGATGGTGAAGAAGATGGTGATAGTAAATGTGGCATTTTCTAAATAAATAGATGTGAAAACAAAGAACAATGTAATGAGACAACAACAATCTAGACAGAATGTGTAACCTCTGTGTTTCTCTAAAAAAATGGTTTCAGATGCTCAACAGCCATCTGTAGGATACAACAGAAATTTAACAGAACTAAGTATATAAAGCTGTTTCCAATGTTGAGAATACACATAAGGCTTTTCAGGATATAGTACATGACACAACTAGTTGGATTTTCATGAAACTTGGGTCACAGATCATTTCTGCTTTCACAGCTTGCCCAAAAGGCTGCTTGGATGATGATAGATACAGTAGATACTTTAATTTTAAACTATCATCTTTGCTGGTTTGAGTGTCTTTTCTGACATAGTCTTAGACTGTGTCTCACTTTTACATAATGAACAGTGGTAGAGAGCCCCACGTCACAATACAATAGATATAGAATAAATATAGTACATACGTTCCTTGTAATGACCTTTTCCATTGTGGTGTATGTGGCCATTCATAAAAAAATAGCCCTTCTAAAGTATGGTCAGGTGAGCGTTTGGAAATTACAGTAGGCAGCCAAGCAGATGTAGCAGAGATGCTCACAGTGGCCCTTGTGAGGAGTTGTACATTTTTGACATACATAAACTATGACCCTGAATGCTGTGTGAAACACTGTTCCTGAGATAGAGTTATATTTTAGTGTTTTCCTTCTGTCAAATTAGTGCAAACTGGGGCCATGCAAAAAGCAAACATGTCTATAAAATGAGCTCAATTTAAATAAAACAGTGTCTTCTCTGCCTCAACAGTCATAGCATAAGCCCAAAAAAGGATCACGTGCAGAAGCCAAAGTGCACTGCTTACCAGCATTAGAAATGCGTCTCCCTCTCTCCCACTCCTGCTGCTCTCTGTCCAACTGCTCCTGCTGCTCCCTCTCCGCCTTCTCTCTTTCCATCAGCTCATGCTCGGCTTGCTCCTGCTCCACTCGCTCCTTCTCCATCTGCATCTCCATCTCCTGGCGCTCCCTCTCCTGACGTTCCCGCTCTCGCTCCTGCTCCAGCTTCTCTCGTTCTAGCTGCTCTCGCTCCAGTCGCTCCCGCTCTTGACACTCTCGCTGCTGACGCTCCTGCTCCTGATGTTCTCGCTCCATCTCTTTCTGCCTCTGGAGCTCCTGAAGCTCCCTGGAGGAGGAGAGGAGAGAAAATAGGGAGATGTAAAAGGAGTAACAATATTGCAGATAAATCTTTTTAAATTTCATTTATTAATTATTTTTAATTGCATTTTGACAGCAATACTTGTGTATCACCAGCCTAATAGACTTAAAATTAGTGTGGTTAATTATAGGGGAAATAAGTAAATTATAATGACAGAACCAGTTAAAATGAGCAAATTTGGAGCCTGACCCCTACAGGCAACTCCTTCTGTCATTATATAAGATAGGTCATTATATAATAAGGGCTATGGGGCACAATAGCAATGTGCTTATGTAATCGCATCCAGCTTTACTAACATTTGGTGACAACTGCCTGTGGAGGTATTCAAATCTGGACACATTCTCAAAAGATGTAGTCAACAGTGGAGATACAAGGGAGCTACAGTATGAGAGGGTTGTGCATGTTTAGCTGAATTTATGTCTGTATGTCAAGTCTGGTCACTAGGTGTCAGCAAAGGCAGATGCAGTAATGAACAGGTGAGAAGAGAGAAATGCAGTCATTTCTCTATTTTCGATATGTCAATGAAAGATAATATTATCGGGTCACGCACTTTATTGTTTATTGTCAAATTTGATATGACTTGCTGTGTGCATGTGTGAAAAATGCTACAGTATGTCACGACATCTGGCCCCAATCCTGTATCTGTGGAAGGCTGACTCATGGCAACAGTAAAAGTCAATCATGACTAAACACTCAAAGCTCTCCTCAACTGACACACACATATTTCATAACATGTTTTATGGCGGCAGCTGAATAGGGGTGTGGCCGCTTCTTTTTCAGGTCGCCCAGGTGCTTCTCTGTGTGGGGCTTGAACAGGCTCCTCATGTCTCCATGGCTTTTCTCTGGTTTCCTCCGACAGTCTAAAGACATGCAGACGAGTCTGACTGGAGATTCTGAGTTGCCAACAGGTGTGCGTGAGCGAGTAGTCTATACTGTGTATGTGGACTTGTGATGGAATGTCAGCCTGTCCAAGGTGAACTCTCTTTTGTTACTGAACCTAAATTATTGACTGTTGTAATATACTGTAGGGCTGCTGCAATTAGGTTTTATCTGTATTTTAACAGCAGTCTGGTAAACTTACTATGAGTCTGCGTGTAACTAGTACTAGTGCCAATAGGGGGCGACTGTAGACACACACAGCCATGGTTTCCAAGGTATTTCAGTCCACTAAAGGAATTAAAATTAATTAAATAATCACAGATTCATGGCTGAACTCTAGGTGTGGCAGGGATATGCCTCGGAGGATTTTACAACCTGTTTTTTGATTTAAATGAAATGCCAACAAACAGGAGCTAAAGGCTGGCAGGCTTTAAGTGGTCCGAGTGGAACAAGGAGCCATTTAACATAATGTACTGTACACGGTGTGTGAAATCGTAGGAGACACAGGAGAACATTCTGCAAACCACCTCATTTTCATCTGCCCGCTACTATTGGCTGCCAGATAAAACAAAGTTCTTTGTTTATATTACCAATAAAAAAAGGTAACTGGAACCATCAGACAGATGATGATCAGCCAGATACGCCGCTTAGCATTCTGCCCAAACAATTCAAAGTGTTACTTCTCAGAGCCCTTTTCTAAAATTTGCAGATCTAAAATGCCAATGCAAACTTTAAGAAGAAAAAAGATGGTTGCATACGTTTGTAAAACTAGTTAAAGGTTCCTGCACATGCAAAATTCTGGTACATTTCTATGACTCTCCGGTTCATGTTTGCTTAGATCGATGGTAAACAGACCACTCACAGAACCTCCTCTGGTCATTTCCAGACAAACACCAAAACAGTATTTCCAACACACACAATTGGTGGAGTGGAGTGTATCACAGAGAGCCACAGTAAGCAGCTACTGCCGTGTGGCAGGGTTCTGTGTGGGCTCAGGTCCTTTACAGTTTAGACTCTACAGATAAAACCACAAGGTCCATTCACCGCTGCCAGCCTGGTGTTGTTTTGGTCATTAACAGGCAGTTAGCCACTAGCTTTAGCCAGAGAACAGCAAGCTGGATGCTGTGACCTGTGACCCCTATGACATCTGCAAAGAGATGAGGTGATTAACTTGTGCGAAACACAACGTTTTCCACCAAAGGACTGGAAGTAAACACCTTTCAGAAGCAGTGTGGACGATCTACTGGGGTTTATGGCATGAATACTTACAGACTCCTTATTGAGACATTGAAGTCCAATATTGTTTAGCATTAAAAGCAATAGAAGCAGTCTGCTTTAAAGGGCATAATAAGTAATACATTATTTTGAATATAAAAGTTCTGTTTTGTTTGCTAATTTTTTTCATTGAGATGGGGTCTGTAAATTCATACAAAGTGGGCCTCTGTCATACAAAGGTACACTCACAAGAATTCTATCATTGTTTTTATCAGAAGAACACATTTTACTATACACTGCAAAAGGTCTTGGTGACTGTTGTAACTTGTGCTTTCTAGCACAATCTTTTATAACAAGAGCAGCCTCTTTTATCACCAAGATTTCAGAAGCATCACCCACTTTTGGGAGGAAAGCTCAAAATCCTACGTTTCAATCCCTTGTTGGTGTGTGATTGTTTTAAATTCAAAACTGCAACACCCCCATCGGCAATAGTGACAACCTGTGATATAAATTACTCCCCTGACCTTTCCAAGGAAAGTCTGGAAACCTAAAAAATAAACAGTTACACAATATTGATTTTAACTCTGATATTGCTAATATATGCAACCACCCCACAAATGTGCGTTGACCAAAAAGAATTTCCTAGTTCTCAGGTTCTCTATCCTTACTTAAAAACATGAATGTCACTATACAGAGACTTTACAGAACAACACTGATCTTGCTGTTGTGGCAATGGTTGATTTGGCAAGTTATTATGCCGGATGCCCTTTCTGACACAATTTTTCAGGAAGGGCAATTTTGATTATACCCACAACCTGGGCAACAGGAACGCCACGCACTAACCACTGCACCAAACAGCCTGGGGCCGTGAAATCAAGCATTGTTTCCCCCACTAGGTGTTACATAGTTGCTTCTACATGTCTAATTTACTGCAGCCAAGAGTAGCAGCCTTTTAAAGGAATACTTCACTAATTTTCCATGGGGGCTGACCAAAAACATGTCATGAGTAGTATTTAACAATGAAGAGACACTCAATTTCTTTGCATAAAAAATATGGAGATGTCAGGATGTCCTGGAAATTAGGACATAAATGCACAACGGGAACTTGAGTAAAACAGAGGATTAATGGCTTGTAGTCAGACAGGCAATGGTCATTCACAGCACAGCAACAGGTCACAGGTACAGGTGATCAACATAATTACATCAGACACAGACAGGGCAAAGACAGGAGGCGACAAGACCAATGAAGAAGACGGTAGTGAACACAGAAAAGGAGCCAAACAGCAAAAAACTCATTCTATACACACATATACAGGCTTCTGTACATAAAAATTAAAACCTGCAGTCTACAAATTCATGGTTCAATGTCAATGTAATTTGTGCCTTATCTGAACAAACCTCATCTGTTTACCATCCATCCCTATCTGTGCTGCACTCAGATCGGATCTCGCTGAACAAAATAACCGAACGGGAATTTTTCACATATAATAAGAATAGGAATTCCTTTATTTGTCCCAAAGTGGGGAAATTGCACCTTACAACAGCAAGAGGACAGAAAACAGAGAGAGACCATGCAAACACATCCCTAAAAAGAGCAAAGTTGACAGTTCTGATTTTAGAGTCTGATGATATTTATATCCAAGTGACATGATACTGTGTCTGCTCAGCCTTTCTCTCTCTGCTGCAATAATTGAAATGAACTATAATGCTGCATAAGTTAGTTGATTCATGTAAACTGATCTTTTTGTTCTGTTTTCTTTTGAACCGTTTCAGTGCCATCCAGCTCCAACACTGATTTTCTTTTAATCTCAGATGGAGATGTATACTTATGCTCAAAACATGGAGTAAGTACAAATCTATGCCAACATTCAAATGTATCAACAACTACGTAAACTAGAAATTAGCGCAAGTCTATGGTAGCTCCCTGGTTTGCGTAGGTACTTCTACAGCTGCTCTACGGTCGTTGGCGACACTTAGAGGTGAAGCAAGGAAACGGTTAATCATGTGAAAGCGATCTTTAGTCACACCAGAGAAAAGCGGTAAACAATAAATACAGACACGCGTCTGCGATTAAATGAGGGGATAAAACAATAAGAGTGCAAACATACAGTATATTCTACTGTATAGCCTTGTTAGATGATCTTTTAGAGGACCCATTAGAGGCAACTGTTGTTGGAGCGCATCACAGCGAGTTCCACGCAGCCTTTTCTGATTCTGATTTGTTGATTGACTGAGCACTCCTGATTTATGTAATCTGTAGTAACTCTGGCAGGCAGAGTTAGGGACCAGGAAGGACCAGGATTGAACACCGGTGCCCTAACATACGTTTAAATAGTAAAGTAAATATGAATCTTAACTGTGATCCTAAGTCCCTTCACACTAATTACATGCATCATTTCACAGCGTACTAAATTTTGTGTCATATGTGTCATAGCAGGGTTATAGACTGTGAATTGACAAAATGCCACCTACGGTTCATTAATTAGCAGCACATACTATGTGTGCGCCAAAAAAATAATGAGCATCAGTAGCACTAGTGGCTGATAAATGTGGCTGAAGTGGACACTAATAAGAGCTATTATTTTCATGTATGAAATATAAAAACCTCAGTCAAATGTTTCTTTCCAGCCATGACAAACAGTGCATTTGCAGCTTTTGAATAGCTGTCTACTGCCTGGACAATAAAACAGGTAAAAATTTTGTTGCAGGGTTACAGAAGGGTTATCTTTTTAAAGTCACCTTCTGCATCACAAAAATTCAAAGCTGCAAAAGTCCTGGACTGTTATATTAGCATTTCACATCCCTCCTGACAGAGTTGCCAGGGTAACTGTTGCTAAGGGAGTGTGGGCAGCATGCACATATATGCATTCACTCACACGCTCCTCTTTGCAACAACACATGACTTGAGTTCAGCCGCATTATGACTCAAGAGTTGGGGATATGAAATGAACAGTTACTTTTGAATAAAACATAAACTTAAAGCACTGCAAAGGATTTGTAGTCATGTGGCACGATTAAGGATTTTCAGAGGGAATCAATGCTGGTTCATTCTTTTAGAAGAATAATTAGCAGGTGCAGATTCTGGTGTGGGGAAAGCATGAACCTTAGGAACCGCATATATGTCTAACACCAAAAAAAGAAATTACACAAGACAGAATATACAGTAGCAGTATTAGTGTATTATACATCCTTATGTTACAGCCCTGACAGATGCCTTTGCAGGAGATACCCAACCATAGACAGGGAGTCATGTCCATACTGAAGGTCTTAGGGAAAGCAGTTTTCCTGTTGTGTAACTTCCCCTTTAATTAGCCTATCACAAATACAATTTGACGATGGTATTAGATGACAACTCTACTCTGACAACCATATTTCATTATAAAACAGTGTAAAACACACACACACACACACACAACATGTGTGTGTGTGTGTGTGTGTGTGTGTGTGTGTGTGTGTGTGTGTGTGTGTGTGTGTGTGTGTGTGTGTGTGTGTGTGTGTATGACTGTATATATTTGATGTTGACATTAATTATTGCAAAAGAACAGAGACAGGCTGACCAGACAAAGCCTCACATCACTTTTAATGTGGCCTGGTAGCTCAGTTGATAGAGAGTTGGCCTCGGAAGGCAAAAGGTCTGCGGTTTGATATATGAGCTACCAGGCCGGTGAATATATACAGTCATACCCAAATTTATTCATACCTGTAGCAAATTTTGAAAAAAAAAAAAAAAAATTCACCTGACCATACATCACCTTATTATCTTTTGGGAGAGGCCTGTGTCATTACCAATCAAGAAAGACTTGCTGGTTTAAGTAAAAGTCAGAATTTGCCAGAGGTATGAATAATTTCGGGCTTGACTGTACAGTATGTGTTGGTATAGACATTTCAGCTGTTATTTTTTTTGTTCTGTTTCATTTTACTGTTATTACCCTGTGACACAATGCTTCATTGCAACACACTTCTCAGGAGAAGCACCTGTCATGCAGGGAGTAGAGTGGGAGCATGTTTAAACGACACTGAAAGCATGCAAGGTTTAATAAGTCGTAATACAAAACATACAAAACACAAAAAATACACAACTTGCTTACAGTATACAGTAAATTGCCACCTGTTCTGTAGATTTCTAAACAACAAACTGTAGATCTCTGACCTCTGGAGTACAGGTACAAGTAACGTATCGTAAGTATCGTATGGACAAAGTACAATAAAAGACCCAGCAGTCTTTTAGAAGTCCTGTAAGTTGTGACAGCAAGTCAGTAGTTGTTTTTATTCTGTGCATTTCAAAACACATAATTAACAAATCCACATACACTCCCACCTACTACCTACTACCGCTTGATTTAAGACCAAGCAACACATTTCTTTTTCTCTCCCTGACACACAATCTCTTGCTCCCACGCACCACACAGTTATTTATACCACATTATTTCTGAATCAAAACACAAATGCAGTGACTATTTCCATCACTTTGTTAATCATACCTGAAACTGCATAACTGGAGTGAGTGCTTGCAGTAGGTGTTTGTTTCTAGCTTAGTCCTACTGCAACACACGTGCACAGAGAAACTGACATACCAAGAATTTCTTACGACAACAAACTGCACACAGCAATCCTCCAGGACAGTTTAGGAATGACGTGTTTTACATCATCTTAAGCTTCCCTTCATTCATTCTTAAATATTACTCAACATGTTTTTGGTCAACCCTTAGAATTTATTGTAAAGATTTCCTCAACAATCACCACATTTGACCACAGCA
Organism: Betta splendens; assembly: GCF_900634795.4. NCBI lineage: Eukaryota > Metazoa > Chordata > Actinopteri > Anabantiformes > Osphronemidae > Betta > Betta splendens. The sequence goes on along the minus strand of NC_040901.2, from coordinate 3,051,078 downwards.
AGTCTGCCTTGAGGCAGCGGGCATTAACTGGGGGTGCACACTGGTTGACTCTCATGATCTCAACCCTATTGAGTTTGTATGGCAATTGATGAAACACTTTATTCTCAGAGGAGCCAAACCCAGAACCAACCCTTTTTTAACTATTAGCAGCCATAAAGTTTTACTGGTGGCATAGACTCCCACTGATGTGCAATAAACTTATTTCTGGCTTAGCAAAGGTCCTACCATCTCCAACATCCTTCTACCAATATATTCACTACCCCTCCTCTGCACATGACCAAACCATCTCAGTCTGGCCTCTCTGACTTTGTTGCTCACACAGCCAACGTGAGCTGTCCCTCTGATGTGCTCCTTCCTAATCCTGTCCAACCTCATCACTCCTATACAGAACCTCAGTATCTTCTCTGCCTCTCACTGCTACCTCTAACCCATAGAGCAGAGCTGCTCTCTCCAACTTCCTTTGAGTCTTGCTAACACTGTGAAAAGTCCTACCAATAATTGTTCATAGAGGGTGTGCATAGAGAAAAATACCATTACCTGACTCTTCTATTTGCATCTTTCATTGGCTGTAGACCCTTGCAATAAAAGGTATTTTGTAAAACTGCCAAAAGAAATAAAAATTCCTCTACATAAATTTATTCTTTTAATGACCCTTTTTTCCAATATTTCTACAAACAGCATTAGGACTGATAAAGACACCATATCCTGCAGTGGACCCCAAACAATAGCATGCATCCCTTGTCTAATGTGACGAATGCCACTTTTCAGTTTCTCTTTTGCATGCATTTGCACACATACATTTTTGTGTATTGGTCACTGGACGCATTGCATGTACTGCAGCTCATGTACTGCTCACAATGTGGGAAATACACGCACAGTGAATCATGACTGCTGCCTTAACTTATTTCTACTCCAAACACCTCTCTTGTTGCAGGTTGCGATTTAATCAAAATTTATCCTACTGTTTTCTGAAATTTGATTATAAGTAAACAGAAATTAGACATTGAGTTTTTACCCGTAACTAACACTACCTCATGTCTACGGTGACTTCAGCTCCCACAACTATGTAGAGTGGATCTCTTGAAAGCACACTGCAAACACAGCATTACCTCATGTTGGTTTTCAGATGCGAAGGCAAAGTTCACATCTTTTTTTGACTTTGATACAGGCGCATACACATGTTAATGCTCAGCCATGTGAGGCGAAAGATAAGCATAACAAATAAATACCTCTGGGAAGTGTCAGGTTCTGGCTCTGTGCCCAGTTTTATTTTGAAGAGGACTTTGTTCATTGACCTTATGATCCTGTTTTATTTTGGTAGTCTCCTGGTTTCTGTTCCTGTTTTAGCTTCACTCCCGGTTTACGTCTTGTCACAGCTGTCCTGGTCATTATCCACACCTGCACGTTATCAGTAATCTAGTCATTTTGTATTTAGCCACCACCTGTTCTGATAGTCCTTTGCCAGATCGTTGTTTCGTATGTCATCGTTGTTTCCCCAGTTCATTGTTCCTGTCCGGCTGTGTTTTCATGTATCCTGGTGTTAATGATCGACCTTGTTTGCCTGCCTGACCACGCTTCTCCGCCTGACGACTCGGTACTGTTATTTCTGGCTTTCGTGTACGAACCTTGCCTGTCCCTGACGCTGTCTCTGCCTACCCGGAATAAACCACCCTTTGATCACCGTCAACCTGTGTTCTGCTGTGCATTTGGGTCCTCATCCAAGCGCTCCCTGACAGGAAGTGACCAAACCTTTCACTTCACTGCACTCACTTGCAACGTTGATGCGTTGTTTATTCTGGAGAAGGCTTCACACAGAAAAGAGTTCCTGCCTTAGTTTACAGTACCTTGATCTTGTTCTCTCTAATATTCTGGTTCCACTGTCAAACGAACTGGATGTTTATTAAGTTAATTATAACCAATTGAGCCCAATGAATTTGAAATGAGACAGACATAAGCTTCTGATAAAACGATTATCTGATAGAAATATAATCACAAGCCATCTGACTGTAAATCACTAACCATTTCATACAGTATACATTGACCCCCTCACATGTGCAGTATCAAGCGTACATGACATGTGGAAAAAACAGGGACAAAGTCATCAGCAATAATGACTCAGATCTGCTGAGTCATGGCTTCCTGAAATGCCATGAAATTACCAGTAATTAACAGGTACAATCGACAACTGCTGTAAAGTGATTTACTGTACAATGATTATTACAGTTTACATAAAATCTAGAAAACATGGCATCACTACAGTACGACCATTGCAAAACCTAGCGGATAGTATTTACAAATTATGACAGTTTAAAACTGAAGTAAACAGCTGTAGTCACAGATAGAGTGAGCTGTACATCTTTGGGAGGCCATGCGCTCTCAAATATTAATTAAATTGTGACCCATAACAACAGAAATATGTGAAGATAAGGTGATGCAGTGTGTGTACATTTTGTTAGGAATTGCCTAGTGTTGAAAGATACATAAAATAGCTGAGGAGAATGAAAACAACACATTTATGCTGTGGTGTGGATCTGTCTAAGACTAGACACAGTGATTATAACTTTGCAGTGGCCAAAAAATAATTGTTAGATATAAACAATCTTTTTTAGATAGAAATTTAAAGTTGCATCCAAAGATCAAAGAGATTGAATCGCCCTTATGCTGCTAAGACTACAGCCACGTAGCTAAACCACTGAACTCTATGAGGAAAAAGAAGATTTTGTTCCTTAGATCTTAGACAACTAATAATTCAGGAGGGGGCTTCAGACACAATATGTCCCCCATTTATCACACTGCCTTTTCATGTATTCCCAAGAAGATCAAAGATATGTCTCAAGTCCAGCATGCTTCAGGGTTGTGTAATTCTTACCTTCTCTGTAGAACCATGTCCTCTTGTGTGGGGCCATTCTGAACCTGGGGACCCTGTCTGAGCAATGTGGGGCCTGTAGATATCAACAACAAAAAAAGGTATATATATATCTATATATATCAAAAACTCCATTGTATCTTATCACTTAGTCTGGAAATGTGATTTATATATGTGGTATATAATTCTTTAAACATAATTTTACTCGGATAGGTACGGTAAAAGTATGAGCTGAGGATGTTTGTGTTACAGACTCACTGCTCACAGACTAGGACCCAAGTGCATGATACCACAACAGATATTTCACTGTGTTAAGAAGATAGGTTCACTAGTTAAACAACAGCAAAGACTCACAGCAAAGCTGGCAAACAAAACATTAAATTTGGTAATGAATGGTCACTACAAACAAACTAAAGTTCACTGCTGAAGGAGAGAAGGTCTCTAAAATTATCAGTTGAAAACAGAAAACACTTGATTGGCAGCACTAACAGACACTAACACTAGGGCTAACACTAGATTGACTAACCAAACTTACTGTCAAACAATGACCAAGGACCAGAGGTTGGGGAATGGGAGAGCAGAAAAAGGAAACATGGGGACCATGGATGACACATTAGCAAAGTAAAACACAGAGAGTATAAATGCACTGCGTACTGATATGAATAATATATGTACAGTATCCAGCAGGTTGGGGTGAGAAGATAGAGAACACCGACAACTAGCAGCAACAGAACACAGGGTTGGACCAGTAGGTCTCAGTGGGAAGCCCTGTGGCAGCACCCGGGGAGGTAGTGTAGAGAGTTGGCTCAAGGACACACCTGATGCCAGAGGTGGGGATTAAACCGCGATGTAGATGTTCTGCTTCCCAGGCCAATGCTCTACTTATTGAGCTACCAGGCCAGACACACATGCAGCTAAAAACACTCAAGAATGAATAAAAGCAAAGCATTTAATTATTCTGACGTAGCCTTCGATGAGCTGTGACCTAAATCCTATTAAACATTGGTGGAAGAAGGTGAAACATGCCATCTGCCGTATTATTATTATATTTTTGTTCAACTAAACAGCCTGTTTTCTATGGTGTGAATTCCTGGTCAGTCAACCTCACCTACACAGTTGCAAATACAAATGCCATTATCACTAAAGGAGACGAAAGAAGAGCTACACATAAGGCACCTTGAGCAAGGCTGTGATTGGAAGTTGGCCTGCTAATGCTAAGAATGAGGAGACGGAACTGTGCAAACAAGAGAAGCAAAGCTTCAATAAAATGAAGCAACGCAACACTTTCAACAAGTCAAACCAACATGAGACCGCAGTAATTCACAAGACCAGTGAGCAGACAACTTCTGTCTTACTAGCAGGACAATGAGGAATGGTTTCACATGTGCAGACTAGAAAACAGGATAGGATCCTCCTCACAGCAACTTCTTTGCCAGTGAGAGAAGACCAGTGGGTTTCTGTGTCCAGCATCCAACTCTGTTACTTTCTGTTGTCTGGTGAAGGCCAGAGAGGGATGAGCACAGAGATGTAACAAGTTGCTAAAATGAAGTCACTACATCAACCAGAAACCCACCAAATTTGCATCAGCCTCTAAACCAAGAGAGAAAACAATGCCTCCAGGACATAAAAGTGTTTTTAAAGTGTTTTTAAAACATGCTACTTGGCAAAAGACATGCATGTACACTGTTGGCAAAGAGAGTTCTGAAAATAATGCACACTCTACACAAAAGGCAATAGATTTGAAAAAAATATTACTAATTAATTTCCTTTAATAGCCAGACAAGTGCACCCATGAGTCCACTTTATCACAATTGTAAAATAATTGAAATGTTGACAATAATCGTTGCAATATTACTTATTTACATATATTATTATAGATACTCCAAGATAACGGAGCGGATACATGCAGCGGCTTCTCTCTCTCCCGAATGCTTTGCTGTTTGAGTTTTTGTAAGTCTCCGTCAACGCGTTTTTGTCTGTCCTCGTCAAGCTCAACACGCACATACAATTGCAGCCAACTTTTACAGTTAAATGGCAGTGTCGGAGTAGAACTAGACCCCGTACTTGGTGAAGAGCTCCAAGTCTGGGGGCCACTCAGACGCCCCCTCTGCACCGTCTCTCCCACCAGTAAGCATGGAGGAATACAGACCAAACTGGCAGCTTTATGTAATATAATTATATGTAAGTTTTCCATGTAATTTTATTAACAGGCAATGAGGGATTTCATATTCACATACGGTTTATGACAATAAAGTGCCACGCAGACCCAAATACTGTGTTTTAAAAACTCTTGAAGCGCATTGACTTTTAAAACCTGTGAAAACACCTCAGCACCGTGCTAATGCCAGCATACAGGCCGCTGCTAAGAGCAAACAAACCAGTTCCAAAGGAAGTCTGAGTATAACCAGAGTGAGCTCCAGAAAACTGCAAAACTGTCTCAGCACAACAGATTGGAATATGTTCAAACAGGCTTCAACAACCTCCAGGAGTACACAGACTGTAATGGCCCATATCACCAAATGCATAGGTGATGTAACTGAAACAAAAGCCATCTGTGTTCGTGCCAGCCAGAAACTATGGTTGACAGGCAAAGTCTACAGGCTATTGAGGGACAGGAACGCTGCCTTTAGAACAGGCTACATAGACACTAAGGCCTGCTAGAGCTAAACTGTCTAGTGGAATTAAAAAGGCAAGGACACAGTACTCCAGGAGGATCGCTCAACACTTCAGGGAGCCTGTGGCATGGAATACAGTCCATCAGCGACTACAAACCCCCATCGCAGACTTGTGACAGTAACACCTCCCTGCTAAAACAGTTAAACAAATTCTTTGGCCACTCTGAAGCAGCTAACAACAGCCCCGCACAGAAAAGCACACCGTCCCCCACTGACCAGGCCCTGACTCTGTCCCGAGCCAGTGTAAAGTGATCTCTCAGCCGGATCAATGGCCGTGTGCTGAAAGACTGTGCTGAGGAACTTGCTGAGGTGTTCACAGACATTTTTAACATTTCACTGGACCAGAGCATCGCCCCCACCTACTGTACAACAATCCCACCCGAGCCGAAGAAGTCATTCCCTTGCTGCTTCAATGACTGCCGTTCTGTGGAACTTACTCCTGTCATCATAAAGCACATCAAATCCCCCCCTCTGGACCCATACCAGTTTGCTTAATGGACTAACTGGTAAACTGATGCTGCTGTCTCCCCTGCGCTTCACTTAACCCTCACTTAACTGGAAAACAAGGACACATATATTCAAATGCTGTACATAGACTTCAGCACAGCATTCAACACCATCATTCCATACCAGCTTATCATCAAAGTGGAACATCTGGGGGTGAACACATTAATTTTCCACTTCGCCATTGATGAGGCTGCTGGACTGGACTGACCCCAGTCAGTCTGGGTCAGCAAGAACACATGCAAAACCATCTCAATGAACACAGGATCCCCCAAGGATGTGTACTGAGCCCCCTGCTCCTCACTCTGCTGTCTCATGACTGCACACCAAATTACTGTACACCAGCAACATCTGCGTGGTCGGTCTCATCTCTAATGGAGATGAAAACAAAGAAACTATAGGAGCGAGGTGAACTTCTTGTCAACCAAGCACACCCCCCTGACGATCAACAGGGCTGCTGTTTAGCAGGTGACAGCACCAAGTTACTGTTTGTTCCTGGAGCCACAACACTTCATTGGCCAAGGCGGCAAAACAGCATCTCTACCTTCCCCGTAAACTTAGAGGAACCAGAGACCCCCCCCCATCATGTGCACAGGGATAGCTTTATCCTTCAGGCTCTGCCCCATCCCCCCATCCTTAAACACAAAGACCCTACGATACAGCTAAGAGTTATGCATTTATACTATCTGTGTTATGCATCACCTATGCATCTCTTAAGGCAGGACTACACTCGACCCATAATTCCTAGGGTCTCAGGGTGGTCGTACCAACCTTTTGCCGCTGCAATATGTAAATGTGTTGACTTATGGTTTATAGAGATTCATGCACTGTAGCCTTACAGCGTCACTGGTAGTAAACACATCAATTTATTCTATTGGTGGAGGATTTGTTTCATTATTGTTGTCTTTATTGTTTTTTTCGGTTGTTTTTGCCGGGTTTTAGCTCAGGTTTTGAAGCAGTTTCTACCAATTCCCTGTGCGTTAAGAATCTCAGATATCCTCATAACCTTAATTTTAAAAATATGAAAAAATTGAATATCCTTATTGTACACCTTTAAAGATGAGGAAATGTGAGTGTGGTTGCTCTTTGTTCCAATTTTCCAGTAGTGCATAACAGATTAGTGTTGCCAGATATACAATAATTCAAGTATTTATACAATGGTTTTGGGATCTACCATAGTTTTGACACTGCCATTCATAATTTTTTAAATTAAAGTGTACATCACCAGAAATAGTTTTCACTCATGTCTGGTTGGCTCCTTCTTTCAATCACATTAGCAGCGCTGCTGATTGATTCAATGATCTGCTCATCTTTGTTTGCTTAGGTTTATTCAACCTGTTACTGTTAATAAATAAATTAACCTCTTTTATTTCCTGTGCTGCTGAAACAAAAAGGGAGGAGAGAGGTAGAGAGTAGAATGTAGATATCAACATAAGAGGGAACAAGAATGCTGCAAATTAATGAATAAAAATTAAATAGATATAAAGATAGGCAATATAAAAAGATAATAACTAAGGAAATGCACAGAAAACACAATTGTAGTAAGAGGTGCAGATCTTTGTGCAGCATGTGGAAAGGATTGACACTCAAGGTCAGGGAGCCTGGTTACCACATTTCAGAAAAACAGATTACACATGCTTAATAAAGTCCCATAAGTACCTCATGAGGTCATCTTCTAACATTTGACCTAGAGGTATTTATTTTCAGAAAATATCTGAAAGCTGTTGAGTACATAATTAACATCAAATAATCTACTGAAACTCCCTGGTTTGGTTAATACTACATTTTAAGTTTTTAAAAAGGTTCATACTGACTCGGATATAGACATATCTTTAAAAGATTAATTTACTGTGGGTCCGTATAACTTGAACTAACTCCATCTGTTCTTGCAAATATCTATTTTTTCCACTGTCCTACTTGTTTATTTTGGATCTCATGGGAGTCAGGTTGTCTGGAAGGGCAGAGCGACTGACATCCATACCTCTGTGTCCTTGCCCAGCTACACATGACCATCACCCCCTATATATGACTCCTGAACATTCCTGTGTGCTGTCAAAGATGCAGGGATGATCTTAAAACCAGTGTGAGACAAGGGGGATCCTATGTCAGTAGTGGTACAACAGCAAATATGTACTTATTATAGTTTCAGATCTGCCCTGCAACTGACTGCGATCAAACAGTGTGTGTTTGATTGTATAATTACAATTGAAATGGAATGTTTACATATATACTTTTTTCCTATAACAGATCGAATCAATAAACCAATATTCTTAATGATATTTTTGTCAATAAATAAATAAAAATGAATAAATAAATAAAAACAAAACAAATAAATACATTTTACTTCATATAAAATATTTTATAATACTATCCCAGTATCAACTTGTAATGACAAGAATGTATCTTATTAGTTAGTTTATGATTGGCGCAAAATCATTTGCATTTGATGACTCCCAGTACGCAAAGTACTGGAAGTGTTCATCCTACAATATAGTGGGAAGTAAAACTTGCCACTGGGAAGCATACAAAACTAAATGCTGAAAAATAAACAAGGCAAACAAAAAGGCCCTTCAACCAGTGTCGCCAGATATATACAGTAGTGGTTTTTGGTTTGTATGATAGCTTGAGTCAAAATATGATCATTTTAAAATGACAGTATGATACGCCTTGATTTCCCCCCTGGCAACAATGACTGTTGTGTCAGGTTGACCAATCACTTCTTAGAATGATTTCAGCACAGCTGACCTTCTGCTAATCCTGAGTGAATCTGTGAACTCAGCAGAAGTCACGTCTAAGTAGGTCTGTAGTAGGACCTCAGGTCTTCACCAGGGCCACTATATACCATCATATATTTTCTCCTTTTTTCTTTTCAAACTGATACTGTGCATGGCTGAAGAATGTGTTATGCATATATTTACTCTGCACAAAACCGTAATAGAGGAGAATAATAGGAGAACACTGGCTGTTTCTATGGGATGGGGAGGAAAATAATTCTGTGTATGTCTCTCCAATGAGTGGTACGGCAGATCCTTCATACCCACTACTGTCAGATCAGACAATTTAAGAGTCTAACAGACTCTTAGAAGTTTCAGATACTTTATCATGGACACTTAAAGTACAGTATTATAGGTATACTTGTCTCCTATACTGTAGCTAACATCTTGCTGGTTAGTGTCTGCTCTGGCAACTGAACTTCCACTGTAGGATCAATAATGCTTCATCATCTAAGCATTCTATAAATTTTCATTGTTATGCAGATGATACTCAGCTATATCTTTCTTTGGATCATGTTTGATCATAACATTCTATTACAGAGACTAGAACATAGCATCAGAATTAAAAGGAACAGCACTGGGATGGTTTAAATCCTATTTGTTAAACAGTTTCCAGTTTGTTCATGTTAACAACAAGTGCTCCACGTGCACAAGGATTAGCTTTAGAGTAGCACAGGGTTCTGTGCTTGGTCCAATTCTGTTCAGCCTTTACATGTCTCCTCTGTGTAAAATCATTAGAAAGCATTTTATAAATTTTCATTGTTATGCAGATGATACTCAGCTATATCTGTCTTTTGAACCAAATGAAACAGATTAACTAGTCAAAATTCAGGGTTGTTTAAAAGACATCAAATCCTGGATGTCCCAAAACTTCCTTCAACTAAATTCAGATAAAACCAGAATTCTTATTGTTGTAACGATAATCCCTATATAAATAAAATTGAAAATTGAACTGAAGCATGTGTCATATCACACAAAAAATTGACTCAATTAAAAAGTGCTGCACCTTCATTGAAATAAATGCAAATGAAAATAAAGGAGTGGAGAAATTTGCATCATCAAACATGATAGCTGAAGATTAGTGTGAATGCTGGGAGCATAAAATGAAACCTACTGTAAAAACTTACAAAAACCAATAAGCACATATCATATGCTTGGTGCAATACCTGTATAGTATGTTAGAAACATACATACAATTAATAATAAAGTCTCACCTGTGTCCTGGGAGTTAAGCACTTCTAGGGCATGCATCATGGCACTGGCAAATACATTGGCATCCTCTTTGCTGCCAAAGTTTAGCCCATATACTTGTCTGGCATCACGCCACTGGTGGAAAGTCTGCGTTGCCTGGTTGTATTTCAGACCCTTTGGAATGGCACAATTTATCACCACCTGGTGAAGGCAGTGACAGGGTGTTAAGACAGACATGTAAAACACATGCTTATTGATGTAACATGTTCCTAGGATAGTTTATAGAAAGCTAAATTGATCATAATCTCTATACTGTTTTAATTCCCATTTAATCTCTGAAGTCTCATGTATCAAAATCAGAAAATTTTATGCAATGAAAGTGAGTCGAACACAAAATGAAAAGATATGTAATGCACTGTGTCCCTCAATAAGGAGAAGCCAAGAGATAAACGTGTATTGAAAACAAGCCTTAAAAACATTTACAGTGAAAGGCTAAATATTTGATACATTTGCTTTAGCACATCTCCAAAAGAACCTGCAATCAGTCTATCCAGGTCTAGCGTAAAACTACAGGCCAGAAATGATCAAGTATGAATTTAGATGCTTATTATTAGGTCTGGCAGGCTAGATGGGACTCACATGAGGGTTTGTTTACTGTTGATGAACTAGGTAAGAAAAACAGCATACGTAAACATGAAAAAGAACTAAGTTTAAAAGTTTAAAATTAGATCAGCTTTTTGTAGATAGTGCTTGAGTGGGAAATCCTAGCACAGATACAGCCAGATGACCCAGTGACTCCTACTATTTATTTTCAAAGTCATACTTGTTCCAAACAATGTCAGTTTTGTCAGAATGTGCATTCAAATGTAAGATACACTATGTCTTGTTTATCATTGTCACAAAAAGATGATCCTCATGCTGTCCCCAGTATACACACAGAAAAATGGTTGGTTTTGTACTGTTCATTGACTAACCTGATGATCTTGGATCTTGCGTCCCACTACACGGAACGCATTGTTCCCCGTGTGGTGGTAGATGTGCACTCTGCTGAAGCCAGTGGAACCACCGGCTGGAACCCACTTCTTATTAGCATCATCATACACCATGACAGCAGCACGCGCCTGGCAGATACTCTGTTCACTACATGAATGCAAGACACAAAGGGAAACATCATTTAGCTACACACTGTTCATGCACATTCATTTTAGTTAAAGTGATTATTGACAAAAATACATTGCATACTGTGGTTTTCTGATGCTTACTCATCTTGGAACAGGGATCTCATGAGATCAAATTAAACATACGCGTAAAATTAAAGCAGGATAAAGAATCATCTAACCCACAATAAAGGTGTGCAAAATATGGGAGGGCAACATGTTCTATCAGATCAATAACCAAAAGCATATGTCTTTCCTCAGTGCATTTTAAAGTTCAAAACAGAACATCCAGTAAATAATAAAAAAACATTTTTTCCATCATCCAACCATTGTAAAGTTCTCACCAGGTTTGGCTTTGACTTTTTAAGCAAGCTTTTTATTGTACAAATATCTACATTTTTGTGGCTGTTTTCGTGGAAATATATAATCCTGTGTCTGCATGATTTAAAAAAAAAAAACAGAGTTTGTACTTTAGAAGCTACAGTACAGGATCTGAATCCTAGATGTGCCCCATCATGGGACACAATTTGTGGCATTGCCGTGCGCATCAGTTTATGCACATGCATTAATTATACAGTGGTAGCGCCGAACAGTATAAGGCTTTAACATGTTTTTTTTTGTCATTTCCGCAGTGTTTCCTTGTTATTTTTGCCAAACTACAGCATGTGTTAAACCTTAATGAACTATAGGTAGTGTTCATCTTACACTCAGCACACCATGTGCAGCCATACTTTGATGCATGTGCCTGATGAACCACGGAGGTCACATGGGTTGTGTGGAATATGGGGTAGACTTTGATAATAATTAAATAAATTTGAAAATAAAATTTGATTTCAAATTCAATTGCGAGCAACACCCGTGGTGGCGCCACAAACGTACGGCAGTTAAAATGGTGGTCATTTGTAATTGCTACAACTGTAGGGTATTTTACACTGAGGGAGACATAAGTAAGTTTAAGCTGAGTTTGAAGTTTTTTGGTAGGATATTTGGGGGCATGTTTAGGGTTTAACTAAGAAAAATAGTCATTTATAGCCATTTTTTCCCATTCAAATGTCAGTTTTCTTTCGGGGGTTTACTGTATATTCATTAATAAAGTGAAATATTCGTTTCTCACTCAGCCTCTCTTACATCTCTTGTGGCACAATAATTTTTTGTTAGTTCAGCAGTGCTAAATTCATGCATTCATGAGGTTTTATATCTTATAAACATTTATGTAGCTATGAATTTCTACTTCTCTCTTCTCTCAACTCTCTGTACACAGCAGCAATTGAGCGTCTAAATACAGTGTTACATCTGATTCTACAATATTTGAATCAAAGCAATAATAACATTCTAAAATCAACCTATTATCAGCCCTATACCCTATACTTCATTGTACTTTTAACAACTAGACATGCTGCAACACACCCTTCGCAATCTCACAGAGGCCATTTTTTAAAAGCAGAGAACATTGTCTGATTGAATTGACTGACATCAAACTCGATAACAAATACATTTTGAACGACATAATATCATCTGACTCAAAGTGAAACTATTTTATTTGTTTCACACATACCCACACATTTGTATGGGTATGTGGTAAGTGGTCCTACACTAGCGCTTTTCTACCTAGTGGTACTCAATGTGCTTTAACACTGCTTCACATTCACCCATTCACTCACACCGGTGACAGCTGACACCAGCTCTGTCGGTTGTTAACTCGGGGAAGCCAGGAATCGAACTACTACTACTACTACTACTCCTACTACTACTACTACTACTATTACTAATATGATTGGTGGCCAACAGCTGTACCTCTTGAGTCACAGATTTCTGGTATAGATTATTTTGTATTGCACTTGTTAGATTTTAGATTCTGTCCCATGTAATTACTGAGGAAAACTGAAACTGAAACCTACTACATGCCTATATACAAGTTACACTTGATATGCTGCTGAAGTAATAGTACTAAAAATTCACTCTTATTTTGTAGCAAAAATGTCATCAAACAATATACATCCTGAAGGAGTTCAAATACCTTTTGCAAATATTTGGCAAAATCATCACTTCACACTCAGTGTGTTTGAGTAAATACATGCAGTAACTGAATTTATGTTACCAGTGCACAGACACATAACCCACAAGTTCAACATACACAAAATGAGAGTGTTGCTGATGTTTTCATGGTTCAGAGTAGTGGCTGTGCGTAAACAGGAGCCTGACACATTTTACAAGAGTCCAATCAGATCCCCTTTCATACAGAAGACAGGGAACGAATTGAGAGCAGAGCAGGTCTGGCCTAGACTGAGCTCCTACTCCGTATACTGTATAACTACAGAAACAAACACTCAAGGCCTTCAGATGGGACATGCTTCTTTATACATGGTTGCACTCCAGTCACAGTCATTGAACAATCATACTTGGTACAACCGTACAACAAAATACCTTGGTGCAGAAAGAAGAAAAAGACCAAACAAAACATAAATAAACTAAATAAAAGTAATTTTTCCATTTACTTCTTAAAGTAAAGATAAATCAGAAATATACATTATAGAATTTTTTTGTCTTGCACTGCGAAACATAAATATTTCAACACCTGAGAAAATGAGTGTTAATATTTGGTACAGAAACCTTTGTTTACACTTTTTCATTTTCTAACAATTGCTCCAACAGTTGATCTGTTTTCACCAAGCAGCTTGGCATTTGCCCCGTAGCCTATTCCAGCCTTGGTCCACAATTTTGGTCCTTTGGCATCTTCTGACAGCTGTTTGGTCTTGCCTATGATAGTAGTTGGTGTGTGAGTGACTGTGGGGTGACAGGTGTCTTTAAAGAGTTCAGACAGGTGCTACTAACTTAGGTTAATGAGTGGAGTAGACGTGGACTTTTTCAAAGCACTGTAACAAGTCTTTGAGAGCCAGAATTCTTGCAGTTTCTCGAACGGAATTGAAATGTGAATTTTAATTCCCTCCATGATTTCTAAGTAGGAGAACATGAAAAAACGCAGCATGTTCAAACACTTCTGTTCCTCACTGTATACACACACACACACACACACACACACATGGTGCAGCTTAAAAACCACACAGAGGTGCAGTGTATGTTAACTCACTCTCAATGAAGCAGTGGTTTAAGGTAACCAGCAGCTGTCTCCTCAGGTTGACCTTCAGGAAGTGAAGACACCTTTTTAATAACTTCCACGGTGTTTGCGCTCCATTCGTCTATGTACAGGTACTTGAAGCTTAAACCCCCATACACACTTTCCATTAATGTAAATGAACTGCAAATTGGACTTTTACCTCCTGAAGTCCATGACCAGTTCTCTAGGTCCAGGTTTTTGTCCTCACACTACCCCACTAGCTTCTGGATCTCTGTACGCTGTCCCATCACCACTAGAGATGAGTCCCACCACATTAGTGTCGTCAACAAATTTAATGAGGTGTGTACTGACGCAATAATACGTGTATAATCTCAGAGCTGTGGAGAGATGGGGACCCGCTCTGACTCTCTTTACTCTGTCAGAGAGAAAGTCTCTAATCCAATAGCAGGTGGTTGGAGGAAGTCCAATGTAGATCAACTTTACTGACAGTCTGTCTGGGAGTATGGTCTTAAACGCAGAGCTAAAGTCGACAAAAAGCAGCCTAGCATAGTGCCCTTGTGTTTCTGTGGTGATCCTGTCCTATGTAGATGTATTTGTATACAAACTGCAGTGTGTTGAGCGTGGATGGGACGAAGGACATGATGTGCCATCGAACCAGTTTCTCAAAGCACTTCAATATAGTGGGTGTTAGAGCTACTGGTCTGCAATCATTTAGGCTGCTGATGATGGTCTCTTTTGGCAGTGGAACAATTGTAGCCGACTTCAGGCATGGTGGGATGTAGGACTGAGACAGTGATAAGTTGAAAAGGTTGGTAAAGACCCTAGCCAGCTGGTTTGCACACTCCCTGAAGACCTTCCCGGTCACTTCATCAAAGTTCACTGCCCTCAGCATCTCAACTTCTGCTGCTGCACTGTGAGGCTGGAGCTGCTGCGATCCAATGTTGGAGCTTCACCTGGGTCCTTCCACCTCAAAGAATGCAAAAAAGTGGTTTAACGCCTTTGTGACCATGGCATCAGTGTCACCCACAGCCATCATGGTGTTGCAGGACTTGTGGGGTGTTAGGTGCTGGACTCCCTGTCATACCTGCCGTGTGTTGTTGTCCTTAAAGTGGTCCTCAATCCTCCTCTTGTGAGATGCCTTGGCCTCTCTGATACCTCTTTTGAGGTTAGATGTGGCTGTGCTGTATCGTGCCTTGTTAACGTTGCTTCGGCAACACCTTGACCTCTTTAGTCATCCAGGGTTTTCGATTGTACGCCCAGAGATGCTTGTCTACAGTCAACGCTGTCACCACAGAAGTTAGTGTAGGAGAGCACGGATGTAGTATGCTCCTCTAGATCTTGTGTTTCAAACACACTTTAATATTTGTCCTCAAAGTCGTCATGCAGCTGATGTGACACATCCTCAGGCCATGTCTGTCACTGGGGGGGCTTCAGCTTCTGACAAGGGTGTATGCTGGAATCAACAACATGCACATGTGGTCTGACAGACCCAGATGTGGTAGAGGGATTACTCTATAGCTTTTTAGGATATTGCTATAGGCGTTGTCCAGTGTGTTTGTTCTCCTTGTTGCACATTTAAGATGTCAAATTTGGGAAGTCTCCTAGTTCGATAGCCGAGTCCAGTAAGGAAGGCTGCAGCCAAGTCTCTGTGATTAACAAGACGCAACAGTCACAGAAAGACTAGTTAGTCGCATTCATCAGCCTCAGTTTGTTGATTTTGTTTACCATGGATCTGGTGTTGGAGAGGCCAAGGCTGGGAAGCTGCACGTTTAAATTGTTGCCTCTTCAGCCACAATACTAAACAGCAATTTGGTATTGAGCCTGTTATTCTTTTTGGTTTTTACTTAGTATTTGCACAGTTTCAGGACACACACAGAAAGGACTAAGTGTAGGATAATCATCCATTCCAAAAATTCACTCAGTCAGTCACTCAGACATAATTTACATGGAACAAGGATATTTCTTCAACACGGAATCTTTATGTATGAATTCAGGGCTCACCATGTGTGGCTACTGTATATGGAACCAAGAACCTGAATGCATAAATGTTCACCTACATACAGTAAATTTCTACTTACCCATTTTACATATTATAGCATTTATGGCAAATCTGCCCCAAATTCCAGTATTAAATAATATTTACAATTCCTGAAATGTGCCCACCGAGGGACCCCACAGACGCAGGGCAACCAAATCCGCTATTAGCAGAGAGAACCGCCTCTACCCCCTGGGACAAGTCATACGCCAATCCCCAAGTCCTACTCCCCAGCTGGTCAGTGCAACCATCACTGGCCCTCCAAATGCACAGGGCAGTGAGAAGCAGATGTGCTCTTCAGAGCAACACAGACGCACATGGCATTTTACAAGTGCAACTGGCCACTTTATTAAGTACACTTGTACAGTCCAACTCAGCCAAATACACATGTTCTGCTGTGAATTCAAATATTACTTCATCTAACTTCTCAGTTTTTAAGTTGATGCTGTCAGAATACACTTCATGTGTATCTATATTATGCAGTAACAAGACTACTGTACAACAATATCTAACCATATTCCTGATGTACAAGACAAAATAAAAAAAAAATGTCTAAAGCGAGCTGTATGTACAGTTGAATTATGTGGGCCTATAATGCAAGTAATACTGTAGATTCTACCCTTTGGTTGTAACCTAGGACTGCATTGTTGGTGCTGATAGCTTCATTGGAATGTTTACGCTGCCTTACAGGCACATCAGAAGGGGGCGGCTGAAATTTGGCTGAAAACAGCTAAAAGTAGGCAAATGCCAGCAATTCCAAGCTGCTCCATCTGTACTATACACAGGTATTAGCAATATTGACATTTTAGCGAGATTCTGACTATGATTCAGTTCAGACTTTCTTCAAGATTTCACAATTGTACAATTTAATAACAACTGCAATGTGTAAAGTATGGATTATTTAACTTTTTATGCATATTAAAACATTACAAGCTCAATGAAATTACGTTAAATGGAGTGCAGTTTTTACGTTGATGACAAGTAAAATGGTAATTCATGAAGAAAATTTCAAGTCTATATCACTCGCTGCTGCAAACTAAACAGCAATAGAGAGAAAAGAGTATAGATCCTATAAAATTAGCACAAAAATGTCTTATAGACTGATGAAATTCACATAAGAACCCACTAGAACCACTGTGTGACACCATGTACTTACCGGTGGATTTCCATTATGGAAGCCAGCACACATTACCAACTCGGGATGAAGCTGGAGGCTGTGGGCCGTGGACCAGAATACTTGATCTGCTTGGCTTTGCACAGCCTGCTAGCTGCCATCTCCCTACTCCCTGCCAGCCCCACTCGTTACTTCACCCCCACCTTAGCTCTTCTGTGTAAGGGTCTGTTCTCCCTTAGATTCCGCTTTCACTTTGTAGCCAGTCTTTCCCAATCCCGTTCCTACCGAGCAGCTTTTAGCACGTTGCCAGGCATCGTTTGCTTCCACCTCTCTTCGCGTTCGAAGCTCCCAGATCAGCGGGGTATTTATTCGAATGTGCACTGTGAGCGAGTCAAGAAGCAAGACAGTGAGCGCACGAGCTATCCAGACAAACAGTTGTGCTTTTCCAATGGCAGCAGCACCAGCCAGCAAATGCACACGGTTCAGTCCTGGCTTTTTGCCGCCGCAGCAACAGCAGGAGTATCCAGGCAACAGGCTCTTGCTCCAACACAACCCACTCTTCTGTTCTCTGGGCTCAGCAGCGAAGGATGTTGTGATGGAAATCACCGCAATGGTGTCGCACAGTTTTGTATGTCTCAGCTCAGGATAGTTCAAATGGGGATGTGTGTCGGATCAGAAAGAGATTTCCTTTTATTCATCTGCTCTTTTTTTCTTGCCTGGCTCCCTCAGCTAGCTCCATCTCGTACCTTTTGTCTCTCACTTGATCTCACCCTCTTTCATCTGCCTGTGGCTTCCTCCTCTTCCTCCGCTTTTAGCTGTGGCTGCCCATGCAAACACGCACTAGCTCTATTTCCAACTCAGCACTCACCCACCCTACTGATCTGTCACTTAGTAGGGAGGAGGGAATTTTTAAACAATCCCTTCCCCAGCATATGAAAACTGCCCGAACGAAGTCCTAGATTCTGCTTTTCACGTCACAGACAGATGGCAAATATGCCATATATAAGCGTATGGGACTGTTTTTTTATGAGTCATGTTAACAGTTAAGCACATATGTATGATATCTATACAAGTACAAGAAAATATGAATAAAATAACAAAAAGCAAACCCATAGATGATGAAGTGAAATGTACAAATTACTCTAATGCATCAATGATGTAATGAAAACAGAGATCTCAAAAACATCAACACTGACAAAAGTCCTTTTTTTCATTTTTAGTAAAGCCAAAAATTAGGAAACCCAAACTGATAAAAGGTTTAAGAAAGAAAAAAAGTTCTATATAATAAATAAAATAAATACAATTAGTAATAGTATCCGTTCAGCATATTGTCACTAGCCACTAATGGTTATTCAGTGGCCATCCAGTATATTTAAACTCAGACCCTTTCATCTGCTGACAACAGTGCTAATCACTACACCACCCTCTCTAAAAACGAATATATATATAAAACTTGCACTGCATTTCAGATTTCATCTCCCGCCATGTAACATGAACAGCACAACACTGACCACTGGGGTAATGTAAAAAAAATCTCACGGGGGACAACAATTCACATACACTTCTTTACTACTAACTTTTTTTAAAAACAGCATTTCAACAACTGGTTGAAATAAACTAATTGACAGAAGTGTGTGGATAGTCGTGCATGGATGTCAAAAATGTACACAAGTGGTGTAAAGAGTTTACAGCCTGTCGTACTAAAATTCACGACGAACAAAGAGGCAGGGGACCGTAAATATCTGACGTGACAGTCACAAAGTTGAGGAAAACATGCCGGATGATAGGCAGCTCCCTCTGGATATTTTCTGCATTTTAGCGGCAAGCTGTTATAACATGGGCACTCTAAAACTGCCACAGCGTCTACAAAACCCATCGACCAGACCCATCGACCAAATGCCGGTTATGTAGAAAAATTTATAATCATTAAACCTTTAAAATTATGTAAATATAAATTAACGGTTGTTTGTATTTCTAAAAGACATAGGAGACTTTACTTTTAGGATTGCCTTCATATATAATATTAATAGGGTCAACAGAAAAATACAACTTACAGCTTACAATTTATGTTTTTTAAGCTCAGTTTTTTTGGTTCTATTTGTGTTATTTCACAAAACATCACTCTAAAGGGCAAAATGAGTGAATCTGAATTCACTATGATAGCACTGAAATAAAAAGAAACTGATTATCATGCAAGTGAATGAGAGATCAATCAATTAAGTTTTCTTGTTAAAAACCAATAACCACAACCAAAGCCCCATCACCCTATTATTTCCTTTACAGGAAAGTGCAGCCATGGCACAATGAATGTATGCATGTTTGCAGTGAATAATACAATATAATAAAAAACTAAGATATACATATTATACATACATGAAAACCGAGTAAACAGACCGCAGGACTCGAAACAACAATGAAATCCAGGCATAACTATGGTTT
Source organism: Betta splendens (assembly GCF_900634795.4). Taxonomy (NCBI): domain Eukaryota; kingdom Metazoa; phylum Chordata; class Actinopteri; order Anabantiformes; family Osphronemidae; genus Betta; species Betta splendens. The sequence goes on along the minus strand of NC_040901.2, from coordinate 3,031,247 downwards.
ACTGTCATTTGATCTTCAGTTTCCAGTCTGGACAATGATGTCAATGTTGCTGGGTAAAGTACCAGAAAGTCCTGGACTCCAATATAAAGATGCAGATGACTCAATAAACTACTTATGTGCACAATTGTACATAAGCTCTGGTGTGTTAAACCAGTTTGGAAATATACATTTAAAGCATTCTATAGCAAATAAAAATAGAAAAGCAGTTCTGTGAGATGTTCTTCTCTATGATGTTCACACAAATACAACTCAACAGCTGTTGAAAAGTTAAGCAGTAAGAGTATCACTACTACAAAATACGTCCAATCAGGACCACAAGTAAACACTGACATATATAATAATATAGCCATAATAATGGCTATAAACAGCAAGTCTGCAAAGAGATTTTTACACTGTTAGGAAAGACTACACTAGCGCTATTGTAGATGTGTCCCATCCCAGACAGATATGTCCTATCCTTAACTACAGCAAAAATCCTTTCTGCTCGGACTTTCACAGCCACCGTGGTTCTAAAAATATGAAAGCTTATCATGTGATGGAAGAGGCCTTTTTAGACTATGGCTCCCTATTGAATTAACAAGTGGATGGGTGCTAAAAGCAAAACCTAGTTCTTCGACTTCCTTTATAGGTGATCATTTTGATGTTTATACAACTGACCTTAAGTCCTATGAAAACTCCCATAACTCCCAACCACTTGCTAAAACTTACGAGTCACGAGTCATCTTGGCCTCAGCAATGAGAATCCGGCACCTCCACCTAATGTGTTGTTAAAAACCTTTGGTCAAAAACTTCAAGTGTCGACGTTCTGCACAGGCTGACTATCCGAACAGCTGCTTGACCACTAGGCTGACTGTCTTCCCTCCAGTTGGGTCAAATAAACTAGTGCCTAGACGGACAGCAACAGTGGAGAGACATCCAGGGAGGTTAAAAATGGAGTGTTGGGTGCCGGTGGGTGGGACAGATGACAGGGGTTGCAATGCAGTTTTAGGGGGGTGGGGTGGTCACTGAAGAGGACACCCCACCCCCTCTAAAGATGTCTCTCTGCCCTGTACAAAAATAGCTTTTCTGACCTGGGTACGTCATCATCTGACTGAATTTCTGTAGGCCTTCAAGGCCCAACCAGTAAAAGGTTTACTCATTCTTTTAGTAACGTTAACATCTGTTACCAAAAAAGGAAATGCATCATGATTGATGCCATTAAGAGAAAATAAAAATGCTTCAGGTTGGAGCCAAACCGATGTAATGTGTTAGCAGCAGTTTGAAATTCTAACCTACATTTAAAAACATTCCTGTCAGGCTCATCTGACTCATTTCTCATTCAAGCCAAAGCATAGTTGAGAAGCGGCCCAGTTCCACATATGTCAGCAATTGAGAGCTGCTTTACTTCCTGGATTCTGTTAAGGAGAATGAGGCTGCATGTCACCCTCATTGTCATAGCTGGATATACTTACACTAAAATTGAATAAATCCAGCAATAACGTTACATAGGGCACAGAGTAAATATGTCTTGCTGAGTGCAGGCCATATATTAGCGCATTCAATCCATGTTTTTAATCAACAATCTTTACTCTACTTTCTGCATCCAGTAAAGCCTTTCCTTTAATTAGAACAGTAGTAAAACAGTCAGCACTGGCAATTATTACAACACTGTGCAATGGTTTACCTTTAGTTTAAGCTTCAGTTTTATGTATGCTTTCAAGGCTTATGCATTATTATTATTGTTGTTGTTATAATTATTAAATACATGTGAAATAATAATATAATAATCATATTATTGTTGGTAGTTCAATAGGTAATGATCTCTCACAAGTAAATAAAAATAGATGGCCTAAGTGACTACAGTGCCTACAGATGAAGCAGCTTACATTGGTTGAGTGAATGGCAGCAGAGTTCAAACAGTTGAATGATGTGTTCCATTTTGAACCTGGGCTGAATTGCGAACCCTCGCTACAATGACGTAATAAAAACATAGCCTCGTTAACGCCTCCAATCACCCTCCTGAGAAGTTTCTTGGCATGCCATATTGATTTGCCAGGTGGTTAGTGTCACATGTCTGGTACTTTACCAGAAAAAGGAATTATGACTATTCTAGTTTTGTCTCTACTTCCTTTAAACCTCATGCACTCGTGGCATGCGCCTAACTAGGCTACTTGGAAGCCTTGTTACACACTGTAGATGAGTACAGTAATCTAATTTCAAATCTACAACAGGCAGATTTTTAAATCCAAAAGAAGCACTTCAAAATTGGATTAAATTACAACACTGGTAAATGTACTTAAGGATTGAAGCACAACACTTGAAGCAGTTGGTGTAATTGTAGGACACCCAAACAGTCCTGATTGTAAAAATATCTTTATTAGAATATCCAGATATCCTTTCCAGCTAATAATGAAAAATAGTAGCTATCGCAACAACGTGTGACCACAAGGCATGAGCTGCAAAAAGCAATAAACCTACATGCAAACCTAGAAGCCTGAAAGTGGTTGAACAACAGGTCACAAACCTTGGTAAAGTCTAAGGCAGGGGTGTAAAACTTGGGCCACTCTTTTTGGTTTTTCAACTCTCCCTGTTCTAACTCCATCTTTAGATCAAGTGTGTTCCATCAATCAATAGCTAGAAGCCAACTGACGTACCGGTTCAAGGTAATCAGCATAGAGAGTTGGAAAACCAAGAGGAACACCGCACCACCAGTTTGACATGTGGCCTAAGGGAAACCACACATAAATTTAGTCCTATTAAAAAAATATCTAACTAATTTTTACCACTATCAAGTAAAGCCAGTTACTGGATGGCTGCTGAAAAGAAGCAGCTTCCCCAGCGACCCTAGCTGCTAAAGCAAGGCTTTAGCCTTTTGCCACTGCTGCAGTGTTAAACTGATGTCCGACATTACCATTACCTGAAGAATCACCCCAACACACACAAAATATATGTATTCACACACTGACCCTTCTGTTATCAACAATGTGTTGTGAGTTGTAGTTCTGTGATTAACGCATGGTGATCCATCAAACAGCCAGACTAGCAGAAGTCTGGACTTTGTTAGACGTGCTAACAATAAACCAAATAAGTTAAGCATTTGCGCATTGATCTATTTTCAAACAGAACAAAGCCTGAGAAGTTTCAATGTGCATCTGATGTTATTGGAAATGTCTCAGAAAAACGACCTGTCTCTTCGAGAGTCTCTGGAATTCAGCCAGTAGCTGTTAGTCTCCCTAGCCACAGAGATCAAGAAGCCACAGTACCACTGGTAAAACTGTAAAACAGCTATACCAAGAATTCACCGGATCACAGTCTTTGCATTATTTAATTATGCATTAAAAACAAGGCAGCGGATGACTTGACAAATTGTCCACACATCAGTACTTCAGTCAATCCTCAATAATCTGTGCTCTCATTATTTGACTAAAACAACTGATCTGAATGTGTCTTGTCAATTACAGATGAGCACTTAATGCCTTAACTAACAAATTTGAAGTAAACTGCATTAACATTACTGGTAATGGACAGTTCCCCAGAGAGAACCCATGCAGACATGGGAAAACATGTCACCGAAGCCACGCGCTTCTTGCTTTGAGGCGGCAGTGCCACCCAATGCACCACCGTGCCACCCTTTTTTTTTTTTTACCCTCTTAAGATAGTATGTACTGCATAGTGTTAAGTAATAGGCTATCGTCAACCGTTGTTTTTGTAAGTACTTCAAATTTGACCTGGAGGTTCGACAGGCTACTCTAAAAGGCAAGATCTGGACTTGGAAACAAGGAAAGATTCAAACCTGGGAACTTTGGGCATTAGCTGAACAATTGTACTACGGAGGCCTGGGACTGTCTATGATGTTGGTGTTAAAAACAAAAGCGACGAATGACTGTGATCCCTGAGGTAATGGCTCAATGTCAGAAACGTTAAAATGTTTGTGCTTTTTCCAAACAAATGTCATCGGTTTACCACCCCCTATCTGTGCTGGGCTCAAAATAGACATGCTGTCGCTATTTGACCAGAATAGCCGACCAGGAATCTGTCACATTGTCATATTTATATTCGTAAGTAAAACTAGGCCGTGTTTATTGGCTTCACTCTTCTGCAGCAATAAGTAATTATTTTATTTAGTGGAGTCATGTCATGATATAAGATGACATGACATGAGTCATGATATTTTTTCTGTTGAGTTTCATTTGTGTTGTTTTACTGATGGATCAATACGCGCCACTGCAACAGATTACCCAGGAGACGCTTAGGGGGAATTAATAAGGCAGCTATGCATTTACTACATCAGAGTGGAGGGTCCACGCTTCATACAGGTCATACTAGTGAGACTGTGCGTGTTTAAATCATGCATCAGTCATGAAGGAGTTCTAGGCTGCTCCATCTGTAAAAGCATGAACATACAGTAACTCATGATCCCTATGAAATAAGTACATTTTTTGTGATAGGTCTGAATAATCTCTCACAGCATCTCATACAATATAGAAATTTACAAAAATGTATTATTTTTCAATTTGGCATAATAAACCAATTAATATATAAATAATGAATTCTGAAATATATTTTTTCAAGTGACAAATTTACCCTATCTGAAGAACTAGTGATAGTAATAGTGAAGTGTCCACACTCCCCAAGTGATATACTGTATCATTATTTCCTGCACCACCATCTACGGGATAAGGAATGGTACAAAAGTGTAGCACTATCGGTACCAGACCCACGTACTCTAGTAAATTAATTAAGGCTGTAAAATAAATATTTTTCAGGTCTGCAACAGGTTTACTTTCTATACCAGTGAATCCAGACAGTCATACAATAAAACATTTCATTCAACATTCCCCCTCTAGCGTCAACATGAAACTGTTGACTCAAGAAGGGGTTTCCAAGTCTCTTGTTGCTCTTGCTAGAGCAACATACTTGTTCAAGCTGTAGTGGAACCTAAATGGCAATAAAAGCCTAAGGTACCCCACAAAGTGGTTGGTACAGTGCTGTACCAACCACTGTAGAACTACAGGTTTCTTACCTGTCTAAATCCTGACATGTTTCATGCATGAGTGTTTTATTATCTCAACCACATTAGACCACCAAGAGAACATGGCACTTCTCGCAATTATTTGTAACAGCCGTTGAGTATTAGTACATACTGTACATGGTGTATGTCAGCTCTAGTAGTATGAAATGCTTTGCATTGCAGGGAAAAGCAGTGGCCAGGGCTGAACCTGGTAGCACAATCAGTGCTAAACCTTAAACATTTGGCAAAATCAGTAAGGTGCTGACTACTTACCTGCCAATTAAACATTTTAAACTCTGCTAACCTTTATAAAAACTGGTCAAAATTGTTGGTTGCCAGGAGATGGAAATATTTCAAATGAAAAGACAACAGTTAAGAAAATCTGCCAGGAGAAAATAAGAGACAAAATTACAATAGAAACAAATTTAAAGAAATCAGCAAAGAGGAAAGAAAAGAAAAGAAAAATTGGAATGGGAGGAAAGGAAAAAAAGGTAAAAGAATAAGAAGGTGGAAGGAGATTTCAAAAGTGCACCAAAAAGTCCACATTGAACACTGCATGCAATACATTAAGACAAAATTTATAAAAGTATACTGTATTTACTAATAGTAGGCTAGTACCTAGTATTCTATCCTACATACTAAGCATCAGCAGAGCAATTGAATTTAAATGACTGGCTACTTAATGCTGTGGTGACGAAAAATAGGACCAAGATATTTTCTTATTACTTCTTCAAACCGCACTGTTTTACGGTATGTTAAATTAAAAATATTAAATTGATAAAACATGGGTAACCCTGATATAACGGACCTCCCTGACTGCTATATCGGATGTTTCTCTCACAGTGTCTTTGTCACGTCACAAAGAGATGTTTCAGGTAACAATGCAGCCTTTCAGGCTTCAGTCTGACAGCTGCTGAGAAGGATATTACACTTGGACTCTCAGGTTTCGTACACAACTTTGTCACGGAATCATTACTTATTGTTAATGTCATTTTTTTCAGACAAAACTTTCTATGTTTGCTTAAACTCAAACAGCAGGCAGGAAAAGGCCACACTTGTGTCCTATTACTCCTCGACAGTTCAACAGGAAGAGGACAGCAACATATTGCTCATATGCAGAGCTTTGCAACAAATTAAATATGTTTCTGGTTTGGCCCTGACTTGCTTTTTGATCATGCTAAAAATAGGAGAGGCTGTTTACAAAGACAAAATATCATGGTGAGCCTGTGGAGTTCAACACACACATACACACACAGGACTCTGGCTTTGAGCCTATTGGGGTTTCATTAAAAACTTTTAAAACCATGTTTTCTGGGTTTGCAAGCAGGTGTTGCTGTCTGTGCTCTGTTGTACAAGTACACATCCATGTGAAAAGCTCCCCTAAAGGATTTGTTTATGGTCACTGAAAGCACAGAAACATAGAGTCACATCTCTTGTGTTAGCTATATCTGTCTGCCTTCAAATATTTTTAACCCACCAACTAGAATAAATTCACATATTTAATTGAACCATATTACTGCCTCTGTTTGAATTCTTCTTGGCAAATTATTTCCGTCCAACAATGACACATGTCTGACTGTAGGAAGAAACCGGAGTACCCAGAGAAAACCCACGCAGACACATTGAGAATGAGTTAGCGCCAAATGTGTTTTATGAGATACTATGGACTGACTGGCTCATACAGACCTGAACTTTATGAACTTTGACGTGAGTGGCGACAACACAGAAGGTCAGTCAGGCTGTTACTGTATTTAAAGTGATACCTCCCCGCTGAAAAGCCAGTTGTGTTATAAATATTTTACATTTTATCTGTGCAACAACATTGATAGTCTATGTCCAGAGAAACCAGGGAAAATGGAAGTAATATGTGTTGTGAAAATGGTCATGTCCTATATTGCGTGATTTAACAGCTGACTATTGCCAAACAACATGGGCCCTCAGCAAGTATAATATGAAGCAGTAGCAGTCTGGACTGGATCAGACTACACCCCCCCCCCCATCAAAAACACACAAACATTCACACACGGGCTGGCAGGTTAAAAGGGGCCAAGGCTTTACAAGCTGCCACATAAGCCACCTCCAGTTAGACACATCTGCTGTTTAAACTTAGTGTGGACACAGCAATGGTAACAAAGCACTGTATACTGTATGCACTGTATATACCAATTGTAAGAGGGAGACCCCAAAGCCCTAGGTCAGGGGTTTGTCCCTTTCATCCCCTTTCATCCTTAAAAAAAGTAAGTAAAACATGCTATTTAACTTGAACTTATTTAGCAATAGTGAATAACTTTAGAAATCTTAAAATGACAAGCGTCACACAAAGCTTCGCTTCCCCTCTTTAAGAACATTGTGTAATTTTTACACACAGATACATAGATACGTTACAATTAAAGTATTTGCAGTGTACAATTATTAGATTACAAAATATGTTACACACAGACACAAAACACACACAGGTTCTCTTACAGAATGTAGGATTTTTACTGTAAAGAACGTATTTATAAATTCCTGCATAAAAAAAGTATTTGGTCACCTACAAACAAGATTTCTGGCTCTCACAAACCTTTAACTACTTTAAGAAGCTCTTCTGTATGGAGTCAAAATAGATTATTACAATCAGATTTGTACATGCGTAAACCGGTCTGTGCGTGCGTAAACCGGTCTGTGTGTGCGTAACCAGATTTGTACTTGTAGACTTAGTGGAGCTATGCCATGCTTACACTTATAATTTGGGGCATTAAAATTACGCCCAAATCATGGCTGGCAGGGAAGGCGGCTGGAGTGACATGGCAGGCCCAAACGTATGGTGAGGGTTTGTTGGGAACGTCTGGGCGATCTTTCTGTCAGAAGGATCTCAAATCCCCCCCTCCTGGAGAACTTTGACCAGATTCTGAGGAAGGCTGAAGACATTGAGTGTGAGTGACCATGTTCTCCACCTCCATTGTCAACGCGGCCGTTCGAAGCTGTGGACACAAGGTCTCCGATGCCTGTCGTGGTGGCAATCCTTGAACCCGGTGGTGGACGCCAGAGGTAAGGGATGCCATCAAGCTGAAGAAGGAGGCCTTTCAGGCCTGGATGACCTGTGGGACCCCTGAAGCAGCTGATGTGCTGATAGGAGGCAAAAACTCAAGCCTGAGGGGAGTTTGGGGAGGCCATGGAGGAGGACTATCGTTCAGCCTTAAAGAGTTTCTGGTAAAACAGTCGACGCCTCAGGAGGGGTTGCAGTTATCCACCAACTCTGTATTCACTTCTCAGCCTCCCCAGGAAAGTCTATGCCAGGGTACTGAAGAGGAGAATTCAGCCCATAGTCAAACCTCAGATACAAGAGGTACAATGTGATTTTCAACCTGGTCCTGAAACGCTGGACCAGCTCTACACCCTCACCAAGGTGCTCGAGGGTTTGTGGGAGTTTGCCCGACCAGTCTACATATGTTATGTGGACTTGGAGAAGGCATTCAACCATGACCCTCGTAGCATTCTGTGGGGGGTGCTCTGGGAGTAAAGAGTCCGAGGCTCTTTGTTAAGGGCTGTCTGGTCTCTGTACAACCGGAGCAGGAGCTTGGTTCGCATTGCTGGCAGTAAGACATACCTATTTCAATGCATGTTGTACTTCAGCAGGGCTGCCCTTTGTCACCGGTTCTGTTCATTATTTTTATGGACAGAAGTTCTAGGTGCAGCCAGGGGCTGGAGGGGGGCTGGTTTGGGGACCACAGGATTGCGCCTCTGCTTTTTACAGATGATGTTGTCCTGTTGGCTTCATCGGGTCAGGACCTCCAGCGTGTGTTGGGGCGGTTTGCAGCTGAATGTGAAGTGGCTGGGATGAGAATCAGTTCCTTCAAGTCTGAAGCCATGGTTCTCAACCGGATAAAAGTAATTTGCTCTCTCCAGGTTGGAGGAGAGTTACTGCCCCAAGTGGAGGAGTTCAAGTATTTTGGGGTCACGAGTGAGGGAAGGAAGGAGCGTGAGATTGACAGACGGATCGGTGCGGTGGTTGCAGTAATGCAGTCAGTGTGCCGGTCTGTTGTGGTAAAGAGAGGGCTGCGGAGCCAAAAGGTAAAGAGGGAGCTGAGCTGAAAGGCAAAGCTCTTAATTTACTGGTCAAACTTCGTTCCTACCCTCATCTATGGTCATTAGCTTTGGGTCATGACCGAAAGGACAAGATCACAGATACAAGTGGCCGAAATGAGCTTCCTCCCTGTAGGGTGGCTGGGCGCTCCCTTAGAGATAAGGTGAGGAGCTCTGTCACAAAGACAATGTTAATCTGCAAGTCATACAAAATTCCGCTCCTGCTTTGTAAATACTACAGCAACACAGAACATAAGAATGAAACACTGGTGTCAGGGATGTAGCAGCGGTAACAAACGTTTATCCATCACGTGAAAAAAATCATTAAGTGCTGCTGAGTTAAAAGTTACTTTGTTACTTAATCTGTTCCATCGCGAGTGTCAGCTGGCTGCGTATCATCTTGTTCGCAACATAGCGATGAACGGCGCCACCACAGAACAGCGCATCGTAAACGCTGCAGACACTAAATGTAACAGCAGCGTTAAAAAATGACGACATGGTTTTTAGTGGTTGTGAGCCAGAAGGAGCCCAGTGTGGAGTTTACATGTTCTCCTGTGTCTTCGTGGGTTTTTTATTATTTTAGTTTTATTTCGTATTCAGTTTTATTATTCAAAGACTGTATTTTGTTTTTTGTTTGAGATTTAAAGAGTCAAAATCAAAATTTAGTTTAAAAGAACATTGTCATGACCTGGCTGTTTCGGTGGAGTTCTGTGTTGCCGGGTTCATTTCCTGTTTTATTTTCTTGCACTTCCGGTTCTGTCTTGTCGTGCTTAGTTCACCTTTGCTTTTCAGTCATGAGATCACCAGCTGTTTCCTATCAGTAATTACCGGCATTTAAGCTTCAGCACTCACCTCTTCCGTTTGCCAGATTGTTTATTCAAGCACCCTGTTTGTCACCTTCCAGCAACTTCAGTAAGTCTATGGTTTTGACTCGTGCCTGTATGTTGACCGTGCCTTTGTCTTTTCCCTGCCTGTACCTCTGCTAATCATGGATTACTGGTCTTAACTATGTTTTTCCTGCCGTTTGGTTTATAGTACCGAACCCTGTTTGCCTTAACTCCTGTCTCCCGAGCTGTACATTTGGGTCCTTCACTCCTGCTCGCTCACGCTGAGCCGTGACAAACATAAGGCATTTCTAATAAGCCAAACATCAAATATATATATATATATATGTATATATATATATATATGTGTATATATATATATATGTGTATATATATATATATATGTATATATATATATATATATATATATATATATATATATATATATATATATGTGTATATATATATATGTGTATATATATATATATATATATATATAATTTTTTTTTTTTTTTTTATCAGATTAATCGTAAAAAAGAATTGGCAGATTAAGCAATTATCAAAATAATCATTAATTGCAGCTGCACCTTCCTTTATAAAAGGAAGAATGAATTAAGAATTAATGTAAAGTAGTAATTTACCGATTTTCAATGGGGTTTGACCAAAAACATGTAGAGTAATGTTTGAGAATGAAGGGACACTGAGCTTATCCATAATTGCTGTGCAGATAAATTAAGATCTATTCCTCTGCATAAAGTCGTCAGGGCAGTTGAAGATGACATAAAACACCTCATTCTCAACTGCTCTGACTTCTCGTGGGCTCGCAGACTATAACTAGTGCTTCCTGGTTTTCTCTGTACCCGCCCCAACAACAAGCAGGCTGAGAGGGGGGCGGAGCCAGCCTGCTGGAGTGAAACTGCTTTGTCTGCTATTGTTTTTCCTCTCAGACATACAACACTGATATTCAATGGCTGGAGGACCTGCTCTGAATTATTTATGATACAGCGAGTTCTATTGTGTATTAGTAGTCTGATATTCATGGTTGCAGCACAGACGCCATATGGAGGAGGACGAGGCTGCCACAACAAGTTCTATAAGAAGCTTTTCAAGGTCCTGGAGTGGACTCATCAATCTCCACACCTCAACCTTGTAGAAAATCTATGGAGGAAGGTCTGTGTTGCCCAGTGACAATCCTAAAACATTACTGCTCTGGAGGTGATCTGCATGGAAGAAAAAGGCCAAAAAAGAACAGCTACAGTGTGTGTGAAAAACTGGTGAACAGGTACAGGAAACGTCTGACTCCTGTCATTGTCAACAAAGGTTTTATTACAAAAGTAGTGCGTTGAACTTTTGTTATTGACCAAATACTTATCTTTAGGAATTTATAAATAAATTCAAATAAAAAAAACAAAACAATGTGATTTCCTGGATTTTTTTTTATCATGTCCTGTCTCTCAGTTGAAGTGTACTTATGATGAAAGTTATTGAAACTCAGAATAACGTGCACAATCGCCTGACTAAATAGTTCCACCCCCACCCCCCCATTGTGTGTGTGTATATCTCTCCCCATCACTCCTCTGAGCATTGATCCAACGCTGTTGAACATGGCGTCATTTTTTGCTGTAGGTCAGACTGATCTTCAGCTCGAACATTGCTGACAAAGTTGTGTGGGTGTCTAAATTCAGAAGCCTGACAGCTGATCTTGAAGATATTGCCTGTCAGAGGGCCATTTACTCAGAAGCACAAATGGAGTGACATTGAAAACTTCCTCAAACCTGGACAAAGCTTGCGAGCCTGCAAGAAAAGCTAATTTCTTACAGCTCATATAGATATACTGTGCAGTAAAACATGAGTATGAGTCATGAACCAGGTTAAACAAATATTTAGACATGAACCTAAATTTCCATATCGGACCAACTGATGTATTTGCGTTTCGCGTTCAGATTGACAGCTGATGTTTTCTATTTGACTGATTACATTAAAGCTATACAGTACAGTCCCCATATATAAAGACTAAACTATATATAGCACTATATTTAATTTCATCCACTCCTGACCCCTGGGCCAGCCACACGTTAAGCCTTAAGGCCTAGTCCTCGGCACCAAAGTGCTGGTCAATGAAGCCACCACCGCAATCTGAAATCCACAACCCCCCCATTTCTCAACCCTCAGGTATCATAGCCACATGCACAGCACAGCAGCCTACACCCACACCCACATATGGACATGAACTCAATCAACCCATTTTGGTTGTCCTTAGTAATGTTTTCTGTATTCTTAGTTGTGTTTGCAGTTATTTGGGAGGAATTTAAACATAGAAATAGGGGGAGTACACTGCCATTTGTTTTGGATAGTTAAATATAAATAGTACATGAGTATTCGTTTTTTGCTTTAAGTACCAGCTTGCAAAGCTTGACACTAGTTCACACTAGCTCTTCAAATCAGTTTCAATGTGTGGCTGCTCGCTGCTACTCCTTTGATGTGTATGGGTCAAATGCAGAGAAAACAATTTGTCTAAGGGGATCGATAAAGTATGACTTATGTTCAAGTATGTGTGTGCATGCATGCATCCATTTGATCTGTCAGCTCCTGAGCGTAATCACTAAAACACGGCTGTATTGTCATCAGCTGCTCTATTGAAAACAATTTATATTGAATCATTTTTTTGAGATAATATTATTGTAATATTTTTCTTAACTTAATATTGCACCTTTTCTTTAAATTTATTTGCAAATATAATAAAGAAAAAAACACCCCAGTGAAACTTTGTTGTGACTTCTGGATAAATTGTCTTGTTCCAGCAAACAGTAATCATCAAAAAAGTGTATTATATAATAGTAAGCACTTTAAAGAGAGAACTGTGTAGAGTTCACGTCTGAGGACGGAAAGACTCAGACCAGAAAATTTAAAATAGATATCACTTTGACTCGCTTTTTTCTACCCCAAAGTCAAAGAGAAAATAACATTACATTCAATCAGGGAAATTCAAGAACTCTCTCCACTTTGAGGCTGTCAGTGACAAGTATCTACATCTCGTTGGCTTTGGCAGGCATACCCAATATATGACCAAGTGGAAAACATTTGTCTGTTCATTTGAATGGGGAAAATGAAATATGTAACATATACATTATTTACATTATTTACCATCTAACACCTACCACTAATTAAACCCTAGTAGGTGGACATTTAAAATAAAACTAAATCATTACACAGCACTACATACAGTGATGAACACACTTTCTATAATTTATCACCATATCAGCATAAAATTATGTGAAACGTTTTAAAAGCGTCATCACAAAGCCTAATCTGTAAACAATTACATATAGTGCAAAGATTAGGAAAATTAGGAGCAGCAATTAAATATTCAAGTAGACCTACACATGCAGATCGATGTGTGCATGCTACGATTAAGAACCTTGATCATGCATTGTTTTAAGACATTAGGATTACATTTTCTGTAATCATCAGAACCCATGGGGGCACATGGAAAAATCCAGAATCATGATATGGGTTTTGATTCCTTTCTAGTGACAGAAGTGAGGTTTAGAACTCTAGAACTGGCCTGCCTCTAACCCACCCCAGCCTAGCACAGGTGCGTACTGGGGGTTGATGATTCTCTGATTCACTGCACAGCCATTATCCACAAAAACAAAGATGGAGAGCTATGTCAAGGAGGCAAAAAAAGCAGGAAAACTTGATGGGTCGATTCCTGGCAAGGCAAGGAACCCCAAGTTGACCCCAGTGTGCACATAGGTTAATAAGAAGCAACGTAAGAGCAGCACCTCGATAACCAGTAAGATCTATACGAGTTAGGGTTGCAACTAATTATTATTTTGGTAATGTATTGTTTGGACATTTTTTCAAGTAATCGGACAAAGCTACACATTTTTATTAGATGTTTTGCTTCTCCTCTGCAATTAAAATGTGGTCTGTGTTGATCCTGTTCCAACTGGTCCCATTGTTTTTACATTTCAGATAATCCAATACTATCCTGTTGGGCATTAAAGAGTGACATTATATCTGAGCTGTAGTTAGGCTGAACCTTAACGTTACTCGAACACAAAAATGTTACATAATCTTAAAAGAAATACTTTTCAATAGGCGTTGACCAAAAGATTTGAGTTATATTTAGGAATGAAGGGACACCCAGCTTCCTCAATAATTTCTATGCAGAGAAATTATGATTTGTTCCTCTGCATAAAGTAGCGAGGGGAGTTGAAGATGACATAAAACACTTAATTCTCAAATGCCCTGGCAACTTTCTGTGGGCTCACAGACTACAACTAGTGCTTCCTGGTTTTATCTGTACCTGCCCCCGCAATGGTCAAGCTAAAAAGGGGTGGAGCCAGGCTGGGGGGCAGGCTGAGAGGGGGGTGGAGCCAGGCTGCTAGAGGAAACAGCTCTGTCCGCCAATGGTTATCCTCACATACCCATGCAACACTAATCTTCAGTGGCAGGAGGACCCGTGTATTTGTCTTTTCAGCAGTGAACTACCCTTTTAATTCTGAGCTTCACAACTCAACCACATTATATGTATCTAGCATTTTAAAAAAATGTTGTATGTATAATGCACAGTGTAAAACAGACTTTAAATCCACAAATAGCTGATCCCATTTGACAGAATAACAAACTCCATATAGACTGATATTGTTCTTCAGAACAGCAGTTTTCCCAGCACTGCAGAGGGGGTAAATGAGACAATAATTCATAGTGAATGAAGTGCAGCTTCAGCTCCTACCTAACACTAATCTGTAGTGTGATCCCCAAGGCCTGGGTTTCTAGAGGCCTTTCAGCAAATGTTAAGGGTTGTTACCATGACAGTTTGAGGACAGTCAATGCTGCTCAACAAACACCCAAATATTGGCTAATTAGCTGAACAGTGTTGCATGCAGACCAACAAAACACAGGGACAGCATTGTTTCCAGTATTATTGATGTTGTGCATTAGGGCGTCTTGTGATGGACAAGAGTTGAACACAAGTTGCTCAAGCCAGGTCTCTCTTTCAAAACCAATACCTTTTTAAATAACTAATTTAATACATTATTAATATTACAGGTACTATTGTTGTTGTTGTTTCCAAACACTAAGTGGCTCAAGCAGTGGCTTAGTGGTTGGGCCCTTTTTTAAGGCAACTTTAAGCAGCTGGGGTTACCACTCCTTCATAGACACACCTGTCACACCACAACCCCCACCCCAAAGACATTAGTCCACTCTCTCTGGTAACAAGCTTCACCCTTTGAAACATTACAAGGAAAGCAATACCAGCAATCTGCTGATCGTGAAGGCTTTCCCTTTTGCTACGATCAGCAGTTTAGAAAGTTTTAATTTCAACAGAGCTCAAGTCCAGAGACAGATATACTCCAAAACACCATGAAGTACATTATAAAGTTATAAAGAGGTAACAGTATTAGGACAAATAATAAGAAAGACTTCAATTTTGTGGTTTTTGGTATTAGGTTAGGGCACATACAGTTCTATGAAACAACAAAAAGGCTATTGTTAACTATAGTTTGGCCTACAGTAAGATTCCAACAGCTGGATTCATTTAGGGTTTTTTTTAAAAGGAGGCTGGGTCAAGCAACACTGCACGTCTCACTTAAATAAAAAACACATCTAAGACACAACAGAAACTGGATTAGACAGAAAACTAGCTCACACATTGACAAAGCTTTTTACCTCTGACCTTTGTCTGCACGATGCACAAAATTGCTAGAGGAAATGCAGCGTTATCCTTGTCAAACAGAATTAAGTAAAAGCCAAGCCTTTTTTCTGCCCCATCAGCTATTTGAGTAACAAATACAAGTTTGAATTGAGTTAATGTAAACCCTCCTAAATGAAAAATCTGGCATCATAGTGTTTTGCAAAGTCGGACACTGTCAAAGATTTAAAAAAGGAAAAGTTAAAAAAGAGAAGAAAGCAGCATTAGACTGCATCTTAATGTGATGGTCTGTGTGTAGTGATGAGAATGATGTCTGACTGTTTAAGGCAGAAACATTATCCAAGCCAGTTCCCAACTACTAAAAGTGCACAAGCTGCTGCAAAACAAGTGTGCATGGGCGTGTGGCATCAAACGGGCCAAATGCCACCCCATCGCCATTGCTGCGTGATAATCCCTCTCTAACAGTGGACGAGCACCGTTAGCAGCGCAGACGAGCAGGAGCGCCATTCCTGAACCTCGCACGCGTTCGCAAACGCAGCACAATCATCCGAACGGGGACGTTTTCGGTGTCAAAGCCGACAACAGTCACCCCGCAGGCAAACCGGCTGTTCAGTGCGGGCGTTTAACGTAACATCTGAAGCCTAGCTAACGTCTCAGTCCTCGCCCCCCGGTCGTGCGGTGCCTCAACTACAGACTATCATCTTTCCTCAGCTCCCCGACTCTTCTCTTTTTATTGCACTGACAACAATGAGGAGCGTCTTACCTCATGGCCAAAGAGTTGTGACGTCAGATATCTTACAGGCGTCGTCGGATGTCAACAATGGCTCACTCGTGTAGTTTTGATAAAAGTTCAAAGCTTCAGGCGAGCAGATGAATGGGACTGCGATGGTGTCACAGTTCGCAGGCTCACAGGGTAAACGTGCGCTGGAAAAACAAGTAGGACATTTGAAAAGAAACAGTCGAATCCTACATGATCGGAAACATCACGGCTCCGCCGGAGACGATGGGTCGTTGGAAACTAAGGGGGGAGTCGTGGAAATCGGGTCTTTCTGGCGAACTTGGGTCGGTGATGCGGCGATGTGCCACACAGACACCGGTCTGCGCTCGCTGCCTGCTGGGTGCAAAATGTGGTGCGTTCAATGCCTCGGCGAAGGCTCATATTTCAGAGCTCCTCAGTCGAATGCGGCTCGCGCGTGTTCGTGTTTTAGGGCTGACTAATGGCGTCGGCCTCGGTGGCGTTTGCGAGAGTTGATGATTTTCCACTAACTGAAAAGCTTGTGTAATGTAGCTCCTACAGGTTGCCTTGGATCGCTTGTGTTTCTGAGAAGTGATGATCTAGACCCGGAAAATATTTGAAAAAATCCATAGCATATTGACGAGAAAAACATATTGATTATGTATATAAATATATTGATTATGTAAATTTGTTAATGGATTTTGGATAATTACGAATAAAAAGATGCAAAACAAACTCAGAAGAAAGCTCATTTAGACGAAGAATTATATGACTCACCGACAGCAACTAATCCATTACAGTATGTATATAAAGAAGTAAAGGTAGACTACAGGTTATGGGTTAATAACACTGTTTATATCCAGAAAAACACTGTCTTTATTTAGCTCAGGGGTACGATTCTCCATTCACAAAGAGAATAAATAATGCCATGAATGAACCTTTAAGCTGTGGTGTACCGGTTGTTATGTTTAGGATCTGTTCTGCTGTTCTGATCTACTTTTAGGTTCAAGGATGTCTGGCTTCCCCTGCAGCCCGTATGATGCTATCAAAGATGATTATTACTATAAAAGGATTGTTATAATGAAATGGCAGAGGCAAAGGTCGAGTATGATTTCTACTCCATATAGTGCTGCTGCACTTGGATTGGTCTTTCTGTGGAATGGGCAAACTGATTTTACTAGATTGAAAACAAAAAAAGCAGGTCTTAGCTCAATGGTGCAAATGTTTTGGCTTGAGAGTAAAATTTATCTAACAGTTTAATATAATCTTTAATCATGACACTGTATATTAAATCACATGTAACAATTTTTTATTTAATATTTGTTACACAGTCTCACATGTCAAATTTATGAATAGGATTGTATTTTATTGCACAGTTTAAGGACTTAAAAAACATGGGTGGGACTATTTACAAATGAGCAAATTTGGGGGGCAAACCTACAAATCCCCTGCCAAGAAATGTGTTTTTCTGGCTTTTTTGTGGATATAAATTATCTGTGTCATTTGTTTGTGAACGAATTTCCTTTTAAAATCCAAGCTGCTGATGACTCTTTGATTATTAATTAAATACAGTATCAGCAGACTGGTCACTCCTTACCAGCTTTGTTATTGTGGACACATTGTACATGTCATTAGGTATGAGGGGAATGAAATGTATTTGCCTGACACAAATTCTGTAAAGTGTTCATCAACCAATTGTCTGTTCAAATCTCCTGATCTAAGCTTACCATTAACTTTATAGATAGGGAGGTGGGCAGAAAAAACTCCTGAACAATGTCTGTCACCTAGTGGACAGACCATAATATAACAGACATATCCTTAGTTGTATGTTGGTCGGTGCCAAAATATTACTATATGAACTACAGTATATTATTATAATTTCTTTAAAGCACTCTTTTAAAATCAAATATACATGCACCTTTGAGTGCAAAGTAAATATTTAAATAAGATTATTACAGAATTATTAATTTGGTCAATAAATCTAAATTTATTTATAAAAATGTATGCAGGTTCATTTATGTCGATTTTCCAAAAAACAAATAAAAGACATAATGGAGCAAAAAGCCTTCATACTTGGGTAATGAACTGGGGTCCACAGTCTAACATGATATCCAGGGAGATATGAAGTAAACAAAGCAATGAGTTGTCAAGAGTCTTGCTGTCTCCAGGGGTAGGTTGGGAAGAGAAACATAGTGGACTGCCTAAACTATCAATGTAAAAATAATAACATGCTCTTCACTGAGTCCATGGTTTTATTTAATAGTCAAACAAACATACAAACACGTGGGAATGTTTTAATAGGCTGATAGAGAGATATTTACATTGCCCATGCCATGCCTATCTTTAGTAAATTAACACATGTGACACAAACACAGATGTAGGATTTTAAATGCATCATTTCAACCTTCTCAAGTCACCCAGCTTTTTCTGCACAGACCAACTTTTTCCTCCAGTGCTCATCATGAAACTTATCAAAATGGAAACTTACATGAACCACCTGATCCACCTTCACTTAACCCTCAAAAACAAAACTTCAATGCAAACTTTAAAATCAGCATACAAGACAGCTTAAGACAGAGAATGCATGAGACACTTTGACGCGTTGAAACATCGGTATTAAAATACAGACAAAACAGTTTGACAATAGGACAATGGATACATATTTTTACTTGTCTCTTTACAGTGACTTCAACAGAACATCCATCTAACATCCTCCAGAAAAATCAAATCCTACCATCAACCAAGATTTTTTTGAAGCATGTACAAACAGGACAATAAACTAAAAAATCTAGACAAATCAAAAGTAGTATTATATATTATATATATATTATATTATAGCCATTCTGTGGTAGTGCTAAAATACAGAGTAGATTAAATAAAAGACATAGCGCTATTATGTTAAAACCATGTTCAAATACATTGCCAAGACTAGCAGTCACAATATGGAATACTACCAGGTGATAAGTCACATACTGTAGGAAGAAAGCTATAGTAGGGTCTACAGTGGCTTCAGAACAAAACTAAAAAAAGAGATGAAATTGCTTATATTAATATTATTGTATTTTCTGATACAGACATGTTCTGATTCAACAGGAAGTTAATGAGAAAGGAGTCCCTCAGATCCAAGCAGAGGTGTTTCCAACAACAAAGCGAAGATTAGGATTCCAAAGACGTTAGTTGCCACTGCTGGGTCAGACTATATCAGACAGTGTTAGTGTCCTTGTAGATGTTCCATCTTCAACATTCTGATGAATTCCTTTTAAATCTCCACCAGGCCCTACTTTGAATACTTCCAGGACAGCTGCAAAAGACAAAAACGTAATAAAAACTAATACAAAAACACAAATTGTCCTATCATATTTACACATTTTACACAAAAATAATTGATGAGTGATAAATAATTAGTTACGTAAACGATTTACACCACCTTGTGAGCAGTGTCTGCAATATGCTGAGCTTTGTGCAGCAGCTCTGCAGTCTTGTCCTCTGCACGAGTCAGTTTGTTTCCACGTTCTCCCAGAGCCACATTTAACCTGTGGACTACATTTTCCTTGGTGCTCCCTGTGACACGCTGCCATGGCTGACCAGTTCCTACACAAAAATAACAAGATTGGTCATGTCATGCAAGGCAGCCATCACATGGCATGACCAAGACAATAAATATCATAACAGCATGGTTAAAAATTCTGCCAAACATTTCTGTAATTTTGGAGTGCTACTCTTCTCTGGAATATATTTCCTGCCTGTCAGACAAAATTGCATGTTGTGTTGACAAGCAGAAACAAAACATTTTGGAACTTGCTATGCGTAAATTAGAAGCATTCTAATTCAAGCATTCTAGAGTAGAATTAGTGCCAAAAAGGTGGAAAGTTGCTACATAAAAGAGCAAAATCTGATGTGACAAGTCAAAAGGTGAGATATCAAGAAGGAGGAAATGCAGCAGGAGGCTAAATCTCAGTAGGAGCAATAAGGGAGGGGTTAAAGTGGGCAGCGGAGGTTCTATGGGTGTTTTAGGGCCACATAGTCTGCTGAAAGACTGGCACCAACCAATATGGCTGATCACTGCCTGCTTATGGGTCCTCCTTATTAATCCTTATTAATCACCTCATATTACATGTTGGTGTTTACAGCTTGGTGTTTTCTTGGTGTCTGGCATGTGTCCCATATATTACACTGCCCCTGTCAATGAGTTCAATGGTGCACTGCGCTCCCTCTCAGACTCGGGGCTTCCTGAAGTCCAGCTATTGTATCAAACTCTTTTAAATAAACAAAGACTCCTCTCATCTGATTTGACAGAGACATCTTTCTGTTGCAGCAGAGATTTGTGGCAGAGTGAAGACAATAGACACAAACAGAGAAAGTAAAATGATCTAAAAACACAGGCCCAGAATAGAATGGTCAATTTATACGTTTTTAAACGCAAAGGCATAAAGGAAATTAATTTGAAGGACGAGAGTGTTTAGTCCTGTTCAAAACACTGTAACAATGGCAAAAAACAATATCAGAGTGGTAAATGAATCTGCAAATAAATTCAGTCAAGACAAAGGTACTGTAATTTGTTTTTTGGTGAATGCTACTATTTAAACAGATAGTTGCTTCATGACTTGCTGTTGGCCTCAGGTTGTACTATAAAGAATCTATGTGCCACTATAACTCTATACTAATAGGATGTTTCAATATCTCATTAATAGCTTCTTAGCAGAACTGAAGTTCACTGAGTTCATCCTCACCTTGACCGGGCGATCGATGTTGGTTTGTAACCATCACATTTTTCATTCGATTCAAGAATGCTTTGCAGCGGTAGATGACAAGATTCATGGCGCGGGCATCTGAAAGGTAAAGGCTTTAAAACTGGGGCTACTAACATCAATATTGCATTGTTTAGATATGTTCATATATATTTGAATCTTTACTGACACTACCTCCTGTGAGTTTGGACTGGCAGTTGATGAAATCGGCCTGTTTTGGAGGAATGTAGCTTTTTCTTCTGGCCTGCAAGGTTCTGCGTGGGGAAACAGCTGAGGAGACACTGGGACCAGGTCCGCCCTCCATGTGGGCAGCCCCACTCACTTGTCGCTTCTCACCCAGCTTGCTCAGTTTCCCCAATATCCCAGCTTTCCCCAGACTCCCTGCTTTACCCTTCCAATATGTCTGGCATGCGTGGTAAAGGACTTGGATAAAAATGCACTTCTCTGCTGATGAGGCGGCCACCCACTGATCCACACCACTGTCAAAGACCAGGTCAAACTCTGGGCTGTCCTGGAAGAACAGAGAGTCTTGCTGAAAACAACTGCAGACTGTTTTTAAAGGGGGGATTTTTTTGTTTCCTCCACATATTGTTGCATTTTCAAATCAGGCATGAATACAAATAACAACATAGGCACCCCAGTAACAGCCAGACTAACTGCATCCCTTAATGGGAAATCTAAGGACACAACATACAGGCCACTCAACTTTGACATTGCCTGACAGATTTCACAAGGAGAGGACCCAATTGCACAGACAACATGAATAGACAGATATATGGGCAAACATGTTTAATATAGGAAACAAAACTTGACAAAGTAACGACTTTAAAAGAGGTAAAGACCCACAAAAGTAACAAAGTAATCAGAAACAAAACATTGTGCAAAGCAGGACAAAGTTCTAAACACAAGGGGTCTGAACTAAAGGTCACCACATAAAGGAGCAAAACTCACTAACAGGATATCTGCTCAAAAGACAAAGTTAAACAGAGGGAGAACAAACGGACCAACAGACCAACACTATGAGACAAGTGGACTATGTTGTGTATAACCAATCAACAACCAACATGGAGAGTCCTTAAATACTGAAACATGAAACAGGTGTATGTGATGAACGTGGCTGACCAGGAAGCAGGCGAGACCAGAAATGGCCAACAAAGAAGACAAGACTGATCATAACAAAAGGCCGGCGGTCTGAACTGTGACTATGACTGTCAATATGTAACATTACATATCATCAAATCAGTATGTACAGTACAGCAGGGAAATATGCCAAAATTTAACACAATCCTGATTTTTAACTACACAAAACCACAATTCACTTACTTAAATTGACTGACCCTGGGCACTTCCCTATGGGCTGTGCTGTTTCATTTTAGGGGAATACGCAGCAATGACAGTAGCAGTATGTGTCACCAAGTTAGACTGTTTCCAGTATTCTTTTGGAGAGATCTTAGGCCAGGGGACACACAGGTCATGTATAAATGGAGAATGCTCCATGCTGTGCCACATTTGCACTCCAGAAGCACATCCTGGACCATGATAGCGAGCATACTTTTGCTTTTCATTCAATCAATCAATGTTCTGTGTTGTCACTAATCAGGTTATTTCAGTACGATAACTCTTACAAAAAGTTCTATACACAAGCTGTTAATGCCCCTTACTGCACATTAAAAACAAAATCACAGTAGACCTGTTCACAAAAGGACAACGAGAAATTTACTTTCCTCCAACATTGCTGCTCCAGCTGGGGATCAACACACTTCCCAGGAGACACTTAGGGGCGTTAACTACGCACTAACTATACGCACTAACTACGCAAGAACAGTGGCTCGCTCCTCATGCAGGTGAGACTGTGCTTAAACCAGACTGAAACCATGTACCAGTCACTCAGCTGTCAGGATTTTCCATGTATTTTGACTACTACAGCAAGGCATGGCACCATGGCACATCTCATGGAGTTGGTGGCCTAACCACACGCACTTAAATAAAAAGCTAATTTTTGTAATTATTTTGTAAAAAGGTCTTTTAAATTTTCAAAATATATATACACAAAACAAGCACAGAGTTCAGTGCATTTGTGAAGATAGGCAGCAAGCTAAACTCAATCAGATTGTATGTCTTTGGAGTGTGGGAGGAAACTGAAGAAACCCCACATAGACACAAAGAGAACATGAAGTCCACACAGAAAGACCTTCAGGCTGCAACCACTGAAAACTGTAATATTTTAATGCTGTTTTTAGATTCAGTGTGTGACTGTGCACCGTTGTTCTACGGTGGCGTGTTCATGTATCACTGCAGTCAGTCTTCATTGTTGATTAATATAAAATGCTGTTGCTCCCCAGCAAGCACACAACCGACCTTCAACATTAAAATATGGTTGAAATAATGTTAGTTATTGTTGTGACATTGATGTAATGTTGAAACAATGTTCAATGCTAATGGTTGTAAAAAGATTAACAAAATGCTATGTAATGTTGACAGCAAGACGTCAGCGCCTCATTAACCTTTCAAAATAAAAACATAGTCTAATGGGTCATTCAATTATAATCATGACGTTGATTCAATTATGATTCAAAGTAGAAATGCCTGCTGGGTCAGCTCTCCCACTAGTCATAAGCAACAAGTAAAACCATGGTCAATTCTACATAATATGTAATAATAATGAAAACATATTTTACACTGCAACAAAAACTACAAAAGCCTATAAATATTCAGCCATGACAGTAATTACTAAACGGAACGCCTGGCTTCTGCTGACCTTGTTGGAATTGATGCCGTTGACTTGCCGGAGTTGCTCCACAATCCACTGCGATCTTCTGGTAAAGGCGGAGGACCCACCAAATTTCTTCACCTTTGTAATGAGGAGCTGATATGGTGCTGTGTTGGTCACTAAGTAAACAAATTGTAAATTAAACATTTTCTCTACCAGCAATTTAAATCAATAAGCAGAGGTAAGGAGTAGAGCATCAGAGTCACCATCAGCATCAGAAAACTTTAATAGCGTTCCACATGACAAGATGCTTTAATGCCTTAGGTAGCTGAAGCTGGAAGAGGAAGGTGAGGAAGAACTATGATGGTAGGACAAACCTCTACACAGCATCCTACCAAATCCTACCTAGAATGACAATCACAGCACTAACAGAAGAAGCTCTAATCAGTCAAGAGAGGCCAGGTTGTTCTACACTAGGCAGGATCCCATGTGTAAGCTATGCATGAAAGAGGCCCTGTTCAGCATGCAACAGCAGCGTGTTCACAGCACGCTGTAACCAGGTACTGTAGCTGGCATAGTGTACAGGATCAGAAGAGCGCAGCCCCGCAGGGAAGATCACCAGGGTTCTGGTAGAGGACCTATTGGACAGCCCTGATTCGCTAGATCTACAACTGAGATTGATTTATATACTGAAGTGCACCTAAACTGTTTTGGTAGTAATTTAAAAAATGATGCATTCACTTATTTAGGTACGGTGCATCTGACTTTCCTACTGTACTTTTGTACATTTTTATCATTTATATACTTACATTGCAAACACAGAATACATAGTGATATGTTGAATGCATGTTAAATATTCGGTTTTATTTATCACTTTGACCTGTTTTGCATTACTAAGTTCCACTTATTTTCATCATCACTATTTCAGCAATGCATCCGGCACATGTAGCAAATGTGTAAAGCCGTTTTCATTTGGACTGACACATTTTCTCCTCTCTTTATATTTTAGTTTACATGTATTTTCGGTAATAGTTACAATATTTCATTTTCTGCCACAGTTTGAAAAATGAATGTCATGGATTCAGTGAATCAAAACATTTCTTTATCTGGAGCCAATTCTTTGCATAAAAGGTAAATTTGACATGAACTAAAAGGTCAACAAAAGCAACAGGCTCCAATGACAATCAATGAACCACTGATTTACACTGAGATCAGTGTTTTGTATTTTGCTGTCCACTGTGTTATGACTGATTGGACGTGTTCATGTACTTGGTTGCAAGTTGTATTGTTAGAAGGCAAAATTGTTTTTGCTGCATATTTCCAGTGTTTTGACACAGTTGGAGCCTTTAGCAAACAAAGAGTGTCATTATGACATTAGAGCCGCTGTTTAGACCTGTGTGTGTTGTTTCATTGAGCGGCTCGAGCTTATGTTTTCTAATTTACGTAGATAAAATATTAAATTGGTCACAGTATAGTTATAAACAAACCGGGACTAAATGTGTATTTTCAGAAGATCATTATTCTCCATGCCCACTGCTCATTACTGTTAACACTGACCTAAACAATAGCTAGTATGGTGCAGTGCTTAACAATTCCTCTGTTCTCTGCCACAATAACCTGGTTTAATCTAACAAAACGAGCAAGTGGCAAGGTTTGGAGTCTGAATGCGTCTTCCACAGATGCAAGTCCAAGTCAAATGTAAGTGATCTCCAGTGGTAAGAGTGGAGGCTCTTTGTTGCATGCTATGCTGGTCTATTGCTTTGTTTGTGCTATAAAGCTCTACTGTCACTATGAGAAACTAAACACAGTATGACATAACTATTAATTTATACTACCTTTATATGTCTTGTAATATTGCAAAATATTATATTTTTCATTATAATGTTATTATGGCCATGGTCAGCAGCATATTCTATAAAATACCTTTTTATGTTTAAATAATATTTAGTTTTAATTGTGTTTTAATGTAACTGATCAAAGTGAAAGCATTGGGACACATGCAGAGATTACAGGCGCAAACATACAGTAAACATTGCATATTTGACTTACTAAAAAAACCTGAGGCGTGAGGTTATGTTTTACCTGACACACAGATAAATGTGTTGTAATCTTTGGTTGGAGTTGGCAGGAAGGACATTCTCTTCCTTTTCCTCCTCTGTACCTCCACTGCCACCAGCAGCCTCTCATCACGTGGAATGAAGACCTCTTTGTTGATGGCAGACTGAATGTTCATTGTACTCCTTAGACCTGCACATTGATACATTAACAGTAACAGTCTGTTATGTCAGTTAAAACCAAAACTTGGTTGGATGTGTTGTTATTCAACACATAATATTACATGTATATTATAACATAATATTACAAGGCAACATATTTTGGCCACCAATATTTTACCTGCTTTATGAAACATTTTTCATAATCTCTAACCAAGTGAGTTTTTGTGTAAACCTAACTCCACACCAAACCATGCTTTCATGGAAAGAGACAGAGACAAAAATATCTCAACTTCAAAGCATTCAAAAGCTTTGAAGTTGCAAAGCATTAATTATGTAACAAAACTACAGTATACTGAAATTCATTTTTTATTCTAGATAGCACCATAAAAAAACACACTACTAATATTGGATCTAGTAAAATTGTTAGTTGTTATATTTTATTTTCGTACCAAATTAAATACTTTGTTTATACTCTTTCATGAATGTTACATTTACAGTTTATGAGTTGACTTCTGTAGGTAAAAAAAAAAAATTTACCCTACCTGTCCTTGTCCAAAACTGGGTATCTTGACGCAGTAGTCTTTGTTCCAGTGGCAATAGTTTGGTCTATTTTGTTAGTTCAAAGGTAAAAATATCCTGTTAAAGTTCACAATTCCAACCTGTATTTACACCCTGGCACACAGAAAGGTTTGCCTTAGAGTGAAGGCACAATAAAAAAGTAAAAAAGTCCATCCCTTTTCAAGAGGTTGACATGCACGTGGTTAAAGGCTTGAAGTCAGAGAACAGTCGCCAGTTGTGTCGTGCGCAGAGCAGGAGCTGACTAGCACCGATGCAGCCGTGGGTGGTAGATATGTGCTGCCCTGCTATAAAGACCCAACTGATTTACTATTATAAATCATTCATTATATAACAGTTACCAAATATTTTTGGTAGAATTGGCTCCAGATGAAGAAATCTCAGTGTGAATCTGTGCTTCATTGATTGTCATTGGAGACTGTTGCTTTTGTTGACTTTTTAGTTCATGTCAAATTTACCTTTTATGCAAAGAATTGGCTCCAGATGAAGAAATGTTTTGATTTACTGAGTCCATGACATAAATGTTTTACACTGTGGCAGAAGAGATGTTAGAAAACCCCAGGTTGTTTGTAAACCAGTCATTATGGTCTATCTGTTGAAGAATCAGATTAATGTGTGTTGAATTTTGACCCGCAGTGTTTTCAGCTTGGTAATTTTCAGCTCAAATTGTGGTGACTTTTTGAATACCAGTGTTTTCTAACTGAGAGCTGCGAAATGCAGGGATTTGTGTATAGAATTTCGAGGAAAGAGCTCACCAGATCTTACTCATGAATCAAAGCAGGGAATAGTGTTCATAATTCAGAAAAATGGATGTGCTGCTTTGAAAATGAACTTGTGGTTTTGATAATTACGTTTAAAGGCCTGGTTGTAGTGTTTTAGCAAATCCCTGCTTCTACATATGAATAAAATCTGGTAAACACTTTCTGCAAAACTCCACACACGACTCCTTGCATTTCTTCAAAACTACACGTGAAAATTGAACACACATCAATCAGATTCTTCAACAGATAGATAAAAGAGCCAGAATCGTTTTTTTGGTTTCAGTTTTCCCAGCTTACAGAGGTGCCAGTGATCAAGTTTCATAGGTTTATCACTTAGAAGTCTCAAAGGCTGCGCGAGAGTTAAAAAGCATGTTTAAGTCTGTAGCATCTTGCTTGCGACTTAAAATTCTAATAGGAAATCCCCCAGAGAACCTGACTGAGCGCTAGAAACATATAATATGACATAACAGCAGGAACTTAAATATACTCAAACAAAAACATGGCCATAACATGACAGGAATATGACAACATGTCCATGTCATCAGCCAGGTACTCAATGCTACCTAAGCTAGCTTTAGCATGCTGGCTATCTATGGAAACCATACAACAAAAGACCACAGTGGAAAATGTTGCTAGAAACTCATTTAAAAACTTGGTTCTTGATTTAAAAATATTAATATAAATATAAATAAACTTAATATTATATTAAGTTTGACATGCTTCTTTAGGACAGGTGACAAATTTAAGAAGCAATTTCCACCAAACTATTATTAACCAATGACTTTGCACTAATAATCGGTGCTAGCATCATTAGCACTACCACTAGCTGTCAATTTCCTAAACACACAACTCAAGAAATGGAAAAAGTCACTTTTACTCATAGAGACTGTCTTGAGTGAAGACAATGCAATGGTTGAACAAATGAGCAAATAAATATTCACTCTCAGGAGCAAAATGTCCTACCTGTGTGCCAGCCTTGGAAAGTGGTCCCGTTGCTAGGCAACAGAGCGTGGCATTTCTAGGGCCAGGGTTCCACAGAGCTAAACAGGAGCACAGATGGACTGTGTCAGACACTGGATTAAAGCCAGGTCTCGTGAGCATGAGCTGCTGTTCCACCAGTGAGAAGCTCCATCAGCTGCATTAGAGGCAAACAGTGGGAAACTCGGAGCCTTTAATCCGTCACTGAACGCTTCATCATCTTTAATCAAACCTGCACCAGCTGATGAGGAGTGCCGCTGCTGCTCACATATACGCAACGTTCATTAAACAACATAAACACTGCAGCTGGGGCCGTCTTCCTGCCAGATTCAGATCAGTTTATTGAGGGACTGACGTGTATAAATAATAATTACAGATCCCATCAGAACATTTAGGTTTTGAAATGTGTCCACACAGAAAGATTTCAGGTCAACGTAAAAGTTCATTTATAATATATGCCCATTGTTGGTAAGATGCACACAATTGATTTTCACTAATTTGTTATTATCAAGGTGCATGTCTTAGCGTCCTCTGAATCTGACATCTCAGTAGCAGTAGTCAAGGTAGTTAAGCCAAGAGATCAGTCTAAATAAATACATAAGAACAAATGTGACGGTGGCCAAGTCCTTTAATGAAAAATCCAGATTAAAGCACCACAGCGCCCAAGGAGGAACAGTACAGCAAGCCTAAGAGAGGGTGAGCAAGGCATCAGAACCACAGTGGGCTGGAGAAAAGATCCATCCAACTACGATACACCTGTTCTGACCTCCCTACACTAAGGCTCTAGCATGGACTAGTAGTCCACAGTAGTAGTTGTAGACATATGGCACAAACCTATGTGGCCCATGGGAAAGGAATAGGTAAACAGTTATTACCATAGTGACATGTAAACATGAACAAACACAGCCTGTGGATAAGGTGTTTGGCATTAGGGTGACACTGGAGAGGAGGCTAAAGGAAGAGCTGCAAGGCCGCCACCTGCTGATGCAAACCAAGTACAAAAAGTTCAACCAAATCCAAATTGCTTCAATACACATACAGTACATACATGTACTAGCTAGTGGGAAATACAACAAATTGCACTATGAAAACAAGGATCAATGAAAACAAGGTTCAAATAACAGGGATCGGTTCGTAAAATACTTCAGGGAAATTGGAATTTAGCTCCTTCAAAATGATTACACTGGAACATAATTGAATATAAATATGAGCTTTTTTGGTTTTGCACTTCTGTTGCGTTAAAGCTGAGTATTACAATGGGGTCTAGACAAAACAAGAGATAAATAGAGAAGGACATGAATTAGCCTCACCCACTACAAATTCAAACGATTTTGTAGTGGGTGAGGCTCCTCCATCCAGAGCCTGAAGCTCCCACGGTCTGATGTCTATTAATGCAGTACTTTACACCCACATTAAACATAAAGAGCAAACATAAAAACATGAATGTAAACATTTATCACCACAAAACAAGGTAAAAAGATGAACTTTCAGCACATTCTAAATGTTGCTCTGCTCATGTAAAATCAATAAAACTAATATGTATGTTATTCAATTTACACATGCCTTTACATGCTTTGTCTGTGTGGCTGCATGTCCATATAAATATAACATTCTTGGCAACTTTGTCAGATGTACGGACTGTCATACCAGGGAGAAAGGCTTAATCAGACATAAACAACATATTGTACATGCTGTGACTGTAACCTGCAGGTTCATTCATTTAAATGGCACTAAACATGTCTGTCTCACTATTTAAACAGCTTTCTGCTTCCAGATGAAACTTTCCTTCAGGTTCCATGATCTGGAGATATTGTGCTCAAATCACACAATTATATTATTTCAAATGTTTGAAGCAAACGGACATCACCTCGCCAAGACATTTAAGAGCCATAGGAAGCAAGTTGACATCAATCACGGTTTATCTCTTACTTCACTACGATGCCCATTTACTCTGTATGTCTGCTGCATGAAGATGACTTTAAGGTGCCTATAACACAAGGATTCGCTGCCAATTCATACTATAATTCAGGCTCCATGATTTTACAGTGTCATGGAACAGAAACATTTTTATTTTTATGAATTATTGTCTACAAATACATTCAAATTTCACTAAATCAAATGTCTTGCTTTTGATTGTAAACTACAGTAACTGGGCACATACATGTGGGGCAAACAAATTTAACCCTGCAGTAAAAATGGCAAATGACTGTTGCCTTAACTCAGTTGTTGGATGAATATCCTGTAAGGTGCATGGTGTAAGAAATAAATCATCTCAGCTGTTTCTACAGCTACTATCAGAGCCACCTGCAGCTGCTCATGGGAGGCTTGAGGTTATGAGGGGGCACAAGCTTACACAGCAAACAAACACTGGGGCTTCGTCTATGGCTAGAGTCCAGGCAGCACAGACAGTTCCACCCAGGATTTAGGAGCTGCTGAGAGTCTGGGAGGACTTCAGATGCCATGTGTGCAACAAGTAATTGAAATCTGTTTGTTGGGTCAATTCATTTTCAATTCACTTGATCATTTCCATAAAAAATGAATGCTTGTTATTGCCAAAACAGAAATGAATAATAATTTTGTCCTTCTCTGCAGCACTCCTCTGTTGGTGCAGTTTAACAGAGGAGCTTTGGATTTAGTTTTCCAACCTTTCAGTAACATAACATTAGTACACTGACTGAATGAGGCTGTTTCTAAACAGATTTTGTTTCTTTTTAATATTGTAAACTGCAGCATTAAAAACAGATATTCATCAACAGCATCCTTCATTGAACAAAATGTAAACATTAAGAGTAAGTCTTCTATTATCATTTATTACACTATATATTATTAGGTTTTTCACACTTAAAAGTTGTGTGAGGTGAAGAATTATCTTTTAGAATGAAGTCTCTTTTTATGACTTCGTCAAGATGGTTTTGGCTCGAATAGAAATTGAATTGACCCCATGTGTCGTGTTATGAGGTGTCTGGGTTGTCTTCTACGGCTTGAGGAGGCTCCTGTGGTCTGTACATGAAGGTGAGGAGGAACAGAGCCACATCGTACGAGCACCAGTAGGCCGTGTGCGAGGTCACTGCTGACCAGTAGCGGCTCTCCACCAAGCCCTCCCGCAGCTCATAGTCGATGCGTCGGTCCAGTTCCACTGCAACACACAAAGTGGCGGATTAGCGGCTAACTCAAACTAATTAGTCTTTCCTACATGAATACTTCCCATCCATTCTGGCCTAACGTCTCGTGATACATTGGGGGTGGGGATGTTTTCCTTAACGACTTACACGTTGTGTTGTCCATTACAGCTGAGCTGGACTGGGACATGGCAGCCTCCACCTCTCTCCTCTCCTCCTCTAAATGTGTGTCCTTCTCTTCACTCTCCACTCCTTCATCCCCCAAAGCCACATTTTCCAGCTCCGAGGTCATGCATTCACCGTCTGACGGCTCCTCCTCCACTCCACCCACTTGGCCACTAGAACGGGAAAACCGGGAGAAAAGGATTCCTCCTATTCCCTTTCCCAGACTTGCAGCACCTGAGGGGCAGTGAGATTTGTGCATAAAATAATTGTATGTGTATTGATTCTCTTGGACCTGAGATGATTACAACATGACTACATGTGTATTACGCAATACATGCTGGAGTTTGATATCATCTTTGATAAGTGCATGAGTCTTAGTCCTAAATTGTAGGAACACAAACATTACAGAAAATGTTTCTTTGTTTGCAGACTTTACACATCTCGATCTCCTGAGCAGAATCATATATCTGAACCCAGCATTGGAAAGGAGCTTGCTGCTCTTGGTTCTGTCTGCCTCAGCATTGGCTCTTTACTCTCTTGTCTCTGCCTTCCAGAGGTATAATAAAGGCCAAACTGAACTAAGGACACAGTATCATCCTATACAGTTACTGACCCTGAGACATGGACCTGAAAACCCTTGCTGCAAAGACGATGGTGATGGCAGCGTTCCGGCGGAGGCATGCATGGCTGCACATGGAACAAGCTTGTGGTGTATAGATCTATATACTAAATTAATAACGATGGTTACATCACGACAGGTGCCTTTCTGTGTGGATTTGGCACGTTCTCCCCCGTGTGCATGGGTTAGGGTTATTTATTTATGTTTATTCCAGTTTACTTCAACAGTCTAAAAACATGCAATTAGGTTGAGTGAAAGTTAAATTGTCCAGAGGTGTGAGTACGCTGGGATGAACTCCAGCATGTCAGCATCCTGACAAGGCTGAGGCGGCTGAAGATGTGCCAGACGAGTGTTGTGAATGCTGAAAATGCATTGGATTTTTGACGAAACTTTGAGCCCAAGACCAATCTGCTCCTGATTTCAACTAAGCCCAGCCGCAACGACAATGTTTTAGATGCAGAAATCTTGACCTAATAATTAGTTGTAAACCATCTGCATCTGAGAACAAGACTCAAAATCAATGGGCAATAGGTTCCTGTAAACATTAGATGCAAATGGGACTAAATTATCCAATATAATGTATAAAAGCTGTCCCAGAAAATAATAAGTAGCAGTGTATCTGCCAAAGTCAAGGATGATGCTTTTGGAGGTGCTTGATTAAGTTTTGTTGTGTAGCTCTTCAGGAGAAAGGAATCTTACACCAGTAGATTGACGCTAATTGCTTCTATTGATTAGTTCAGCTCATGCGCCGCGCCCACTGCTTGCCTTGCTACAATATGAGCAGTGTAAGCAGCTAGCGTTTGTCTCAGCAGTGCATCGAGTTGGATTCCACAAGTATTGGCTTTTTTTTTACATTTCAGTAGATCTGACCTATGAGAAGGGGGACGTGTGTGGCGACCAAGCAGCCCATCCTGCGTCCCCTCATGCTCACCCATGATGCTGGCCTTGCCCAGGCTGGTGATAGACTCTCCGTAGTGGCGTCGGGTCTGCGGTGGAGAGGTGCAGGGGCTGGGGAGGCTCTCTAAGTCGGAGACAGACGTGGTCTCCTTTGACGGGTTTAGAAGTGTGTGACGGATCTGATCGTATGGTGTTGGACTGGTGGTGTTGTACCTGCACATCACATTCATGTCAACCTCCCAGTATGTACTAATTAGAAAACCTTTTGTGCTTAGAGATGACTTACCAGTGGATTTGAACGGGTGCAATGTTGCTGTAGTGTTTTAAGATGAGAGGCTCCAATCTGTACGCCTGAAATAGAACAAACGCAGAAACGGTTTAATCGCCGGTGTAAGTGTCTTATTTCACATATTAACAGTTAGACAAATGTGACATTTGTTATACTGGTCACAGCTGTGGTCAGTGTAGCTCACCACTGGGTCTGTGGGATGGAATATGTTGAAGAGCCGTTTGCAGATAGATGTGGAGAGGATGTGGTCCTGAACCCCACTGTTTCCAGGGCGAGTGCCTCTCAACGCCAGGAACACAGCGAGAGGAGAACCCATGCAGAAAAAATTCTCTACCTAGACGACAAGAGGCGAGAGGCCGTTACGCCGAAGAGCCTTGGCTGAACGGCGATTTGCTCACTTTCACCTTTACTTTGCATGATTGTGCAAAGATGCATAGAAAGGGCGCAACTTTAGTAACAACTGGTGGCAAATTCAATCCAGTTAGAAACTTGCCAAGTTTACCTTGAATTTCAGTGCTGGCACCGCGACACAGGACGAGGCCTGCAGACTCTGGAACTGATCCTGCAAGTCTCTCAATCTGAAGGGACATCAGACGTGAATGTCTGTGCACTCTGACGCTGTCGTGTTACACTAAACTGTATTTGTGATTGGAATTTAGTGTTTAGCCAATCGATTTTATGGCATAACAATTCAAATCCAACACTTCCGCTGAACAGAAGAGTGCAGTACCTGAGGCGCGCGAGTCTCAGCTGCTCCCGAAGACGCCGCTCCTCATCGCTCGGCCAGCGGGCCTTGGTCTCCTCTGGGTCAGGCGCCTCTTGGTGATGGAACCGCACGGGGTCCCAGCCTGTCATGATGTCATAGGTGATGACGCAGCCCAGCGAGTGCGACACTATAGACACCTTCCCGTTTTTCTCAAAGTCTGGATTCCGTGAGCAAAACAGTGAGTACAGGCGATTCAGCTCCAGAGTCAAACCCCTGGTAATCTACACAAACACACAAACATGCTTTTACACATCTCTACAGTGTTTGTCTCTAGTGATGCTCACGTCAATAGTCAAACATCTGGTAAATACTGTATGTCAAGGTCATGAGAACATTCCCCACTGACCAGACTAGGGTTTCACATGTAAATGGTTCATTACAGCATCACACACAAACACAATACGACAAGTCTGTGTGACCCATATGACTAATGCAAGGCGTCACTTGGTGCTGAGGTGCGGTGCGGCTCACCTCATCCCTGTACAGAGGGCTGGTGTAGTACATGATGTCCATAGCGCTGCTGTTCAACATGTCTCTGAGACCACGCACTTTGTCTGGGGTGATGGAGTCCACCGTGTCTGTGATGAAACACATCAGATCATCCGTCAGTCGACTTTCCTGGTGATGCTCACACAAGACAAGAAAAGTTGGTCGTAGCAAACAAGAACAGGCAGCACTGAAAAAAAACAGGCAGACATACGAACGACATGCTTCCTGACTGTGAAAGGACTCACAATTGGGGACAAATAATCCAGGTCTTACCAACTGTATGTCCTTGTTACACAATAATAATTGTGCCACTGCGTAAAACAATGGGAAAAGATAACGTTGGACAACTGGAGGCCGTTTGGAAGCAAATAGTGGTAAATCCAGAGTCCACAGGCACTTGTCTAATGAACTAGAGTTCACTTTAGTTAGTTTTTGTGAAATGTCGAACACAGACCACATTACAGTCAATTAATACTGAACAGAACTCTCTTGTGGCCAGTGTGTGATCATTGCTCCTTGTTCATGTTTACACTGTGTGAAAACATTTGCCATTCATCCCAGGGTTGTTCCTGCTGTTTCCAAAGGCGCGCAGCGGGTGGTCAGCGCACCTGTAAGACGCCACCGTGCACACGCAGCGTACCTCCATCCAGCGATAGCTTGGACCTCCACTCCACAGGGAGGAACTCTACGTGCTCCGTGGTGCGATCAGAGAAGTGCTTCTCCTCCATCTTTCTGGCTGCATCTCTCATCCTGCCACCGGCCGACACAAAGCAATAAAAATCAGACACAGAGCCCCTTTTGCACTGGGGAGTTATCCTGATTCCTTTCAATTCCTTGTGCTTCCTCTGAGAATCTGCCCCACATCTCACATGCTGGTGTTCCTGATGATACGGCCCTGGTCCATCTTCTGACCAATGCCATGCACCACAAAGACAATGTGTGTTGTTTCAGGTGGGGTGTCCTCAGGTGCAGCCTCCTCCACGTACCCTCGATGTAGACGGGTCCCACTACTGGAGGCTGGGGACACCAGTCGCAGCATTACTGCACAGTATAACTACAAACCAGGCCTTTGACCTACAGATCGAGACAGACTGTAATGCTCAAACAAATAAGCTGAAACACGCACCTTTGGAGAAGCCCAGTTTCTGAGTGACGGTGCGTGCGATCTTGGAGGTGGTAGCGTCGCTATAGAGGTACACCTCATCCACGCTGTGCCAGTCCACATGACTCCGGCTCAGCTTCACACTGTGAATGGCTGGGAGACACTTACAGTTTAGCAAGAATAAATATTTTTCCTATTCCCGCGAGGGAAAATAGTCGACTGTCGATGCTTTTCTCGGGTGAGTGTCCTACTAGTTTGGCAGCAGTCAGGTAAAATAACGCCTAACTCCCCCCTACACACCTGCAGCTGCAGCGTCTATACACACGCCTCTATAGTCTTGTCTTTCTCTGTGTCCTCCTTCGTCCACACGCTGTCTTACCGTCCTTGCTGTCCACTGTGGTGGTCACTGCCTCCATCTCATACGTGTCTCTCATCTGTTGGCCCCGGAAGCGGGTGAGATGCTCCAGCTCAATGTGGTCACTCTCATCCTCCTCTAGGGGAAGCCACGTCCCGTCAATGAACCACTGGCCCCTCATCACAGGAATGCGGTCTTGCTCTGATGAAACATAAATGCAAGTGAGGCTTGTGAATAGCAACATATGTTAAAAACAGGACATTGTGACATTTTATTGCTCTCCATATATGAAAATATTAATAGCATGATCAGCAGCAGACTTTCTATTAATGTTTAACTAAGTGACTGATTAATAATAAGAGCTAGTGGAATGTTTACATCTACATAACTGCTGTATTGAAGGTAAAGTAGCAGCAGAGTTGCTTGTAAGATGCAGCAGCATCACGTTGACATGATCTGCAGCGTTTAGTGTTATTGACATGCTCACGGTTCCAGTAAACGGGGTAGCATTCCTTTTCCCTGATGTCCACTTCATACAGCCCCCCTCGGACGCAGACCGCCTCCACGCTGCTGCTCACATCGTCCACGTCCTGCTCCGCTCGGACGCTCCCCACGTCCACAGCCCCGGTCTCCGCCTGCGCGTGAGCGGGCGCCGCTGCCTCCTTCCCGTCGACTCCGCTTGGATCGAAGGCGCGTTTGACCTTGTCCGAGTTCTGCTCGCAAAATCGTCGATGGAGCAACTCGATTTTTAGAGAGTCGTGTCCGACGAAGGGCTTCCACGTCCGCTTGTCCTCTTTGTAAAACCACCGGACCTCCTCCGGACCCAGCTCCGCGACGACCTCGCCGCGGTGCCTGGAGCTGTTGGAGCGGATGCGCTTCTTGGCTGTCACATTCCCGTCACTTTCCGTGAAGTCTGGCTCGATGTCCAGATAGGACGGGGACGAGTACTCCTCCGCAGCCAGGCCCAGCATCATCCCATCCTCAGACAACCGGTGCGAGTCCGCGCGCAGCAGCGGCAGGTGTCGGTCCAAGCCGGGCTGCGCCGGGTCTCTGGTCCCCAGAGCGAGGCTGTCTCCCAGGGGGTTGTCGTCGTAGCCGGACACAAACACATCGTTTGCCATGTCCCACTCGCTGCTGCTGACGGAGTTGTTCTCCGAGCTCTGCTGTCGGACGGTCGTCTTCTCACTCATGCTACTCGTGGTGGAGGAAAGCGGTTAGACTCATCACATGAAAGCAGCCACATAAAGAAGAACGACGAGAATCAGAGCAGATTAACCCCAGCCGCTAACATCTGCATGTCGTTGCGCCGAATATCCCTTACGACATTTTAGCATGGATTTGTTGTGAAGGAAACGCTCCGATGAGACATAAACCTGCCATTTCACGTCCAGACTTTCCCGTTTTTCGCGAGAACTGCTGGAATAATCAATGAACGCTACTCGCTACGGCGGCAACCTCAGCACGTCGACGACTGCAGCTGCCACTTCCGCTTCAAGTACGCAAAATAAAATTTCACATGTAGACCAACATCTCGGTAGAGAATAAAATCCAGGGGAAATAAAAACAGAATGAAATGTGAACATGCCCTTTCTTTATTTAGTCTTAATCTTACATTTTTGTGAGCATTTTTCGAGACGGTTATTTTCACACTTTTCTTTTGAAGGTGCGTTTAACACACATTGATTTTTTCTGACACACTGATTGTTTCTGACTTGCTTGATATACCAATTGCTTGATAATTTCTCCGAATGGACTTTTCGTCTGAAATTCACAAGCACAATAGTTAAGTTTAAAGCATGTCCGTGAATTAACTACACAAAGATATCGGTGGTAGGATGACATTTTTACAACACAATACTACTTGTAGTGACTTATTAAACCTTTCGGCCACCGTAGTTTTAGCCGAAGACTTCCTGTCATGGCTGTCATTGCTAATGTTTACAGGAGGGCTTTTTATTAATTTAGCTTTTTATGCGACATAGCTGGTTAGAAATGGCAGCTGTTTTCCTAGTGACCTTGTACGAGTACTCCCCGTTGTTCTACATCAGTGTGGTTTCTTTGTGTTTTGTTGTTACCGCTGCCATGGTGCTTGGCTGGTAAGTGACATCCACCAAGTTAGCTTAACATCAGTCTGATGCAATATTTTCACATTATATTTACACAAAAGTACACCTGTAGCTCTTTGGAGGTATCCTTTTGGAAATGTTTATAATCTAACATAATTATTAAAGAACTACTCGTCCTCTGTTTCATACAGTTGCAAAACACAAGGTAAGAAAAGATACATTTGAAATGTCTTTTTAGCTCATGTAAAACGGAAACAAACCAGTGTATTGGCTATATATAAACAAAGGCACTAGTAGTAATTATCATGTAATGCATACGCACAATGGATCGTGACACGCGCGCGCACACAACAAAAACAACAACAAAAACAAAAAATAACAACAACAACAACAGAGCTGCTTGTACGATATAATACAGACAAGAGTTGCGATGGCCAAGAAGGCAGAGCGGTTCCTTCTCTTTCTTTGCATTGTTTGAAGTGTCAGAAAGGAGTCGTCAGGACATGAATCCACAAACATCCCGACCATAATGCTCTATATATTCTAGTATACTCGTCAGCAGAAGGACGAAAGGAAGGAAACAAATTTTGTACTGTTTCACACTTCCTAAACTCCTGCCTCCTGTGCTGCAGGTTTGGTTTTGATGTCCCTGTTATCCTTCGCAGCCATGATGAGAGAGAGTCTATTCTACCAAAACCAGAGAAGCAAATGGTTCAAGTGACAAATCCCTTTGCCCTTGAGTTGGGATCTGGGCCAGCATCAGTCACTGGTGAGAACCAGCTATGAGTATGACAGTAACTGAGGTGGAAGTCAGTTCAGTGTTGATTTGAAGTGTTGATATTTTTTGGAACACAACACAAGCATTTGAGAGAAGTAAAAGTATATGCAGTACATGGTTGTGTGTGCATCCCCTCTGCCATAATGACCGTTCCAACCACTCTCTGCAGATGGCATATCGCTGAGGCTTTGCTGTTTGGAGCCCTGTGTCCTGAGCTGTTTCTGGGGCTGTGAGGTCAGTGCACTGTGGGAGGCGCTGCAGGCTCACCAGCAAGGACTAAAGCTAAGCACCCCTCAGCATTTCCAGGAGGCTCTACACCTTCGTTACCACCACCACCAGAGCTTTCAGTATCCTTTACATGATAGCAAAGCACTGTTAATTTACTTTACTGATAAGTAAATGTTTCATGTAGTTATTTCTATTTACTTACTATTCATATAACGTCTTGACTCTTAATGTTGGCCTCTTTGACCCCAGACTGTCAGTATTGGTAGTGAAGACAGAGAGGAACTCCACTCACAGCTTCCTGTTGACCAGGGGATCAAAGACTTTGGGTCGTTACCCAGGAAACACTATCCTCTTGTGGCTGTGTTGATGCTTGCAGAGCCAGATGCCAGAGACAAATACAACATTGTGAGTAGAACTCATGTTGACACAATGAAGTTTGCTGTTTATTGTAATTTTATAAAAATTAAATTTCTCTTGTGGGACTAATAAAGTTATTCCTATTCTTTTCATCAGCCTTTTGATGGCTAGTATGGAAACAAATTGGATTCAATATTATACTCCTATTATGATTCTTTATTAGAAGCAATTTAAGCATTTGCAGGAATTCATGATGTTCTTCCTTCAGGTGGCCAGTGTGACAGTTATTCATGTTCCAGATGACAAGCACTGTCTTTCTGCAAGGGTTCTCTTTCAGCACCTTCTAACCTCACAAGGCAGCATGTACGAGCTAAAGGTATGCCAGAGTTTGGTTCAAACTGTTCTGTTGG
Source organism: Betta splendens (assembly GCF_900634795.4). Lineage (NCBI taxonomy): Eukaryota > Metazoa > Chordata > Actinopteri > Anabantiformes > Osphronemidae > Betta > Betta splendens. The sequence continues at coordinate 2,991,341 of NC_040901.2, read as the reverse complement.
TTTATGTCTATTTGTGGTTAGATATGTGGTCACCACATTCTGGATTCACAAGCAGCAAGGTTGTTGCCCTACAGGTTATGGAACATGTTATGGACACATTCAAATTTTACGAGGTGGTGATAATTTCTACATATTCATTATTATTATCTTCTCGTGGATTGGTCACTCTGTCAAATGGGTTTTGGCCAGTTTGAGTAGGTCAATTAAGCAAAAAAGTGTAGATATACTTTGAGCTGGTAACTCAGGGGTCATTTGTTGTTATCTAAATTCATACTACTGCATTCCACTGCAGCCCCTCTTCATGTCAGCTGACAGCGGGAGCTTCGGACCTCCTGACTCACAGCAGAATCCTTCTCTCAGTGAGCACACTGAGGCAGCCAGTGAAGCAGGACTGAGACCAGTGTCACCAGAGAGGGAAGTGGAAGCTGAGGACTGGTCAGAGGGGACAAGCAGAGACTGTGTGGTGTGTCAGAATGCAGCAGTGAACAGGGTGCTGCTGCCCTGTCGGCATGCCTGCGTGTGCGACAGCTGCGTGTCACACTTCCAGCACTGTCCCATCTGCAGGGCCTTTGTCATAGAGTCGTTTGCTCTCACATGGGAGCCAGCTGTGGAACAGGGACTCTAAACTGCCTGCAGCAAAAACAGTACAGTTTAGGATATACACCGTGGTATCTCGTGGTGTTTTTTTTTTTCAATTCTGTTTGCTGCTGACAATTTTAGATGAGTCACAAATATGCCTTGTTGCAGCATAGGTTTTACCATCAGCACAGACACTTGCATACATGTGGTTATGTCTATACTTAAAAGTACCACTGTGAATGTATAGATGAGCCTTGTGACTTTTAGTTGATTTTTAACTTGTAAAGTATGTAGTTGGATGTTTTCATGTACAGAATATTTGTTCTCCACCTTGTGTATTATGATTTGACTTTTTACAGGACCAGCTCAGTATTTATTAACTACAGCCAACTGGTTCCCAATCTGTAATTTGTGTACACGATGGATCTAGGCAGCTGTGATGTGTAAGAAAGATTCTTTTGACAAAAGTTTGACTTCTCTCTTTGACTGTGGTACACTACATGAACATGCACACAAGTTAACTGTGGATTTGTCCACACAGGATTGGATTTTAATCCTGTCCAGATCATACACTATGTGGGGTTTTCTGCTAAATTTAAATCCTGTGGATTTTAAAAACAAATGCACCATTTTTGTCAAAATTATTTAATAGTAATTCTTGTTTTATTGGTAAATGTTTGACAGATGGAAACAGTCAGATCAAAAGAAGAGCAGACGTTAAGGCTCTTTATAGGGACAGATACAGGAAGTCTACACTCAGCAAGTTGTATCAGGGTACTTTCTATTTGTTTCTGATAGCAGTTTCTGTCTACATGACCAACACGTAGGCTGATTCTTCTAAACCGCCAATCAAACTGTCATCTGTTGATAAGGACCACATTAGCTGAAAAGCCTGAAAAAAAGCTTGGAGCATAACAAGTGTAAAATTATTTTCAACCAGGGTAATAATGGAACAAACAAAGACTGTGTCCTTATAATGGTATATTTCAGTACAAGTGATGTTGTAAAAGGTCTGGTGACGTAGGACTGATCAGTCTCTCACTGAGGTGGATCAGGCCAACAAGTGGAAACAAAGGTTACTGTTGGAAGTCACTTGTTTGTGACTAAAAACTTTATTCTTCCTTGTTGTTTCCCATAAACATCAACTCACAGGTTTCTGGCCAAGAAGCACAGAACACAGCAAACCCAAAACAATGCTATAAACAAAAACATCAGGTAGAGAGGAGAATTTATACAGGCTTGTAATCCAGCTTGGACTCCAGTTTCTTTGAATCAGCCACCTTCCGTACAGCTTTCATGAAGTCTTCTTGAGTGACATACTCACGGTCAGCGCGGATGGCAAACAAACCTACAAAACAAGTCAGCGTAAACAAAGACTTGCATGCAGAATATGGAGCAAATGAATAGTAATGACGTGTCCTACCTGCTTCTGTGCACACGTTTCTCAGATCAGCTCCATTGAAGCCGTCTGACAGCTTCACGATGGCTTCAAAATCTAAAAACAACCACAGGTAGTTGACTTGTCAGTGCAGGCATCAAAGACCCTGATCTTATATTTAAATGCCCACTGTGCACATCCTAAAGCTTGTCCTATTGCTGTGGAAGGAATGTTGATAGAGGCATCTGTACTCAACTGCACCATTGCAGTCACTGAACTGACTAGGTTACAGCTGGATTACTTAAAAAAAAAAAAAAAAACTGTTTTCCGTAATCGGGGTAGGGAGTTAGAGGAGCTAACCACCACAAATATGGGAGGGCAGAGTGACTGAATGAAATCTATGGAAATCCCTTCCCCTAGCAACAGATGCCTAACTTTTAACAGTTATTATTTTGATCTTTTAGTGTAATTGCTTCTGTTTTTTGTTGTGTTTTTATCTACCATGTGACATTTGTTGTACTTCTTAAAGTGATTTAAATTGTACAGTGATCTTGAGTGTCATGAAAGGCGCCTACAAAGAAATATATATATATATATATATATATATATATTTTATATACTTGATTATCTAGTAAAATCTACAATGGAGGTTCTTTGCCAGCCTGGTCAGAACAAAAAAACATTCCAGACAGATTAACCCCGGTGACCTTAATTTAGCTGCTTTAAATATGTTGCCTCATTTTGATTATTATTAATTATTTGTTGTCGCCAGGGTGTATTTTGTTATAAAACAATATGTGCATTTATTGTGATTAATGGCTGATGAGAAAGTTCACTGTGCAGTGTAGTATATAACAGGTTATTTCAGTAGTTTCTCTCAACAGTGATCCACTGTACGTAGACAATGAAGGCATGTAAGCAGTCAGACGAGCATTTGGGCATCAAAGTGTTTTCATCCACAGTATTTATAGGCTACACCTCTTTCTCTGAAGCACTGCTAATTATTCCTAGAATACTTAAACATTCAATCAACCACTGACAAGCTTTTACTCTTACTCAGATAATAGCATCCATGAGTGTTTTTGCTAATTGTACGCTTCACCTCTCCATTCATCTCCATGATAAGCTGCTGCTGCTTGGGTAAAAAGAATGTAACCCCTGTTTAATTCTGTGATGTGGTTGGTCTTAAACAATAATATGAAACTATCTGCACATAGCTAAGCTTAGCTAAGCTTGGCAAACGTGTGATGAAATAGGCCTGGATTAGTTCTGTTGAAAAGCCCAGGCAGGCATGTTTAACCTATCCTGTATATTTTAATTCTACTTCTGAGTAGCTTGATTACATGAATGCATGTAAATGCACCGACTGTCAGCCTACTTTCATCTTCAGGAGTTTACACTTGAGGCTGTATACATGAGCACTAACCTATTTCCCCGTGCTTGGTGATGGGACTGGAGTGGATCTTGAGGATGTCTAGACGAGCCTGTTCATTTGGCAGTTCAATGTCTAAAAATAAATAAATAAAAACAGAGCAACATTTTGTTAGTTGATTCCCTTTGAGCACATGCAGCAAAACAGATGATCAGCAGGAATAGCACATCTTACGGATTTTACGATCCAGTCTGCCAGGCCGCAGTAGCGCAGGGTCCAGAGTATCAGGTCTGTTGGTGGCCATTATCATCTTGACTCTGTGCAGTGTGTCAAAGCCATCCATCTGGTTCAGCAGCTGACAGGACACAGATGCACGCGATATGTTAGGCCATTATTAATTAATGTCTATGTAAAGTGTTTCAGCACTGTGTTTTGTCAATGACTCAAACATGCTGCTTTCTGCAACACTTAACGAGCAGCGCTTTCCCACTGAAGCTGTACTGGGTTCAGGACCTGCAACCTATGTGGCTGTTAATGTAAGCTATTGTACAACCAGAATGTGCTTGTGCTCTTGTCTGTCCCTTTGTCATATTTTATTTTTATTCAATCTCATCAAGCAGCACATTAGCTAGGTGGTCAGAGGGGGATAGCATTTTCTCCTGCGGTCTGTGTGGGTGACCTGCCGTTCGTTGGTCCTATGATAAAGTTGCAACCTGTCCAAAACAAACCCTATGTATAAAAGCCCTTGAGGATAAATAAATGATATTACTAAAGCTGACAGTGTAACAGTGAAAGTCAGAGATTATGGAGACAAGACTAAAAAATATATATTTCTTATCTAACGAGCCTACTTACCTCCATGAGAGTCCTCTGGATCTCTCTATCTGCAGAGGTTCCCTCAGAAAACCGGCGGCCACCTACAGGGAGCAACATGCACACACGTTAGCTCTAAACTACAGATGAAGAGTTTAAAGATCAGCAGGACAACAACTAACAGTCTCCATTTATTTATGAATGTCTAGCACCAACAATAGTGATAGACATAGTTGTTTGAGACCTTCAGACACACCATGAGACTGGACCCCATTATGAAATTGATGAGCTATAGGAAATAACCTCTGCACCAATGAAAACAAAACTCTAAATAAAGAAAATTATGTAATGCAAACTTTATGTAATATGATAAGTTTTACTAAGTTAAATCTAAATTACAGCTATATTCTCAGCATCACTCACCAATGGCGTCAATCTCATCCATAAAGATGATGCATGGCTGGTGGTCCCTGGCATAATTGAACATTTCTCTGATCAACCTGGCACTTTCACCAATGTATTTGTCCACAATGGAGCTGGACACCACCTGCAGCATAAACAGACCGTCACCACTATCTGACTGGCTGCACTGCAGTACGGAGCTATGACCTGCAAGAGGACCAGACACTCACTTTGAGGAAATTACAGTCCAGCTGACTGGCTACTGCTCTCGCAAGAAGAGTCTTCCCAGTGCCTGTTACAGAAAAAAAACACTGATTATTACCCAAATAAAAATAGGATGTCAAGAAATACCATCTTCATTTAGGCATCTTCAGCCAAAGAAATTCCAAGAAGAACTAAGTTCCCACAATTTTACAAATAAACAAAAGCAAGCATAGAGTTTTGTTCAGTTGTGAAGATCTGGAGCAGCTCCAGTCAACCTGACTGTGGGAGAAACGCCAAGTAGACACAGGAAAACATGTAAACTCCACATGTACTTAAATGATAAAATGTTGGAGTGTTATACATTCTAATAAAAACCTACCTGGAGGACCATACAGTAGGCAGCCTTTGGGAGGGATTATCCCCACTCTCTGGAATAACTCAGGGTTGGTAAGAGGCAACTCAATTACCTGCAAAAAAAATAAGAGCAAACACATTTCAGATTAAATGGAGATAAAACATATACAGGATTTCACAACCTGTCTGATAATCATCTCAAGTAAAATTCCTTAAATCAACGTCAAAAATCACAAAGCCCTGTGTAAATGTAACTGTAACTTAATGGTTTAATGTACCTCTCTCAGCTCACGGATCTGTTCAGACAAGCCTCCAATCTCAGAGTAGGAGACACTGCCAGGGTCCTCGTGGGACATGTTGTACACCAGAGGATCTACTTCTCTGGGTAGGTACCTTTGTAAGAGCAGAAAAAAAACACAATAAGAAGCCCAGTTTCTTTTCACAGCTTTTCTACTGATTTTGCTAGTTGCTTAACAAAAAGCTGGCTCTTATCTTATGTGACCAATATATCTAGCCTACCTCATTATAGTGAGTGTAGTCATGTCCAAAGCCACTCTGGTGCCTGGCTTGAGCTGGGACTTGTCCAACTACAACAACAGAAAGTAGTAGAGATTATCATTCAAATTCTAAATACAGAGATGATCTTAGAGAGAGACCTTTGGAAATATAGAAATTTCCGCACTAATTAAGTATCATACTTTTTACAGTGTTTCTCCTGTAAAAGACAATCATCAAATTATCTCGACAAAATAAATAACAAAATAACGTATTGAGTTAATTTTACAGCTTCTTGGAATTGTTCACAGCTGATGTTAATGTGATATGGTGTAACAAAGGTTTGGTCACTAGACAAATACATATTGGCTTACAACACAAAAAGTAAAATATACAATTAGTACTGGATTTTTGTCTGTTTTGCACTCACCTGTCTGCGGCATCCAACCACATATCGTGGCCCATTGGTCGCCTTGACAATGACTGGAGAAAAAATAAACACAACATAAGCATTTTAAAATTACATATCTAAAGTGAACAAAGTTGTGTCATGATGTCAATGAGTTGCCAAGCTACAAGTGGTGGCAAATTCGGAGTGGAGAACTGGCAGATTGTACTTCACTCGATGCATTGCTGCAGTTTCAGTATTAGTGGTGCCTCCATACATGTCACTCTTTTTACTTAGAACAACTCATTAGTATGTACAGCTCATACTGACCATTACTGAAGTACTGCTGATTATGATACATCAATGTGTACCAAGGTTTAGAGATGAAAAAAACAAGGAAAAAAAAACAGAACAACGTGCAAAAGATACACATGTTCCTTATATGTTAATTAACTTACATTTCTCCTCAGTTAGCTGTTTCAGCACTTCTCCAACAATCTGCAAAGAAAAAAGGAATTAAGATGGTTATTAAAAACAAAAATATATACACATATACACTGTCCACTTAGCCAGGTACATCAGTGCAGACTAATTCAATCCAATATAGCATATGAGTGTATTTATAGAAACATACATACTCATTCAAGCTCAGGTCCTCTTGAACGTGAGAGTCATGCACAGTGTCTTAGATGTTTCTAGAACTACAGCCTCTGATCTTGTTCCTCCAACATAATGCAGTCACTCTCCTACCTTAGGGTTTGTGTGGGGGACCAAGTGCCTTCACCTTACAATCTACTCTAGTTCTTCTCTCAGCACTTGCTATTTCTCAGGCCTCTTGTGTTGTTTCTTCCTGATGTTACCGTCACTTTGCAATATCTACTACTATGGCCCACTTTCTCTAGTAGTCTATCACTACGATATCTGGTTAGCATTACCTCAGAGTGAGTAATCTTATGTAGACTTATTTGTATCATTACCTGACCAACACTTTGTAGAGCCTTCAGGTCATTCTCTGACTTCTCGTACTGTTTAGTTTGTTCCCTCAGCTGTTCTCTCACTGGAAAACAAACAAAACTTATTTGAGCAGCGCACATACTATCATATACAGTCCGAGTCCTGGAACAGACAATGCAGAAAATCAGACATTCTTACACATCTAGGTTATGATTAACTATTTATTTATTTAGTTAGTTACTAAGGCCATAAATTCGTTGTCTCCAGTTGTCTTAACATTTTCATTACCTAAATACATATTGCAGTGTGTGTGTGTGTGTGTGTGTGTGTGTGTGTGTGTGTGTGTGTGTCTCATATGTATATCGTTATACAAATCAAGCCTACATTTGTAATATATGTACTTTTTCTAAGCTAACGCTGCCAACTAGCTTTCATCAGTTGCTTCCATTCATTTCTACGAAAATGCTAATGGCATGACAAAGCAATACCTAGCCGGCTAGCTAACCGATGATGGCTGCCCTTATTACCTAAAATAAGCAAAAACGAAGTGCATATATATCTGCAACACCTTAAACGTTGGAGTGAAAATGTGCCTTACATTCTTTTAATCGGCCGTCAACTTCTTTATGTTCAAGTAATTTTTTCCTGTAATCTTGAAGCGCTTTTTCTCTGGTATCCGCCATGATAACTTTTGCCCCACTGAATGCTGGGAAAGCGCAGCGTCACTACACTGTTTGCTGCCTACGGCCGCGCGCCCATTGCTTCCCTCGTGTGCACGTGTGGCGCACAAACACCAGACCTGTAAAGTGAACTGATGCTGATTGCTGAAGGGTGTTTGTCACGCGCACTCCTATAATTCTGATTCCTAACCCACGTGGGCTGGATCTACCAGAACTACAGCCTCTCTGAAGCTGCTCTAGATCTAGATCTCTTCTGTGTGTTTTATAATCATTTCAGACGACTGAAGTAATTCTCACTTTTTAAAGTGAGAGCTGTGAAGTCACATTAGCAAACTTATAGGCAAATACGTGAACTGATTCTTGATTCTTATCAAGATCTTATCATAAGTATTGTTGTAATTTTGTGAACAGCCCAACTGGTTGGGGAATGTACAACAGCTGATGGTTTGCACCAGTAGCTGTTTCACACGGGAGCAGTCAAGTTATAGAGTTTGATGGGATTGGCATTTTCCACAAGCTGTCATTTGCAGTAAATCTTTGATAAGGTGAAAGCATTACTCTAAAAATCTTATGACCAAATCATTTATAACAATATTGCTCTGAGCTGTATCTGTTGTGTCCTCAGTCCTCAGCATCCATGCAGCGGCCTGATGGGGAGCAGTTGACATGCAAAGCTGAAACTTGGTTTGCTGAAACCTTAGGTGAGAGTATTAATTGAGAGATTCAACTTTTGAGCTCCCCAGTGCTTCTTGTTTGAATGTCTGAAGCCGACCACCAGCATTAAATCAAAGTGGCATGTAAACAGTGGTCAAAGGTCTGGGTAGATGTGATGTTCTCACACCCTGTTCTCCTCACATCCTGTTACTGAGCCTGGGAAAAATCTCCATTATCATAATATTTCAGGCACGAGGCTGAGGCTAAACATTTAAGGACCAAGCTGTGGCATTTAAGGAAAAAAGTGAAAAATAAAGTGAATGAGGTTTTACAGCATGTTTATTATTGGACAAACTCTATAGTAATAATGTGCGTCATGATTTCAAAAGAGATTAGAACTGAATAGAGTTTGGAACACAGAATCCTAAAAAACTAGTCTTCCCCAAAAACCAGCAGTGATGTAGGTTAGTAGTATGTGCAGGGATGCGTATACAGATCGCATGTAGGAGACTAAACAGCAGCCATCTGCTCTTTTGCACAGAGAGCAGCGTTAACATCCTGGGCAAGAATAACAAGAGGTTCAGCTGAGGGGTGAAACAGATGTTTATGTCAATGTGCTGACCTTTCAACCTGCTTCCCCAGTGAGTCAGCCACAAGCTGCTGGATGGAAGCAAAGAATCACCAAGACCAAAAGGCAAGTCCAGCTGCCACTGAACAGCATGTTTACAGTGGAGAAATTAACCACTCAGTCCAGCTCCTAAATTCTGGTGAGTAAAACATATAAATATAACTTATGTCTTTAATACAGTGATTTATAGTCATTGCCCTCGAGGATCTAATCACAAAGAAAACGTGAATGGCCACCTCTGAAAACTCATCCCGCTTTAACATGCCTTTAAATTCAACCAATAAATATTTTTTTTATTTTGTAGTTTGAATTCAAATTTACAGCATTTACAGCAGTGTGCAGGAAAAAAAAGAAGAACCGGTTGGGGTACAGGAATGAGGAAGGGGGAAGAGAACGAGATCACCAACTGAACACAGAATGATTGAACCATTAACAGAACACAGACAGGACGGTTGGACCACTAACTTAAACTTGAAACTAAACATGACATAACACTCTAATACGGACCAGACCTGTGCAATACTTACATTTATACGATGACTATGTGACAGTGTGAGACATCTGTGTCTATTTTTGGATAGAGTATTTATATCTATATTCTAATGTACTGCACTGTCTGATTGCACCAAGAGCCAATTTAGTTGTGTACAGTACAATAAAGGTTATTCTATTCTATTCTATTCTATTCTATTCTATTCTATTCTATTCTATTCTATTCTATTCACACAAACCTGGGGCTCATGTTTTGCTAAGAGCCATTGTTTCAGTGAAGATTCTCATTCATTCAGGTAACATTGTCTGAAGGTTGAGTTCTTCTTTCCAATCTGTCAGGATGTAAACGGGGTCTGAAGCTGCACATAGAACCAATGAAAGAATAACTAGCACTCGGTTGTAGCTTGAATAGCGTGCCAGAGCATGAGGGCTGCTTTAGCACTCAGCTGGAACTCAAACACCGTGTTTGATCTTCTGCTGTCTCCTGGTCTCACCGTCTGAGCGCGTCATGTGACCTCACAGTGGCCGCCTGCGCTCAGCTCTCTGACCGTTGGCGCTGACCGTGACCCTTGTGACTGATCAAGCGGTGCCTCTGGAGATGCCCACTGCGGCCTGTTTCCTGTCTCCTTGCTCATTCCCCCGCTCGATGGCGGACGCTTGCTCTTCTGTTTGTGCAGCTTCCTCCAGATGATGCGCAGGACGGAGGGACGAAGGATGATGAAGACCCAGGGGTTGATGATGGAGTGGGTTGACAGTAAGCGCAGAGCACCCAGGTCAGCGGAGTGTTGCTCCTCGCGACGGCCCGTCATGTTTAAGTAAACTTGGATCTGTAAAGCCAGAAAGGTACGTTAGAATCTCTCGCATCTCTCCGTATTATTGAGGAGCTGGATTTTAACTGCTGCTAAGTTTGTCATGAACTTGATATTATTATTATTATTCACCATGAGGCTGGGTTTAACTCTGTCTGTGGGGGGTCATCGGACCCACACTCACCTGATTAAGGGTAATTCTGTACCTGACTGTAACAAATTGGTCCCATGTCTCAGCAAAAGGTCATTCTGTGTCACAAGTAATTAACTTTGTGGGTCTTACAAATGTCTCTCTATAAAACAAAATATCTCCTGCATTACTTGATGAAGCTTCCTGGTCTTGTGCTTCATGCTGCAGTGGCTCAGGAGGTAGAGCTGTCACTCACCAAGTAAAGAAGTGCTGTACAAGTTCAGACCACAACCATCAGCCTTCATTCAGCAGTAACAGAATGAGTTGTGTACCTGGGTTCTGTCTGTGCTCACATTGGTTATTCTGTCGGTGACTGATGTGATTGTCTAAGTTCATCTCAGACGGACCTTCATCTTTGTTTTTTTTTGTGTTCCCTGGGATGAACAAGCTGCAGAATTGAATTATTGAACTATCACCACTGAAAGGTCAAAATTGACGTGGCCTCTGCTTCTGGTTTTGATGTGGGTGTGAGATCTCTTAACAAAAAAGTAAAAAGTCCTATCTCTGTGCTGCATGTACTAAAAGGAAATAGGTCAATGTTGCAAGTTATTACTGCTTTAAATTGGGCAACTCTCAAATTAATATACACATTTCTACAAGTGTAACTGTTAACACTGTATTATGACGTTTAGCCTCAGTTTATAAACGCCCTTTATTTATATCAAATACATGTAAAATATTTCTCTGTGAAATTCACAAAACTACAAAATACAAATATCTCTATTTCTAAACCTTGGTCATTTGATTCAAAGGCCACTAGAGCAGAACCTGGGAGAGACTGCGTTGGAGCCAACGACCTGTTAATGAATTATTGACTAAAACCCTCCACTCAACAAACTGAAAGAAGTGAGCTTTCACGGTATCTGACCGCGCAGCCACACTGTGACATGACTGAGCTCTCACCGCTAAGGGACAAGTACAGCAGATGAAGACCACAGTGATGATCGCCAGCGGCAGCAGATGCTCCATTTCCTCCGTCATGGACACACACCTGCGGCGCACAGACGGCGCGCGCCTGAGAAACCTTCCCCGTTTGTGCATCACCACCAACAGGTAAATGACACGTATGTTGCACGCGACCGTGGTCAGGATCATGACGAGGATCAGGGACGCGTAGAAGCCGATGTAAAGTCTGTCCTGTCCACGCGTGTAGCTCATCTCCAGGAAGCACCAGGTCCCGGGGCAGTACTGCACGTAATCGGCCAAACCCACGAAGGGGCCGAGGCTGAACACCAGGCTGCCGGTGAAAACGACGCCAACGGTGACGTAGCCGCGGCGTTCGCTCAGGTGCCGCTCGTAAAAGTAAGGGTGGCCCACGGAGAGGTAGCGCTCCAGCGCCATTACGCACAGGATGGCCAGCGTGGAGAGGCTGAGCAGAGTCAGGCTGAAGCCGAAGTACGAGCACAGCTCCCTGCCTTCACCCATGCCCACCAGAGTCCTCCTCCGGGCGTACGCCACTAAGGCGACCGGACTCACAGCGACGGAGCCCAGCAGGTCCGTCAGCACCAGGCTAAAGGCGAGGACGCGGTACAGAGACGAGCCGGTCCCCCTGCGCCGAACCTCCAGCAGAACCAGCGCCGAGACGTTACCCAGCACGGAGGCGGAGAACATCAGCGCGGATGCGAGGGGCTGTCCGGAGTCCACGCGGACCATCCCACGGCATCTGGAGTGCTCCGACGTGCTGTTCGCCGTAGACATTAAAAGACGAGGAGCCGTCGTCGGAACGCGCTGGTGAAATGCAGAACACCTCCCCTCACCAGACGCGATCTGCTCGCTTTAACGGAAATGTAATGACTCAGCCGATTCAACTCCGTATTTATTTAACGGCAGTGATGTTACAGAACAAAAACAAGTCCAGTTATAGTGACGCTGCGTACATTTATACTTAACAACAACAACAACAAGGATTCAAAGAACTGAAAACCGAAACACAAACACAAAGCCTCGCTTAGCAGACAGAAACAGAGGCAGTATGAATAACAACTGGAACACAACAACATGATGGAAAACAGAACGTGGGTGAGGAGAGTGACAACATGCTACAGGTGAGTAGTCTGAAACACACAGCAGATGTGAGAAGAGGAATGCCCGTGGAACCTGACTCCTACAGTTCTATCGCGTGATTACAGCACCACACACTCCACTCGTGATACCGGGCCATAGGAACCAGTGTTGGTTTGAACATCTTAAGCGACTTGAATATTGAACATGAATTTGAATTGAAGAATTAGAATGCTCAATAATGTGAGCTAAGGTTCCACCAGAACACGAGAACAGATCCCAACGGGTACAGTTGTCTGATACACTGCTCATACATAGAGTCCAGGCTCCAGTGGTGAGTGACTGTTAACCACAGTATCATGATGGATTAATGCTGCAAAGACAACTAGTCTGAAAACACGCGTCTCATTGGTCTAATTGTTTTATTGTTGTGTACTTGTATTTTAGAAAAGGCTTTAACTCAAATTGGTAAGTTAGTTCAGCACCAGGTCTGACTGGGCTGTGGCATTTCTGTGGTCCAGTAGATGGCGCCAGGAACCTGTTCAGACTTCTTTTTGTCATAATTCAGCTTCTACAAACACCAAACTGTACGAGGTCCGGTACTGAATGCAAAAACGCTCCGACAGAGTTAAAAGCTAAAGCACCACTGCATCAGGCGTGACCATGTCCCCAAAGGACGATGACTCCTCTCCAGCAGGTTCTGCACAGCCAGTAGAACGCTAAACTTGTGTGTCATGTGGGGGATCTCCGAAATCCCAGCCTAAATATTTACTGTTATACCAGTAAAAACCAAGGATTCAGACACTTCCAAAAACACTTTAAATAATATGTCACCTATTGCAACATTCAGTTACTGAAGCGTGAAAAGACGAGGAGAGGAGCTGCATCACTGACCACCTCACATCTGGAACCTCTGGACATTCAGCAGAACTGCACCGTTCTCTTCGCTTGCTTTTCTCTTCGTGCCTCCAGAAGCAGCAGCTGTTTCATTTCCACCCTTTATCTGCTGTTAACACACAGACGATGATGACTGGTCCAACTGGAACCCTCAGACATGGGTTAATGTCAGTGACCAACACGTTCTATGTCTAGATTAATCCTGAAGTGTTAATGCTTTACTTCCTGGGAATGTCTGACATTGATTAACATATTTTATCCATCTAAATGAAGACATGAACTTCAACATAAACTATGAGCTTCTCCTGACCCTCCTTCAATGCTGACCATGTTGTTCCCTCACAATAATTACACATGGTTATGCAATTATGCTGTTATGCTGAGTAGGGGAGCAAAGGACCCACAGTCCAGTGAATGGAGTTGGCCTGAAGTCCCTGGTATTTACGGGCTTCATTCCACACGCTTGAAGCCGCCTGCTCGTCTGTGTATCGATGAGAAAGCAGCTCGTTTGAAGAAACAGCAGGAAGTTACAGCTTGTTTCACTCGTAGACCCACTGCACTGATTTGGACAGTTGGCTCAGTGAGGGGACGTGTCCCCTGTGGGTGAGCGCCAGCTAATACTCACAGACTCAGACAGACTTAGAGGACATAAACAGATTCAAACAGCATGTTTGCTGTCAGAGCTGGATGTCTGGCATCAGAGTGGGTTACGTTTGTGGCTCAGACGACTCCTCCTGGGGTTTGGTTCATCTTCATCACAGATATGCTACCACACATCCTCACACTGAGCCGCCTGTAGATGGAGCTTCAGGCCTTTAGTGTCCTGTTACACTGCAGCTCTGTTTGCTGAGGCGTGAATCTGCGCTGCTGCATTTGTATCTTGTGTTTTATCTGTCGCTGAAATAAATGGAGATAAAACATCATTTATCAGCAGGGCAGTAGAGCTGTCGTCCACCAATCATAGGGTCGATGGTTCAATTCCTGGCTCTCGACGGGTGCTGGAGTGTCCATGGGTGAGACACAGAATCCCAGGTTTTCCTGGATTCAGCATAAGCTGCGTAGCGTGTGAATTAATGAGTGTTTGCATGTGGGTGAATGAGATGTAGTGTTGAAGCTCTTTGAGTACCAGCACGTAGAAAAGATCTGTACGAGTGCAGGACCATTTACCATTTACCGTCTGGTAAATATTCCATAGAGACCTACGTCAAAGCTTTATTTGACACATGTGGACAGAACAGCGACACCTGCTGGCTGCCAGGGAGAACTGCATCAAAGCAGACCTTCGTCACGCGGTGGTTTTGTCCATGTCCAAGTTTGTCTTATTCCTAAATAAAGATTATTCTCATTTTGCCCTGAAGTGGCTACATGATCTGATAGTAATAGTGGTAGATTTAATAGTAAAATTGTATTGGCCCTAGATTGTTTCTGGCGCTCCTTCCTACATGTTTGTCATTTTGTCAATTCAAATTCTTTTTTACTTGAAAACAATTTTTCCTAATTTTATTACTTGGCCTAACCTCCTCCTCTGGCTCACGTCTCACTGGCATCTGCCCGCCCCCCCCGCTCTCTGATCTCCCTGTCTATTATTAAACCTATTCTGTCTCTAGGTTTGTGTGTTGCATGTGCTGAATGTTCACTGTTTAAACTGAGGATTTGATTCATTTCTGTTTTCATGCGCAGGACTGAATTAAATAAAAATTAAAGTTCCTTGATCCCACATTGGGGAAATTACCCTCTGCATTTTAATCCATCCCCTGGGAAGCAGTGGGCAGCCACAGTCAGTGCCCTGGGAGCTAGTGTGTGTAGTGTCTTGCTATTAGACACTGGACCTTCTGCTTCCCAGGCCGATGCTCCACCTACTGATCTACCAGCTCCTGACCTCACAACGAGGGTCAAACATTGCCTCTTATGGCGCTGACCAACTAGCCACATTAACACACATTCACCATGAACCATCATAAACAATACAGAACCCATTTCTGTACAACTACACACTGAATAATGCTCCCTACCATCCATGTTTGTTAAGCCTGACAAATCATCATGAGGGCTGAGGTGAGCTCGCTGTGGTCGGTGGGACGGAAATGGGAAGGCGCCACCATCTCACTATGGCCAGAGGTGACCTGATGATGGACCTATGGTGAGTCCTTTATCAAACTGCACAGATGATAATAGCTTTGAGGTCGGCTGGTCCAGCGGTCCACATGTCTTCATTCCTGTAAATGGGTGGGTTTGAGTCCTACAACATACTCGTTGGTTTGCTTTAGTGTCTTGGCAGCACATGCACACAGAGAGGTCTGACCGTGTCCACAAGAATCAGGCCTCTGACCTCCCTGCCACCACCCAGCGATGGGCCTGAGACGGGTCCACTCTGACCAGGTCACAGGGTTCAGCCACCAGCCAGCATAACACAGGCATGGTCATGGAAGCTGGTCACATTCAAGTACACGGTGCTGATCGCAATCAGCTCACACTCAGTAACGCTGGACAGCAGCTGATTTAGGGTCGAGTGCTGAGCTGTGGCTTGGAGGAAGCAGTTCTCATAGTTGAGAATTAGAGGCTGACCCCAGTCCTCGCATTCTCCACTGTTCATTACCGGACCAGGCAATAGGTTAATTTAGTCCAGTTGTCTGTGGAGGGTGAAGGAAATGTAGTCAACGCTGATTTTTAATGTTTGTGAACATACTAACACGTCTAGGATGCTGCACGTAGATGAAGGCGGAGCTGGAGCTAAGGCTCAGGGAGAACGCCTGTGCTCTGCACTAAGGCCACAGATGGTTTTGAAGTTTCTAAAGAATAACTGGACCAAAAAAATCAAGCATTTGAAAAGTTATCTTGTAACCTTGAGTGAATTATTCTTTTCTTTCATGCTAACGAGGAGCATGTCTGCTTTGCTCTTTTCAGGGTTCAAGGATCCATTTTTCTGGGAACACAAGTCATTTTCTGGTTCCTTCATACATCTTTTTAAGAAAGTTGCAATGATAAGAAAAAACATAATAATGGCTCAGTGTTTGTACAAAATTGTACAATTTGAATGTGAAATTGTAGTAACTGTACAGAATAGTGTGAGTTCTGCCACTCAGTGTGAATGGACCCTACCTGCACTGCAGAGAAGAACACAGCAGCACACAGATAATTCCTGAATCACTCCAGGTATAACTGGTGCTATGCTGGTTCTAGAAACCAAATCAGACCATCCTATCTGAATACAAAAGGCACCGCAAAGCAGGAAATCTACAATTTGGAACTCTGGAAAAAGTCCAAACAAACAAGTCCATGTGGGCCCCCCTCTGGTTGGAGGACCAAACTGCAACAAACTGTCAAGAGTTCTTCCTTTGACTTTTGCCAGCAGGTCCACGTCTGCAGTGACACACAGCATATGTGCGTGCACACGTCTTAGCGCTTCAGGCATGTTATCACAAGAAGACAAGAGTGGTATGACATCATCATGACATCACAGGGACTCAGTCACCCTCCATCGTTTTCTGGGCAGTTCACTAAGGGACCTGTAACTAACAGCAAACACACTCCCACGCTCCTCTTGCCTTTACTGAAGAATTCCATGCGATGGAAGCAGAACGGATTCCTGGAAGTCATGTTCCACTGCTTTATGGTGAACAAACAACACTGTAAAGCGGCTGCTGACTGTTGTGGGACATCTGTCTGTTGCCGTGCCCTCACCACCCACTTCAGACTGAACAACGGTACCATACAAGTCACACATTTTCTCTGTTTGCATACATTTAGAAGAATTGGAAAATAGGACATGTGTTGCAGTAAGTTAATACTTTTGGTTTATTTAGGCTGTTTCTATTCACGGGAACGTCACTATGAAGAGGTTGCAGCCAGCAGTAAGAGATAAACATGAGATTGTCTGCAAAGAGGCCATGACCTCTGCAGAGAAAACTTCTGCAAAGGAAGATTCTGTCTGTGGTTATATTGATTGTCATGTATTTATAGTCAATAATTCCCAAAGTCCTTGGCTTTTAGTCCAGCCTACGCACTAATGAACTAATGCTATGTTGATTCTATGCTAAGCCAAGATTGATACAATACTCTCTCCAACACAGTGTACAACAGGTTATTATTTCAAAATTGTTAGCAGTGGCTCAGTTGAATTGGCCTGTTAGTACATGGAAATAGAAAAGAGGTTTTGGCAATAATGCAGTTCTGCCAACATATCTATATTTAGCTTTACAGTTTATATCATTTAATATAAACTGTCAGGGAATGGAAAAGAGTGCAATGCATTGTGTGCTCTGCAGAGAAGGTGATTGGCTGTAACCTTCCATCTATGCAAGACCTGCACATGTCAAGGACTCTGCCACGTGCAGGTCGGATCCCGGATGATTCTTCCCATCCTGGACATGGACTCTTTGGGCCACTTCCCTCAGACAGGATGTAACAGTGTGTTCGGACTAGAACTTCATGTCACAAAAACAGCTTCTTCCCTTCTGCCGGTGGACTCCTAAATAAGAAATAACATTATCTTGCTCTGCCATGTTCTGTATCACACTCCTGCCTTGTATTAAATTGCATTAAATGTTTGAATCTGCTGCACTTACTTCACTGGTTTATGTTTATGTCCTATGAACTTTATGTTCTATGTGAGCACCAATCCACCAAAGCAAATTCCAATATGGTGTAATATTCACCGTACATGGCAATAAACAAAAATTTGAAAATTTGACTCTGATTTTAATTATTAATCTTTTTCTTTTGCTCTTAAGAACCAGGGATACACTGGCACTGCAGAACTTGAAAAAGCCCAAATGTCCTGTTTCCATTACCTCAGAGATGAAACTCCTACTGTTACACCATAATCACATCATTTGTGACATTAATCCTAAAATAGTGTAATGGATTATAGTGCAATAGTTTGTTATGCTAAAGGCTAAATCTAGCAGAACTCAAACTGTGCCCACAAGACACAGATGTTTTTAACTTCAACAAAAAGAGGGGAAAAATGAACATCTTGCTGAGTTTGGTTTTCACATTTAAGCAGTGATATTAAAACTGAGCCACGTGGGACAATTCACAAAAAAATTTAGATTCTCATGTGCTGCCATCAAGACAAATGGCTTAGGGGGTGTTTATTTCATACTAATGTATGGATATTACAATATGATAGTATTTTAACCTAAATCATCTCTACACACCACCAGAAAGGAAGTAGTGGCTCTAAATGTATAGGACTAACAATTATATATATCCATTATCATGTCTCTGCTGACGAAACGCGCGCGTGTGCGCGTGCACCACCCGCGCCCGTGGCTCTCTCGCTCGCATCCGCCACACTTCTCCAGCTCCGCCGGGTCCGCCCACCGCCTGCTGAAAAGGAGCTGCGCAGTGCCGCGGCTCGGCAGAGGGGACCGGAACCTGGACTAAGCAGCGCACAATTAGCACCAAGTCCGACCGACTAGCGGCAAACATGACGGCGAGCGCCATTTCCCCTGCTCTGGACTACAGGGAAGCGTCTCCCAAGGTAAACGCCGTCCGTCTGGAGCGGCATGCTAACGCTAGCTTAGCATCTCCGCTTACTTGGAGCTTCCTGTAAACTTTTGACGCCAGTTCCAGTCTACGTTTTTCAGGCTCGTCGATGTAAAAGATAACGTCTGTAAAGTAAAGTGGCGCAAAGTGCGACGGGTGGACGCTGCTTAATTGTAGGAAGGTGAAGTGACCGACGCCAACACGGCGAAAAGCCCGGGTTTGGTTACTGAAACCCGGCGAGCGAGGGAAGTAAAGGGGCGGTGCAGAAGCAGAGGCTTCGCTTTAGCTCTGGTCGCTGTCTCTGCAGTAATTTTGAATTAAATGCAGCGTAATGATAGTGACGCACTGACATTGAACGCGACGCCTCATTTTCTAGCGCGTTTTCACCCGTGCTTGGCTTCAAGTCCTCCACAGTTAGATGAGCGTCGGCGTAATGGATGAGCGGGTCACAGCAGGATGGAACCTGCACAAGCCGCATACAGTAATGTTTACCATGTGTTGGATTCATATCCTCTAATGCAAAGCATGATTTTTGCTGGTTGCTGTCACTTTAAGTCACTTGTGAAAGTTGCCCGAGTTTGGAAGGGTAATTTTAACGCGTTAGTAAACCGGAAGCCGGGTCCACTCGGCATTAAAGTACCTCGTGACACCTGGGACTGTTACAATGGACCAGTGAGGGCTATAAAGTGAGCTGACACATGCTTGGGGAAGACGTGCGGCGCTTATTGAACGGTCACATGACTCTCTTTACAGAGCAGTAAGATGAACTACAGCAGCGACAGCCCTCAGCTGACGTCCGTCCCATGCTCCAGTGCCAGCCTCTCCTCAGGCACCAGCGCAGGCCCCCTGCTGGACAGGACGGTGGCGGGGGCGCCCTCCCCTGGAGCCCCGTTTCAACGCCGCTACTCCGCCAGCCTGCCCAGCGGGACCTTTACCGGCTTTAAAACGCATCCCTCCGCTTTGATGGACAGCAACAAGGAGAACCGCTTCCGCCAGCGCTCCTACTCGGAGCTGGGGGACAGGCTGCGTCCTGCCCCCCAGGTGTGTCTAGGCGGCAGCAGCCAGGTGAACCCGAGCCGTTACAAGACGGAGCTGTGTCGGCCTTTTGAGGAGAGCGGCACCTGTAAATACGGCGATAAATGCCAGTTTGCCCACGGGATGCATGAGCTGCGGAGCCTGAGCCGTCACCCCAAATACAAGACTGAGCTGTGCCGAACCTTCCACACCGCCGGCTTCTGTCCGTATGGCCCTCGCTGCCACTTCATCCACAACGCTGAGGAGCGCTGCGGGCCTCCTCCCCTCTCTGCTTTCAACAAGATGGCGCGCCCTCGGCTGCAGCACAGCTTCAGCTTCGCCGGCTTCCCCAGCTGCAGCGGCTCCATGGACAGCCCCGCCTCGGTCTCGCCTCCGCCCATGTTCGCTGGCGTAGAACCGACGGAGTGGCTGAACAGTCCCATAAGCTACTCCAGCCGGAAGCTCACCAGTCTGTACGTCCCAAGCTTGGTCCCAACCAACCCCTGCCCTTTCCAGCCAGCGCCAGAGAGCCCCCCCAGCCACCCCGACTCTCTGCCTGATCAGGAGGGCTACCAAAGCAGCCTGGGCAGTCAGAGTGACCCCGAGTCTCCCCTCCTGGATGCCTCCCGTCGCCTCCCCATCTTCAGCAGACTGTCTGTCTCTGATGATTAACACGTCTGCGTTTCGGGGTTTTGAGATGGTCGTGGTGAACGAGGGTGGTGGAAAAAGATTGGAAGGTGAAATCCCCTGTTCTTTCTGGCTCCCGCCTCCTTAGCCCTGTTTACATTAGAAGTAGACTGCTCTGGGAAAAGTTGCAGCCAGTTAATCACATCACAGTAACAGATCCCTTCACTGTTTGAGGATTGTCTCTTATCCCATGCCCCAAATCCAGATCAAGTGTCTTCAGTATGATAAAGCAGTTGCTAAAGGACCAGTGTCGTGGTAGGACGAATGTGAAAAGTAGCTCAGAATATGAAATAGTTTATGATCTCTAGGACGGGCAGCACGTGTATGTTTAAGTATCCTACTGGCCCAAAATGTTGAAGTGCCTTGTAAAGCCTGGACTTTGTTCCTGACTTGTGATCATGTCCTCTTGTTGGCAAACGAAAAGCTTACTTGGAGGCTACCTCTATAGGTTTGAATTGCACACAATCTCAAAACAATTTCTATAGGTGGGATTAAAGGGTCATTTCACATTAATTTTCAGAAAGTCACATTTGATAGTGACAGAACTGAAGCGTTGGTTTACTTCTACGTCTATACGTCTATTTTTTTTTTCAACGTGGATGAAATTATGTAAAACTGCAGGCAGAGACCATTAATTTCCTGCCTTTTACTGCTAGGCGTCAAACTGCTGATTGTTCTGATTACAAAGAAGCAGCCGTTTTTTGACCGCTTTCCCAGGTGTGTCTCAGTCCAGGGCCTGCAATCATAAGGGTAAATGCTTCTGTTGATTCCCCGGTGTTGAACTATTATTGATATTATTATTGTCTAGTTTATTTCCTGAAGCCGTCAGAGTAAGGCATTTATCTATCACTGCTTATTTATCAATGTATTTATTGCTGATCTTAAGCATTTTTATTTCGTATTTATCTCGTTAATGATACCATAGAATATGTTTTCTTTTTATGTTAAATTATGATCTTCCGTATTAATCACAAGATTATGAAGGCTTGTTTGTTCTTTCACAGGTAATATATTATATTGCAATGACATTTTAACACTTGATTTATTTGCAAAGTGAACGGAATTGAAAAGTTTAGCATTTATTACCCTAGTATTCTAAGTTGTATTTATTGTTGGCTCGTTCCACGTGTTGGACTTCAGGCTGAGGTTCTGTGATTTTTTTTTTTTTTTTTTTTTTTCTCCTCCATTGAACACTACAGGCAGGGTGATCTGCAGCTGCCATGATCAAGGTCAAATGACGTAAGCCAATACAGTACATTAATTGCAAACTAAGCTATCGCCTACAGGGGACCCTGCTCTCAAACCTGTAGCATTGTGACGCCGCTGCAGGTCAAGAGATGAGATTATTTATTCTATTGTCTGACTTTGTCCTGAACCCGACAAATATTTTACGTTCAAACCTGACCCAGTGCCACTGACTTGCTTAGCAAGCCACCATATAACTTTGATTAGATAGCACTTTACATCGGCCCAATGAGGAGCATTGATTCATAAAGCTGGTTGTTATTATGTTCATGAAGCCAGGAAAGTAAAGATTGACCTAAGTGACTGATTTTGTTAGAATCCAGGCACTGATGCATCCTGGGACATTCTCCTTGGAAATGTAGCCTAAAATCAGTTGCTTTTCTAGTGGACAACGGCTTACTGGCTCCACGTCTGCATTCATTAGGGTGGCCCCCACCAAAAGCATTTACTCACTATAAATGCATTTAATTAAGCTCTAGACCCTGCAGGTCATCTGGATGTAGGAACCCTGCGCACCCAGTAAATGTCAGTGTACTGGTCTGGGAGAGACCTGTCCCTACATTGACGTCTGGCTGGGATGAAACAGGCACTCGTTCAGCTGTCATCTCAATGCCTGTATCACCTTTTAGCACTTTTGAGTCATTCTGTATGATGGTTCTATTTCCTCATGAAGTGCCTATAAACACATTCCAGGTTCCCTCAAAAGATGTGCCTTCATATTTGTTCCTGTTTTTTTTCTGTGCAAACCTAAAATGTATTCTTGTAGTTTGAAACATGAGAAGTTGAACTGTTGAATGTATTGTCCAGCAGCTGTTGCTGTGACTGCAGTAATCACTTTGTTCATGGTTTGTTTTGTAATGACCGATGCAGTTCCAATAATAAAATGTGTATTTATATTGACCGTGATGTTCAGTTTATTGAGTAGAAGCCAATACATTACTGAACACACGCTATTGTCGTTCCCACCATCTTAGATTTTTTTTTATCTTTATGGATTTGGGAAATATTTACAGTATAAATCTGATCGAAAACATTTTTAATAATGCAGTCATGTTAACAACCTGCACTGAGAAGCACAAGAACAGCTGACTGGTGACTGCTTAGCTGACTGAGTATCTGACTGATAGACACTAAGCGTGACTAATACATCTAAACAGTGAGTTCAGCATGAATCATGTCAGACTTATTTCTCCATTAAAAAAAAATACCCAAGTTTCTAAGAGAGCTGAAACTCCCTCATAGTCACTGAGGTCTCTGAATGTGAAACCCTCTAGTGAAGTCTGTCTGGGTGTCCAGCGTCCTGTACCTCATTACACTGCATAGGGTAAAAAGATGGACATTTTCCCTATATGACTCTGAGACGTAACACTCTGGGATACTGGAGCCTATCCCACCTGTCGTTGGGCTAAATTCTGAACTGCTATTAAAAAAAAAACTTTCTATGCAAGATTTTTTCCACAGATGACTCTATACAGAAGCAGCTAGAGATGTTAATGAATCAAAACATTTGTGGACTTCACAGACACAAATCAGTGCTGCATTTCCTCTGTTGGCAGAATCTGTCACATTTTGAGAACTGCAGGAAACACGTTCAGAAACAGTCAGACAGCATTTTCCTACTGAGAGCGGTCTTTATCAGGAGCCATCATCCTGCTACAAAGCCCATCACACACTGGTACAAACCAGGTTTCTCCAAGTTCCTCCAGGACTTTGACTTGTACAGTGTCTGTATCTAATCCCCCCTTTACCCCCGGTCCATAACTTACCCACTGCATGATTATTCAGAAAAGTTTCTTCTGTGCAATATTTACATAATATGCAATAATCTTCCTCATGACTCCATACATTACTCACTTCGCTCATCTTTATAACATTGTACTGTGCCAACTCAAGTTAACTTTCTTCTGATGCTTCATTTTCAACTGTGTATTGTCATCTGTTGTGAAGCCCTGTTTCCCCACTGTGGGACAATTAAAGATATTCTTGTTTTTCTTATCCTTACAAGGATGAGGATTCCTCAGGGTTGCCGTGTCTCAGATAGCAACAATCCAAGGGGATAACAGCAAAATGTGGCTCCCTCATCCAGGCTTTAAGTCCAGTCCTCCCATCAGTGACGACTGACGTGTTGCACCCACAGCAACCATAAGAGCCAACGCTGCGCTACAACACTCTGTTTGCACAACAGGATGGTCCACTGCACACTGGCACAGGTGAGTCTGACAGGGTGTGTGTTTCTCCAGATCCTCGCTTCAGGCTAATCTCTCCTGCAGGAGCCTGCTGCTCACTGTACATGCTAACATTGTCCTAAACTCATCACCACTACAAAGTAAACACTACTTTTGACCATAGCTACTCAAACAGGACTCCACTGATTGACAGACATTAAAGTAAAGACAAATCAGACATTCAGTTAGGTAGATCAGAAAATATTCTAGCAAACATCAGAGACATTTTACATAGGAACTCATTTATTGATTTTTGCCAGAAATCCCAGTGGATGAGTGATGTGAAGGGTGAGAACCCAAATCTAAGTCACCAGGACTAAGTAGTTGTAGGCTGTTTAGGCAGTAGATAAATAAATAAATACACATAGAAACGAAGCTTCCAGCTGTAGTTGACCACGATCAGATAGGATCAGCCAGTGTTAGAGGTGCAGCTCAGCAGATACAGGTCAGGGTTGGCACCAGGCTGATCCATCCTCAGGTCCAATGTCTGTAAAACAATCACTTATCAGGGTCAAACATCAGATTTGTTCATACACATGTAGCAAAATAACAATTGTTTCAGGATGTTGTAATGAAAAGCTTCAGCACCTTCATCAGAGTTTTTCCCAGCGGTGAAGTCTATGGTGACATCTGGAATTGAAAGTGCATCAACATGGAATGATTACGAAGAATCTACTACTTCCTGTAAAAGTCATGTGTACAGAATCCATTATGTGACACAACAACATTGTTGAATGTGATGGATTTTCCAGCAGATGGACTTTATGAAGCTGAGTGACAGTATTTCATACTTAGATGTACAGTTCAGCCCCAGTTCATGAAATATAAAAATTCATCTAATACATGTAGACCCTGTGAGAGCAATCTCTATGTGATGTTAGTTTATAAATAAGGCACTGCTGTTCTTTGCACTAATGTTAATAAAGAGCAAAGTAAGGGTCATTGAGGCTCCAGGGCTGAATCTAGAGGTTAAACCTTGTGGTGTGTACCAATAAGCTACTACTACAGCACTCAGTAATTGTGTGACACACAGCACGCACCAGTGGTAGCAGTGTTGGGTCTGTCCAGGTTGTAGCTGAATTCAGTCCGGACTGCGATTGGCTGAAGGCCTGGGTCTGTGCCCCCATATGCTGCTTCCTGACCGTCGTTTCCTAGAAAGCACAACAACAGCACAAACAGAGCCAGTCAAACACTTATCAAGGTTCCCTCAGGACGAACCACACATTCTGTACATCATCTTTTTTCAGCTATAAGCAGAATTTCTGCTTTTCCATGGAAACGTTTTTCCACCACCAAGTGGCTTCTTCTGTCTGAAGGAAGTTGGCTCAAGGCCACACATTTATCCTTCAGTAAGGTTTCCCCTCCCACCTGTAACAATGGGCTCGTTATGAGAACGAAGGGCTGAGAGTAGTGAGCAGGTGAGTACTCCTAAGCTCCTCCCTCATCGTTAAAGACTCGTCGGGTTTGTCCTCTCCGTTGGACTTGTGAAGTGGTCCTGATCTTCTTTGGAATAGATGAAAGGGCAGCATGATAAATGGGACACAGACTGTGTCTCCACCTGTTGAGGGCCCACCACTCTCTCAAACCACTTGTCCTCTCAGTCCATCAGCATCATCTCCTCAGCCCAGTAAAGACTGGGACTGTGGAAAAGTGAAGAGAGAGAATGGTTCGCAACAAACAAACACCGGCCTGGTGCAGCCTGCAGAGACTAGCAACCCCTCTAGTGCAGATCTGCTTGCTCAAGGGAAGACTGTGGGACTACTCCTTCCCTCCACTGGAAGGAGTCTTGCTGATGGACTGCTCAGCCTGGAGAGATTACACGGGTCTGGCCTCCTCTGAACACATGCATGTAGGCCACTAACTCTCCCAGTCTGTGGCCTGTGCCCCCAACGATTGCCAAAAGCCAGCTGAAGCTCAGACTCCACAAATCAGATGCTAGCGATGCCATGATTCAACTTCTAGACGACCTCATGTGGATGATGTAGTAGTAGTAATAATAATATTTATTATTATTTATTATTATTAATTATTATTATTATTATTATTATTATTATTAATTATTATTATTATTATTATTATTATAGTAGTAATATTATTATTATTAATAATAATAATTAATTAATAATAATTAATAATAAAATGTGATGACAGTGAAACAGGAACCCCCAGTTGGTTGAAGCGCAGTGGTTTAAGTTTAAGTAAATATTTGGAATGTTTTTAAATGTTAAATTTAATTGGTGAGACTGACCAGGGTCAATACGTGGTCTCATCCTGTACTGTGATGGAAGGCCGTCTGTCATTCCACAGTAGCTCCCTTCTCGCTTTTTGAAAAGCCTCCAGCTCATTCTAAATGCTTTCAAAAGACATTTGTTGTGAATTGGTGTTAAAGAAATGAAAAGCAGCTGATCTGAAAAGAAACTAAAGTAATCTAAATAAACTACACAAAAAAAGATGAGAGTTGGAGAGAGTCTGGACTGGGAAGACACAGACCAGTGAGTCTTGCCTTGAGTTTATGCATGAAGACAAGGCATAGGGGATAAAGTGGGGCACATCGTAGCCTTTACGCTTACAACTTGGCTTTGGTTAAACGTTCTGCTCCACTAGGTTAGGTTAATGACCAGGTCTGTGGCAGGTCCATGCGACTGGACTATTTTGTCTTTAATTATGGTGTATTTTTATAAGTCATTCAAGCCGTTCCTGTTTGTGTCCCTATTAATGAAATTTATGTGAGAAAAAAATAAGTCAGTATTTGGATATTATATATTATTAATAGCACAAGGCAGATCATATGACATTAACTACACAGACTAATGTGGTTATGTGTTAAATTTGATGGATTATATTTGAGTGCCTGTAATCAACCAAACGTTTGGTGGCTTAGTTCACCCCTTGCAAACAGAGTGTGCTGTTATTAAAGGCTCAAAAGGAATGAGTACCTGGTGCAGCATCAATCAGTCAACGAAACTGCAGCAGCTGATGCAAGATGGACAACACGTCAACTACCAAACTTCCAGTAAAAACCTAAACCATACACATATTGTATGAATTAATAAAACAAACAGCTCAGGTGTGTATGGTCAACTAAATCATCTCAGCGTGGCAGAGGAAAGCAGACCACCATGCTTCAATCACTACCATATCAATAACACTCCACACGTCAAATGATGTTTAGAATTCATTCAAAATACACAGAACCCATGATGAGAAAAATCCTGAATCCTGAATTGGAACTAGGTTTGATGCAACATTAGCCCTTTATTTTACTCAATTGAACCATTTACTTGGGAATAATCCTAATTATACAGGATGTTGGAGGACAAGAAGGTAAGGAAAGATAGAAGCCTGGACCCAGAAGAGAGAAGGTGGCACAGAATGACACAACTGGGTCCCAGGAAGCGGCCAAAGCAGTGAGCTTAAACTCAGACCGTCCCGGAGCCCTGCCTCCACACAAACAGCTCTTTGTTCTCCTGTCCTCCCAGACACTTTCTCCTTTCGTCACTCTGCCTTTCAAATCCTTGGTTCTTGTCTCACTCATGTTGCAGAAGGACATTAGGAGAAGCTCAGGATCCTAAGTGAGAGGCCATGAGGAGCTCTCCGGCGATCCGAGGACACAGAGCCTGAGCTAACGAACCTACAGATGTGCATGTCAAGCAGTTTTCTGCCCTTCTGATAAGAAGGACAAACTCCCTCCACTGGAGCTGACACAGTCTGGTCTCTGCACACACACCGTTTGAGACAAACACTCATCACCAAATTGTCAAACAAAAGCATGTTGGTGATGTCTTCAGTGTCTCAGTTACATAAAGAGAGTTACACAACACACACTTTAATTCTCTCCATATTTAGGCAGTTTGTAGGAAGGAATCTTTCTAGTGTGTTTCAATCAGATGGAGCTCCTTTAAAGATCAAATGGATACACTTACACATCTGCAATGTTTGACTGTGATGTCAGTCTTTGCAGCAAAAAAGTCAACCAAGTGTGGGAGAACGATGTTCTGTTTGTGTGCAGCTGCTCATTAGCTACAGTCCAAATAAAGAGGCGGCTGCTCACCGGAGCGAGTCGCTTGTATAGCCACAAGCCTTCTCAGCGTGCAGAGCGCAGACCAGGTGGAGTTGGATACCAGGGAACTGGACCCACAACAATACTGTGACCTGGATTCAGGCTTAGAGGCAAATCAAAGAACCAACAAACGTGAATCATCAGCCCAGAGCTAAAAGTTCTGCCTTTGAAGAAACAGAGAAAGCTTAAATAAACTAAACCAGTTGTAACACAGCTTTTGTTAGGTAACACAGATTGCTGCATGCTTTTAGATTCTACACACAATCACAACTTCATTAACAAAAGAAAGCGACACATTGGTTTAATAATATTCTGTCCTACATAGTCACTCAGGTCAAAGTAATGAAACCCTGATCATGAAACCTCACTACAAACACTTACTTCTTAGTGGTCGGGCTGTTGGTCGGTACGGTGGTTTTAGAGGTGTCTGTTTAGTTTACAGCCTGGTTTATTGAATCATTACGATCGTCTTCCTGTAATGTCTAATGGCACCAGGGGAAATCAGAACACTGCACAATGGCTTCTTGTTCCAGGCAACGTCCAGTTCCAAGAAGTGATTCCTAACATGGTGAATGTGTTTGTTTTAAGTGGTTCAATAGACTTGGCGCATGGTGCGATCGCTGTCTGTATCAATCTACATGAAGACTTGGCGTGAGGATGGGGGAGTGACCATGCACTGTAAATGAACTTTTACCACCATTGCACAACGTTGGTTTAGTTCATTTGAATCGATGATGACGCAACACTGCGTTATAGGAAACTGACTTAGTCCTAAACACTGTCTGGGGTGAACAAGTAGCGATAACAGAGTTCAAGTAACGGTTACATCGTTTCCTCTGCTCTTCATAATGGTGTTTGGTTGTAATCATTTCAAAGCAAGCTAAACAGATTTAATAAAGTAAAGGATTTAGGTTTTAGCAGCAGTCAGTGGCAGTGAGACCTATGGTTAGTCAGACACTAAGGAAAAGGTCGACAACAAACCATGTGACACATGAGACTGTTTAACCCCGTTGACCTTCAGGTGAAGAGAAGTTCAACCACAAAGAGTCAAAAGGTTTAAATGCAGGTCAACTTAATGAAAGTTCATGTGGCTCAGGGACAGAAACGAGCGAAGAGCTGCTTAATGTCTACAGCTGGGTGGTCAGGAATGAACGGTGCTGAAGGTGGGATTCGGGGCAGATGGTGTATTTTTATTCATTTCATTATTATAGGATGATTGAACTACAATCAAAAATTCTCTTACTAACTAAATAAATAGAATCTAACAAGTTTATAGAGCATAAATGAAGCTTCAGAGAAACACAAACTAGAAAAAGCTCTAGAACTGAACTGTTCTCTCCATAAATAATAATACAACACTGCCGTAAAGACAGTGTGTGAAAGCAGCTACAATTCATCGTGCCGCTTCCCCCTTTAAGTTCATGTTGATGTTTATGTCTCACCTGCTGCAGCAAAGAGCTGAAAACTCCCACCACAACACAAATAAGGCCTTCACATTCAAGCCTTCTTACTGGTAGAGTGTTGCCATTATCAACCAATGGTTACAGAAGGTTGACAGGACATGCCATCCTCTGTCTTAGATAAAATTAAATTGGGTCAAAACTAAGTGATTTCCCTTATTCGCCCCACAGTGGGGAAATGTATCTTTTCATTTGCCACATCTATCCTGAGGGAGCAGGGGAGCAAACAAGTGATTTGCTCAAGGACACACAAGGTGCCAGAGACGGGGATTGAACTGGGGACCTTCTTCCCAGGACAATGGCCTACCCACTGAGCTTCCAGGTCACCTACCAACAACACATTCTGCCCTTTCAGCGCAGTGGAGATGCAGCTGATCCGTCGGGTCACATGACAGCGTTACGGTTCTAACCCAGCACAAGAGGGAGCGGCACCGACTGAAGCACTATTCACTGCACACTGGATTTTAACACACTCACCCTCTATACAGAATCCCTGCTTCTGAATAGTGTAGTTCAGCACAGCATATGGAGCCACAGGTGACTTGGCAATAAGTATCTGAAAAATAGTAAAAAAAAGAAACAAAACAGATAGTTGAATGTGTCATGTGTTTTGTCATGGAGCCTCAGCAAGTCATCTGTAAGTCATACAGGATGAGCATCAACCTAACCCACGCTTACAAACCACTATTTATCCAACCCAACCCTCCTTTGTCCATTTGTCCAGTGCAAGTAAGCACACCATCCGAAGCTGGAGCCGTCTCTGTGGCTCAAAAACAAAGCAGTCAATAAAAGCAAGACACATGAAAGTTGCAATAAATCTGGAAGCAATGCTTAAGGTTTTACAGTGCTTAGAGTCTAAAGCTCTAAACCGCCAGACCCACCTTGTGTGTTAACTTAGGATCAAGCAAAGACACCACACATCTCAAACTAGATGCATGTAATGTGTAGAATAAGAAGAGAGCTCCAGTCTCTGAGCAATCTAACAGCACGAATGACGTTTCGCTGAAAGCCACAATTACTCACATGTATGTGCCGAGGCATAGCTTAGCCAGTATTTTCATATTCAGCTCTGTCTATAGTTCTATTCATGACCCAGTCAAGTTAGTGTGCAGAATTGCCGGTTTGCTAGCGGTCTTGACTTTGATGACCAGATCATGTGTGAAAATTAGTTCTGCTGTGTCGTGAACCATTCCTTCAGCATTTGAGACAGACAAATCCCGGCATTGTGAATATGTCTGTGTCATCAGGAAAGGAAACAGCACACAGATGGAAAAAAAACATAAGGTAAAGGTTGTTTAAGTTGAAACCTGCCTTATGTGGACATACAGAAAATTAATAGAATGTTTATAGATGGTCGTCTCGTACAGGGTGGGGGGTGAGTTCTGGACAAATCCCAACAGAATGCCATGAGGAACAGGGTCTCAAACGAGGCTGGATGCCCAAAGCTTCAGGTCAAAGGTCAGCAGTCTCCACCTTAAACTGCACCTTTAGAGACCACAGACTCTACGAGTGTAGTGTTTGTACGGTTCAACCAGGACAAAATCTACACTGTTAAACCTCATAGTTCACATGGATTAATCAGCTGTCTGTGTATTAGATGATCCTTTTTGGAGAAACCCTGGTTGTGGTGAAGGGAGTCAGGTGCACGTCTCACCTGCCTCTGCTGTGGGGTTACATACTGCAGAACAAGTCGTGTGTTGATGCTGTGACTCCACGTGTTCCCCAGAGCCGCTGTCACAAACCCAGCAGATCCTGAAACCCAGCAGGACAAAGGTTCTGATGAGAGACTAAAGTTAGCAGATGAAATGGCACCTTAGGTTTATAATGTATTAAGCAGATAACCCGACATGGCCTCTTAAATGTAACATAAATACTGTAATATGAGGCGAGTGAGTGTAGATCCAATTGGTATTTGATCACTTTAATCACTGAAACACATCATTAACCATTACTGAGAAAGAATCCATATTTTGTCATTGTCAGTTTGCAGGATACAGTTTGACTTTTACTCTCCCAGGCTTGTGGGTGTGGAGCTTTCATAGCAAACACGCCTCACTGGCCCCTTGATGATTTTTCCACATGCTAAGCAGGAATCCTTCCTCACTATTGTCATATCAGAAAGGTCCCTTCCTCAAAACATTTCCTTAGGAAATGTGTATGTGAATAGCAACATCACATGTCAGCCGTGAACTGTGGAACAAGTCAATTAGGTCAAACCAGGAAAACCAGGAACAGACGAACCCTAGAATAATGGTTGGATATGAAAACATATCACTGATAGCAGGTAGCATCATCTTCATCCTCTCACACTTGGTCTAGCTTTAGTCCACCTCCAGCGCCTGCTTCTCTTACTCCATCTGGCCATTTGCTAACATTAAGCTACCAATGGTAAAAGTCTGGTATAAGTCTGTGTAAACCTGACGACCCCCGGCACTCCCCCACACAGGTTTATATATGTGATCCCTGGGGAGGAGGGAATGATGTTCCATCATGAGGATTCATGTGGCGCCACCCACAGGTAAAACTGTTCTACACATGCAGAAACAATTGCTAGTTTTAATTTTTTATTCGACAGACTGGCACCAGATGCAGCACCAACCTGTCATGGCTGTAAAACAAACCTAATCAAATAAACACTGATGTACTGACCTAAAAATATAAAAAATATGTGTTCATGTCAACTACACCTTGTTATATTCCTTGAACTTTGTTGGTGTGATGTATCTTAAAATTGTAAAATTAAATAAACTGAACACAAGAAGCTTTTCATTATCACGTCACCAGGTATTTACAATTAATCAGGTGGGTTGTGCCTGAAACAGCCAGGGGAGGACGTCTACATGTAGGGCTGTGTGGCAGGCTGTCCTCTAGCTGGACGGATTCTAGGAGTAGCTATCCAGCACGGCTGTGAGCCTCACAGGGACTAGGCAGTAGAAAGTGACTTGACATCATCACTCACAATGGTGTACAGTAACTGTGTTACTGCGTGCCATCACTGAAGCTGTAGTCGTGTTTATACCAGAGAGAACCCCCTGGGGTTAATAAATAAGCGTGACTAGGGACAGACTGTCATTGCTAGATATCACTTAGACAAATACAGGGCCAGTGTTGTAGACCTCCTGTAGCTGGGTCAGCTGGCTGTTTGGTGTCTAGTTAGTGAAGCTGCAGCGTGCACACACACAGGCACGCACGCACGCACACCTCACCTCCATCCCCTGAATGAGTTGTGATCTGGTTGGTCAGGACCACCTAGAGGAATATGTCTGAATTATTATAATATATGGAAGATTTAAAACAGCTAAGACAGATCAGTTAATATAAATGAAAAATAATATAATATAACACAATCAGACAGAAAAGGGCTGTGCAGTAGTGGGAAAATAAAAAAAAACGATCCAGTTTGTTTTTTCAGTATTTTAGATTAACAAATCTTCTGTTCTAGTCAAATGGATCCATGCTGTAGGTTGAAGGTATAGGCAGCCACCACTGCTTCATCCACACAGCAGCCCTCACCCCTTACGATCACATACACTGACATTTTACCTTCCATCAGCTTAAGCAGCTGGATCAGTGTAGGATTGCTGCACACGGCTGACATTGTCCTGTATGTTAACTCTTAAATGACGACTGTCATACTTACAGGTATGTTGAACTGGTGAGCTAGATATTTGAGGACAGAGGCCTCGTGGCTCAGCAGACTGCTGCGCTGCATTAGGATCCCAGGAAGTTTGGTGTCAAACTCCTTTCTCACCACTGAAGCTACAGAGTCCAAGATAATGAGGCCGGCTCTGGTGGAGATAATGTTTTCTTCTAGGCTCTCCAGTCTGACAGACATTCAAAAGACAGCGGCCAACTTTAAGGACTGGGACTAATACAGCACAGAGTTATAGTTACAGCCATTGGTCTTATCAAATGCAAACAATAACTAATCCATTACCTCTGGAGAACATCATCACAAGTGAGCTCCCTGAAGACAAACACCCGGCCAGCCATATGCAGGACTCTCTCCTTGCAGTTGAAGTACTTTGGGAATCGACTCTGGGCAATCTCCAGCAACCTAAAATCACAGTCACTGCACTGTCAACATCTGGACTCTAGTTGCAGACTTTCTGAGCTCAGGCGTAATGAAGGTTACCATTTAGTCCCATCTCCACTTTCTGCTTCATATTAAGCTGCAGCCCTGTCACTGGTGTTTGAATGAGTAAATGAAATGCAGTGTCAAAGAGCTTTGAATACCTGAGGAAGAAAACTGCTAGATACAAATGTCTTCCTCACAAGTATATTAACTGAATTGTTAGCAAGAGACTGTGTCTTTCTCCATGCCCACATATCACATCTACAGTATGTGTCTAATGGATTCCTTGCTTGCAACAGCTACATTTGTCCCCAGATGGGCCAGCACTATAGTCTATCAGTTTGTCATCATTTCAACATCACCAGCGGGAGCAAGCCCCACCTCTCAGCAGAGAAAGCTGCTTCTGTGTCTATGTAGATCACGCTGCTGTCCAAGCCGCCCTCACTCTTTGGCATTGTGGCGAAAACACTGAGCATCAAGCACATCTGAGTCTTCCCACATCCAGACGGCCCCGTCACCTGAGAGGAGAGTCGGAGAATGGTGGAGTGTGCTTGACTGGAGCAGATAAATACAGTATTAACACACAATAAGAAAACCAAAGGTGCTCAACATGCCAGAACAGGTGGGAATTAACCTGAAATTTCATATATATCCTTGTTGCATTTATACTACAGGACCAATTAAACCCAGTCTAGCAGACTGTGCGTGTCTCCAGAGTCTGGAGTGATCATTCGTTTCTGTACCTCTGTTATTGTCCCACAGGGCAAGCCTCCTCTCAGTAGTTTATCCAGGGCAGGCAAAGATGTAGAAAAACAGGACTGTGAGTGTTGATTCCAGATCTCAAGAGCCTACGAACAGAGGAAAGAAAAGAAAACCACATGAAACACTAACAGTGTCTGACAAACATCACAGCTGAGGCTGGGAAGTGAAATGCAGAACAAAGTAGAAGGCCTCCTTTACAGATCATACAGATTGCTGTGCATGCATGTGCATATTTTTCTTTATTTTAGTTTTTTGGAAGTTAAACAAGGAATCAATAAGAATAAAAAATGATCAGGTGATGGATGGACACTCAGCTATACTCAAAACTCATAATAGTCCTATGTCCTAGTTGCATTATTTCTACTCGTCTCAGTTTAGGAGCCAAGGACCAACCGATTTTTACTGAAATCCAACACATCCCATGGCGCAGCACCAGGAGACGGTGAGTCGGGGACCTGCAGAACCAGGCTCATTGTGTGAGGATGTTTGCTTCAACTGGTTGAGGTAACTTTGGAAGATGGCAGTTTTCATACACGTGCACAAATGCATGCATCACATTGTTTTAACGGCTTATCTGTGGTGCAGTCTGTACATACATACATACGCCTTGTGTTTGGCTATTAATACTGTTGTCATTTGTTATTGTTACTACTGGCTATTTATATAAGGTTATGGTGACTGATTACAAGTTTTTGTCTTTCCATTGTTCAACAAAACAAGGCCTTTAGCTTATTAGATCGTGCATACTAAGATGCCAGACAAAAGTAAAGAAGTGCTCAAACCGTGGTGACTGGTGGTGCGACTGCTTTGCTCACTGACTGCAGCAGCACTGTGGCCTTCTGGTAACTTAACCCTGCAGCATGCATCACTTCGATGGGTGTCAGGGACAACAAATCCTACAGAGAAAAACTAAGTCAGAGCAAGGGTGGACAACC
This sequence comes from Betta splendens, assembly GCF_900634795.4. Taxonomy (NCBI): domain Eukaryota; kingdom Metazoa; phylum Chordata; class Actinopteri; order Anabantiformes; family Osphronemidae; genus Betta; species Betta splendens. Next base: position 2,956,098 of record NC_040901.2, on the reverse strand, counting down.
ACGTGTGGAAAGTCATATGACCCATAAATAACATGGTGCATAGGATTCCCTATTACATCCCAGAATAGCAGTGGCAGAAGAAGTACATGAATACAAGTAAAGGTACAAAACTTAGATAAACTTAGGAGTAAATCACTTGGAAGTAGAAGTGCTCCACACATTCTATTATACACAATAGCAGTTTGATTTTTCAAAGAGAAATTAATTTACATTTATCTAGTATTAATAACTTCTTCTTGTTCTTCCTGTTAAAAAATTAAATATAAATGACCCAAAGCCTGTGATAGAGACTGTATCAGTACTACTATATTAAGTTGAGGTCATTGTCAGAACTGTTTTAAGAAACGTTTGCATGAAAATTTATTATTATTATTTATTTGTTATTTGTTTCCGGAGCTGTCTATTACACAGCAGCCACCAACCAGCGGTTGGCTACAGTCTTACCTTACAACTTTCTATGTGTTGTCTTTTGAGTCTGTCGCATATTTCGTCTGAAAGGCCAGTGCGTCTCAGGTTTCTAGTCGCCATGTGGCCTTTCCTTTCACGGCGGCCTTGGGTTGCAACGGCAAACAAGCTGCGCAACTTGTACCTATTACAGTCTACAGACACAGTATTCCGCCTTTATTTGACTGCTTCTTCGTCTTTATTGTTTTCAAGACAAAAACAAGCAACGGCTCGTTACCGCCACCAACTGGACAGCCTTGTAACAACCCAGATAGGTTTGTTCTTCATATACCTTTACAGCGCGTATTGTAAATAAATACATTTTTCATTTTCCCTTAAAATATAATAATAATAATAATAATAATAATAATAATAATAATAATAATAATAATAATAATAATAATAATAATATTGTTGTTATTATTATTGCGTTGAAAAAAATGTATATATATATATTAATCCATCCGTTTATCACAAGCAGGGGCAAATAATATAGTTTTCAATTAATTTATTATTAGTAGGTTTTTTTGTTGGCTCTAACTTAGAAAGTGGCGGTAATGAACCAAAACCGCGAGAGAAGAACGAAGAAGAGCAAAGGGAAAAAGAAGAAGAAGAAGGTCGTGAATGTCCCCGTCTCGTCCAATCAACGAGCAACGTGTATCACGCAGACGGTTCACAGGTCAGGGGTGACGCAGGAAAGAGGAAGATGGCGGCGGTTACGCTGCAGTGTTTGCAGGGCTGAATCAGATTTAGCAGGTGCATATTAGTGCACTGCCGACTCGACCGTTGCCCTTCGGGCCTTGACGACAGAATAAGGACACTAATGGCTCTGGTTTACGGCATGTTATGGCGGCTTTTGCTTGTTCTGGTCCACGTCAACAGAGCGCTCGTCTCCTGGCTCCGTGCGCGGCTTCGGAGCTGGAAGGGCCGGCTGTGGGAGCGGGCTGTGGCCGCTCTTCTCCTGCCGGTAGCTCTGGCCGGGTTCTCGGACCGCCAGAAGAAGTCCCACCGTAACCCTGACGCTAACCCGCTGGCTGGGAACCGCACTGCCAGTCGCCGTAGTCGGTGGTTGTCCGACGGCAGATCTTTGGAGAAACTGCCGGTCCACATCGGCCTCCTGGTGGCGGAAGAAGAGCTTAGCTACACGGACATAGCGAACCTAGTGGTGTGGTGCATGGCGGTGGGCATATCTTATGTCAGCGTCTACGACCATCAGGGTGAGCATCGTCCCGGCACCGATCTGCTTCCAGCTGCTCTTCGTTACCTTTTAACGTTCAGCCGTTCTAAGCTAGTTGCCGCAGCCTCCTGCTGTTTCAAAACAGTCATGTGATTGAGCTGGTTCCACATTACGCGTCCTAGTTATGGAGAAATCGCGTTCATTTTTCCAGTTACTAGGCAAACCAAAATGCCCAAGTACATGAGTGTATTATTAGGCCTAGCTATGAAAATCTGATACTGTTTGTGTCCAAGTTAACTTCCTGCCTAAATATGGGACCTGGTGGCTCATGTTCATCACACTAGTTTACAACACAAGCTGACGTTAGGGATCATTGGTGTCTTCCCTCAGGTATTTTTCGGAAGAATAACTCTCGTCTTGTGGAAGAAATAGTGACACTGCAGCAGGACTTGTTGGGTGCAGAGGGCTCTAAACACAACGTGGAGTTCATTAGTAACGGCAGTGACAAACAGCACCAAGGTAAGTGTCATACACATGCAACGTCTACTCTGAATGTAGTGGAACAGTTTGGTTTCGTATGGGTTTCTGATTTTCTGCTAAAGGAATCATGAAATGTGATCTGATCTTCATGACTTTATCAAGTTGGAAAAAGTAAAGGCTACACTTTGCTTGTGATGTAAATAATTGTTCTCTGGTGTCAGAGGAGAATGGAGCTGTGGTCTACAACTACCCTGATTTATTAAAACACTGTTGACTTGAATAAGATTACTTCCTCTTGATTGCTTTAAAAACCCAAACTTTAGCCTCCAGCTAAAGACGTTGGTGCCACTCCGCAGCTAGTTTCCCTGGCTCAGAGCAGGTTTTTAAGCTGCTCCAAAGTGAAGAAATAATATGACTAAAGGCTCTGGTATCGAAGCAGCCAGTGTCTGCTTTGGTAGTAGAAGGGTATTGCTCAAATACATAAACAACCAAAACCTGTTTCTGTGTCAAGGCGTACATGGAAAACTGCAAATCTGTTCTTTAAATTTTTCATTGCATTTATTATTTTTATTTATTCCATGTTTCTTTGTTGTAAATAATCAATGTAGCAAGGGATGCATCTCTGAGGACATTGTTTAATCACTTTTAGTATCATCAGAACAAATGTAAATGTCTTTTCTTGCTGTAAAATGCACAATCACATTTTTAATGCTGCTTTAATATAATAGTTGTGGAATTATTCATGTGTTTTAGTCAAAATGAGAGAAGAAAGCAATCTTTCTATTTAAAATAAAGGGTTGATTATCTATCACTATCTGTCCATGCATGCAGAATAAGTCTATGTTAAATTAAATTAAGCATACACATCTTTCACCAGACCTAAATGCCATGAAAACTCTGCAGGTGTTAGTGTCATATTTGTCCCAGTGGTTAATAACATGATGTTCCACTGATTGTGTATGTGTGTATCCAGTGTTGTCCTGTAGGCCTGTAGTAAAGGTGCTGTCTCCAGAGGACGGGAAGCAGAGCATCGTCCAGGTAGCTCAGCAGCTCTGTCGCTCTGTAGAAAACAAGGAGAGGAGCTCCAAAGACATCAGCGTCTCCATGCTGGACGTACTGCTCAGAGGTATCGTGTGTGTGGGTGTGTTTGCCTGTGTTAAAGTTCACGAGTTTCATGCCAGGAGGGGGAACTGCTATCTGTTTGTTTTGCTCTGTGTGGTGAGCATTCAGGGAAAGTCCTGAATATTTGACTGCTGCAGTCCCACTTGCAGCATGTTACACACACAAAACCGGAAGCTAGGCTGCCACGTTGCTACATCCACTGATACAGTATGTCTGTGTCAGAGTAGCTAAGTAATGAAACATTAAATTAGATCAGAGGTCATTTAGTTTTAGTGTCACTGCTTGATTACGTCGCCTGTACAGCAAAACAGCAGTCTGTGACCTTTACACTGCAAGATGATCTAAGTTACTTAAGACAAAGGATTTTTGAAGTATGTGTCTAATAGAGCATTTGAGACTCTGTGGGTACCTAAATATTATTGTTGGGATCTACTTATAACATCCGGTGTTGGCTGTAACCAGACAGATCCAGGCTAACCAGCCTCTAATCTTACTCATAAATCTTTCCATACTAAGAAACTGCAGTTAAAATATTTATTGTAGCAAATCTTTTGATATTTAATAGTAATTATTCACAAAACGTAACGCTTTACGATTCTCTTGACTCAGCCCAGTTCTTCTGCATCTGTTGACAATGTGCTGCATATGTTTTGTTATTGTTTCAGAGTCTAAGAATATTCCCGATCCTGAGCTGGTGGTGAAGTTCGGCCCAGTGGACAGCACGCTGGGCTTCCTTCCCTGGCACATCAGACTCACTGAATTCATGTATGTCCCTGCCTTTGGATGACGATGCAGGTTTAATTGTTTAAGAGCTTGAATGTAGCACGATTGAGAGATGAACAAACCCTCCAGCAGATGTCAATGTTGATCGTTCAGCCTGTTTTGTGCTCCGTGTCCTGTCTTTGATGTGTGTGTTCTGTTTTGTTGTGTCTCCCCAGCTTTCTGCCTTCCCACAAAAGTGTGTCCTATGAGGACTTCATGGCGGCACTGCAACGCTACAGTGCCTGTCAGCAGCGGCTTGGCCAGTGATGTATGGGAGTTGACAAAGGAGAGTGTGGACAAGTAGAGGCCCCTCTGTCCCCCACTGCTTCCATACCCATCTGCGTGCATCTCCTGGATGTCTAACAGACTGCTGATGAGGGCCAGCCAACAGATCTCGTGCTATAATAAGTCACATTCCTAGGACTCACGGAAGCCAAGGGAAAACACAGACATGAGAAGACTGTCCACACAGACTCTGTCCTCTGAGCCTCTGGCCCACGGTTTGTCATTCAATCTTCAGCTGCTCCTTCCCACTGAAGACTGAGAAAATGACTCGCCTTGACTCAAATGACAACACAGAAGAAACAAGGCTTTGTGTCCATCTACGCAAGGCATCCCGAGTAACAGAGCTTAACTTTAGGGGAGAAGCTTGACTGCTGCAAGAGCTGAACAATGAAAGTTGAGTTTAGGGTCAGAGCAGTTGATGTGTGAATACAAGAATTCTCTGTTTTTGCCCCTGTGGCCTCCAGCTTGCAGTCCCGTGTTTGTGTGTTGTGCTGCTACAGAGACATCCAGAGCTCTGGTTAATAAAAATCGCTATCAGACATAAAAGCTCTGATAGGAAAAAGCACAGATCAGACATCAGACACATTTCTAGACCCTCTTTCCCACTGGTCCCACTTGTATTGTAGGAAAGTGGCCCAGATTATAGATGTCTTAATAAGACACTGTGAGCTTTGCCCCTCCTGATTCTGATTCTGTCAGTGGGTCTCAATCTAACTGCCACATCCTGAAGGGTCATCAGCACCTCCATTAATGGTTTTAACAAAGACATCGGTGTTGTTAGTTTGTCTGAACTATTGTAAACAATAAAATGTGACTCGTCTGACAACAGTTTATCTTTACAAAAGCAGTGGCACCTAAAAGTTTGTGAACTCTTTGTTTCAACGTGAGTGTTTCTGCTGAAGTCGTGAGAACAGATAAAATAACTCAGTTTTAGGAATGACATGTACACACATATTCATTGTGGAAGATGGTTTAATGTTTGAATAACCTAAGCAGCATTTTTATAGGACAAAGTCTGAGTCATCATCAACTTTGTGTTTGGTCGTGCTGCTCCTAAGTAGATCCAAATCCTAAAGCTGATATTCTTCCAATGGACGTCTGGCTCACTGTTTGTCTTCTGCACATTAATTAGCCACTGCGACAGAGGCTTAAGTTTCCAAGTAATGATTGACTAGCTTTGAGTAAGATGTAGCTTCGCAGACTAAATTCTCCTTCAAATGGATTTACGATTTTAGAGGTTCACACCCATTTGCTCAGATACATTTTAAGTGTGCATGATGTCTTTCATTATGGCTCTAAGCAGGTATTGTTTGAGTTTTCTGCATATCTCTAATGTATTAGAGAAAAGAAGGGGTTCACAAAGTTTCATGTGTCTCTGTTACTGGTTTTATTTAAACTGCTCACGTGGTAGATAGAAAGGTTATGTACCACTGGTCTCCAGTGGAAGCATGGATGGGTGAGAGTTGATTGCTCATCCCTGGAGAGCATAACACAGAGCCTGATATGTGAAGGTGATGCAGTAACTAGTTGTCAGGGTGCAGCTGGGTCTTCACTGGTTATAGGTCACAATTGTTGAAAATTTATCTGAACTGTCGCCTGCGGAGCAGTGGGCAGCCACAGTGCAAGGGGAGCTAATGGGAAGTGTCTTGCTTAAGGTGCCAGAGGCAGGGATCGAACCAGAGACCTTCTGTTTCTCAGGCCGATGCTCAGCTCATCCATCTACCAGGCCAGTGACCGTTGAGCACCACGGGGCACGTCACCATCATCTGGTGATGTCACTGGACGGACATGTCTAGAAAGCTGAATGTCTCACTGCAACGTACAAAAGCCTGCAACAACAAACGGTTCCATTCCACCGGATCTTCACATGTGTCAGCGAGTGCACACTCGCTGCTCATGGACCTGATTGGTGTCATTAAATGTTACCGACAGAATTCCTTTACAGTGCTCGAGTCTTGCTGTGATTCCAGTGTTTTAATTGATGCTTTTAACATTTGACGCCTGATGCAGTGGCCGTTTTTTAAATCACATATGCTGAGATGGTTTAACTGTTGCACCACAGCACATACACGAACCACAAACCGTCTCGGTTCCGTTGGCGCATGAGCGTCTTCAGCCTGGGAAACGGCGCCGCCTTGTGGCGAATTGGCGTCGCTGCTTTAGATACAGCCGTTCGCTCAGTATCCTGTAGTCAGTGGTCGGGGAAGGGCATCTGAGCAGCAGCCACTTGCTCCGTAACCAGCGACGCCTGCGGCGCGGACTCCTTCTCCTCCTCCTCCTCCTCCTCCTCCTCCTCTTCCTCCTCCTCGGCGCAGAATGCGGTGATCTGCGCTCCCGTCTGTGGAAGGATGATTTCTGTGGTCTCCACTGTGGAGAGCGCTCCCAGAGGTCCGGGCACCCAGGCGCCGAGCCTTTACCAGCGGATCAGGAAGGTCCTAAGCAGGTAGGCTGCTCCACGACGACGCTCCGTCCGGGTCGAGTCCCCGCTCGTCGCTGCGTACACAACCTGTAACATCACGCCCGTCGGTCCCGCGCTGCTGCATCAGGCTCCTCGTGCAACAGATGTCAACGTGATCACATAGCGTCGTCCCTTCGCCGAGCGCGTGCGCGCGCGCGCGCGTCGGGGCACCCCTTCAGCCCGTGGCTGGCGGCTGGAGTGGAGCCTGGACACCGTGTGCCGGTCCGGTGCCTGCTGGCAGAGGAGGAGGCTGCCGTGGTGCGTTCACGAGCCTGCGCTGGGGCTGTGCTGCACAATGGCTGCTGACTTGTCCTTGTTTGCAGCGCCTCGTGCGTCTGTTCACCTGCTCGTGCCCTCAGACATTAGCGCTCAGAATCACAACACGCACTCCGTCCTCAGCCCTGTGCTGCCATCTGCTCTTCTCGTTTGTCCCTGTCTGACTGCAGGCAGACTCCCAGACCCGCGTGGCTTCACCGTCATGTATTAATGCAGCCACTAACAGGGAGACGGCTTTATTAACAGTAACAGCATGCGTTTGAATTCCTTTATTAGCGTCTGGCTGTTCATTTGAACGTGTGTCTGAGCCGGGTCTGTGTCCCCTGTGGATGTGATCTGTACTGGCAGCGAGCCGCATCTGAGCCACAGATGAATGGCCTCTTGAAAACATTCCGTTTCCTCAATGTGGACTGTGAAGTGGTGGCTGCACGCGTCGCACAGGCGCTGACGCTTCCCCCTGTTCTCTGCAGGGACCTGCTGGTGACGCTGGCCTTGGGTCAAGTCCTGTCCTTGTTAGTCTGTGGGATCGGTCTGACCAGCAAGTACCTGGCCGACGACTTCCGCGCCAACACTCCAGTGTTCCAGAGCTTCCTCAATTACATCCTGCTGTTTCTCGTCTACACGACCACTCTTGCAGTGAGACAAGGTACAGAGAGAAGCAGATGCATGTGACTGTGGACCAGTAATACTAACTGGTTCCCGCTCATGCTGAACGTAGCTGTCACAAAGACAAAGTGGGTGTGTGTGTGTGTGTGTGTGTGTATTCATGATGTTCCCTGTGTGTCTGTGTTACCAGGGGACGGGAACCTGTTGGCCATTCTGAGGCAGCGCTGGTGGAAATACATGATTCTGGGTGTGGTGGACATTGAAGCCAACTACTTGGTCCTCAGAGCCTATCAGTACACCACCCTCTCCAGTGTACAGGTGACTGTGTTTATTGGGTTCAGATGCAGACACAGACGAGAAGAAGCTCATAGAACCGGTGCTCATAGAGCAGATATGTCCAACGTAAGCCACCTCCAGTGAACGCACCAAAGTCCTGATGGCGACACACACACACACACACACACACACACACACACACACACACACACACACACACACACACACACACACACTGCTATGGAGGTACATTCCCTCAGCGGTGCTTTCTGTCGTCACCGTGCTGAGGTCCACTTCGCTGCCTCTCTGGGTCGCACCGAGCATCACCAGCAGGTGCTTCTGGCCCACTTGCATCAAAAGTGGTCCACTTGCCGCAGCTCTCACTCATCATCACACAGGGAGAACGTGCAAACGCCACACAGACTGGAGTCGGTCCCAGGGGGTTTTGCTGCGAGGCCAGAGCCTCCAAATGAGTGTCTGTTCTGTGTCTGTGCCCTCCCTCAGCTCCTCGACTGCTTTGTCATCCCGGTGGTCCTGCTGCTGTCCTGGTTCTTCCTCTTGGTGAGGTACAAGGCCGTCCACTTTGTCGGCGCAGGGCTCTGCCTGCTGGGCATCGGCTGCATGGTGGGAGCCGACGTCCTGCTGGGCCGGCAGCAGGGCCTGGGTGAGTGCGCGCTCAGGAGGCGGCGACGGAGCGGTTCTGTTCTGTAACCCTTCATGTGTGCAGGGGGACAACAGCTGTTCGGGGACCTGCTGGTTCTGGGAGGAGCAACCCTGTACGGCGTGTCCAACGTCTGCCAGGAGTTCATCGTGAAGAACCGGAGCCGCGTGGAGTTCCTGGGCATGATGGGCCTCTTCGGGTCCTTCTTCAGCGGCATCCAGCTGTAAGTTTGTCGGTGCAGACTTGGACCTTCTGAGCGTTTATGCCACTCTGTGACTCTGCCTGTGCTTGGCGCAGGGCCATCATGGAGCACAAGGAGCTGCTGAAGGTGCCGTGGGACTGGCAGATAGGTGAGAGTCACGGACACATGCACTCATCCAATGCACTGATCCCCCGTTAGAGGTAATCGACCGGTTTCTCCCTCTGTGTGGCTGCAGGTCTGCTCTATGTCAGTTTCAGTGCCTTCATGTTCTGCCTGTACAGCTTCATGCCAGTGGTGATGAGGAGGACCAGTGCCACCTCAGTCAATCTCTCTCTGCTCACGGCTGATCTTTACAGCCTCTTCTGTGGCCTCCTCCTCTTCCACTACAAGGTACAGTCACGGCAGCAGGCGTGGCCGTTGGTGATGTCCAGCTGTTTATGCAGCCTCTGTGTGTGTGTGTGTGTGCGTGTTCCAGTTCTCAGGCCTATACCTGCTCTCCTTCTTCATCATCGTCCTGGGCTTGGTTCTCTACTCGTCCTCATCTACCTATGTGGCCCAGGACCCGCGGGTCTACAAGCAGTTCAGGAACACAGGCAGCCAAGCGGCTTCCGACCCCCCACTGAGTCCAGCACGCGTGGAGCCCTCCGTCACTTACACCAGCCTGGGCCCCGACGCCGGGGACGAGCTGCCTGTACGCGTGGCCTAAGGGTCAGAGCAGTCAGACGTTCAGAGCAATGCTGCTGCTGAGCGTCAGGTGGGTCCAGGTTGATGGGCCTGCGTGGGAAGACGTGGTCTCCACTTAGCGATCGAGTTCAGACAAATCCATGTATCGAAACCAGTATGTACCAGCTGAATGAGGAGCAAAGCAGCTTTCACTGCGACGGGACTGAGTAGCCAGTGTGTGTGTGTGTGTGTGTGTGTGTGTGTGTGTGTGTGTGTGTGTGTGTGTGTGTGTGTGTGTGAGCTTTGATGTAAATAGATATTGTCATTTTATCTACTCTCCTGTTTACTTTTATATTTGTCAACAATATTTGTGTTAATACATGTGTATACGCTAAAACACATACATTTCATTCGGGTGTTTTATTACGGGAAGAGACGACCTCTGACCTTAAGAGTGATCACTGGTGAGTGCTCCATCCAGTGGGTCCGTGACCATCGTGTCCACATCTTAGGGCTCAGGAAAGGAAGCACCCACATGCTCCAGACTCTACAGTGTCTCTGCTTCCTGCCTGGACGTTTTCATGGTACTTTTCCTCCAGGGTCCCAGAGACAGAAGCTCTGTGTTCAGAGAGGATGACCTTTAACCTTGCTGGGGCAGAATGTGTGAGTCATGGCGCATGGACTCCTCCCAAACTCAATCTGGGGCAGAGACACAAAGTGGCTGTTGAATGAGAAGAACGGCCTGAAGCCTCCAGCAGCGAAGCAGCGTTTTGTAGGCTCCACATCCTGTTTGTCTGCTTCTGCTAGTTGAGTCCTGTAACGTATACGTCACAGTGGAAGTGATACATCCTTTCTTGCACTTTACACGAGGACGTCACAGGGTCACCGACTGAACACCAGTGGGTCGTCTTACTTCCTGCCTGGACTCTCTGTAGAGCACATTGGTTGTTCTCATATTTGCACTGGCTTTTGTATCCTGTTACCCATCGTGCATTGAGTTGCTGTTAACAATGTGCTTACACTTACAGTAAAATAAAGCATTTGTCAGCTTCTGTGATTTGAAGTGGGAGTTCAAAGGCACTGAAAAGCTGCATAGCGTCAAAGCTCCCATCTGTTGTAGTTCACACAGAATGCACCACCTCACTCAGACTTCATTATTACCTTCGTCTTTATCTGGGGAACTTGATATAATTCCTCTTTTTGTAAAGCGGATAGTTTGTGACTACAAAACGCTGCCACAACCTCATTGAGTCCTTTTGCTCCTGCTGTGACGTTGAGCGTGTTCAGGTTATCAGAAGCTGGACTGTGTCAATAAAGACTTATGACTGAGCACATCATCCAAACAACAATGGGTGGAGAGGCCACTGCAGTAAATACTGACAGGTTCCTTTGATGATATGCAGTCACTAGTTTTCTTTAAGGAGCAGGAGAGACTGAAACAAGGAGCCACTCGTCCTTTTTAATTAGTTTTATTAAACGACTTTAATTTACTTTTACATGTCAAAAGGGAGAAAATGTGAAGGAATCACACAAAAGGTACAGCCACAACAAATCAGAAGACAATCAAATAACTTATCTACAGTACAGGGTTCACAACTCAATGTAGCAATTTTCTTTTACATCCAAGCAGCAAAAAGAGGAAAGCCTTGTTGTCCGTGAGTCGAGAGCAGCTGATGATGGAACACGGAGCTGAACTCTCGCTTTCCACTTCAGTCTGACAGCGCCAGGCTTCCGTCATTTTACTGTCTGTAACACTGACGCTGCCCACACGGGGGCGCACGGTTCAAAGCATCATCACAATCCTGGCAAAAGCTTCACATACAGCTAATGTTAATACACATCAAGCGTTCAAGGGAAAGCATGCAGGTCACACAGGACGTATTTACAGTGCAGGGGAACTCGATGGCGCCACTGGGCTGCAGTCAGAGCTGGGACAGGACCCAGAGACAGTCTGAGTGCAGGCTCCAGCGCTAGCTGATGTGAATGTAGGAGTCTACTGTTAATGACCTTGTCAAACTAAAAACAGTGAAGTGGAGCTTAACTGAGCACGGGCCACGTGGAGGTTTCAGTCAAAGTCTCTGTTGACCAGGACTAGCGGAGCCACCAGAGTCCAGACATAGAGGGCGATGCAGATCCAGCTGGACGAGATCTTCACCCACACAGAGGGCCACTTGCTCGTCATGGCCTCATAGTTGGAGTCAGGGCTGAAGAAGGAACACGGCTTTAATTACAAACTACACTGGTGGCCATTCGTCGTATGTGTGGTCCTCAGCACCGCCCTACCTGTACCAGTTGGTGAGCGTCATCATGATGTAGAGCGAAGCCAGGAACAGCATGAAGTGGAAGAAAGAGTACGAGTAGGTGACGCCGTCCTTCTCATTGTCCACGGCCCTGTTGAGGCCACTGCCCTCCTCGAAGCTGTCAGGCTGAGGTCCATCCTCGATCAGCGCAGACTCGTCACTGGTCAGAGTCAGTTTGTTCACCTGCGCGTTGGATGAGTTACGAATGCTGTGGAGGCAGGGAGGGAGGGAGGGAGGTGGTGAGTGAGTGACACAACTCTGTGATCTCTAGTCAAACTCAGGCTTCTAGGTACTCACCTGGAGTAGAGGACACACATAAGGAAAAGGATCAATCCCACAATCCCCTGCGCATCCCACCACTGAACCACGTGGTCCTGTCCTGCAGGAGTGGTGGTGTTCAGTCCGATGATGCCCAGCAGGCTCGGGTTACACTTCCTGTCTGTGAGAAAAGAGTCAGAACCCGTGTCCCATCACTGCACCCGTGGAACCTGGGTTAGTGCTGCGCTCCCACTCTGTACCTGCTGGTGTCTGTTAACTTACCAGGCTCATTGGTCATGGCAGACCAGGTCAGGTACATGGTGTACAGGGTAACCAGGGAGGACTGCAGCAGACCAGACCTGGGCTGGGACTCCTTTACAAAAACAGGAAAAGCAAAGTCAAATCAAAGTCCAAAGGTTTTAACGCCGTTCCCTGAATATCGATCAGTGTGTGGCCTGAACCTGGATCTGAGGCAGGATGGACATAACAGATGCAGCGATACACAGCAGCATGTTGATGCTGATGAAGACTTTGTTCTCAGTGCAGCCATCAGAGTGGGTGTAGTAGATGTAGAACATGACCAGAGACACCAGAGACAGCAGGTAGTTCAGTGCTGTGACTGAGAGCAGCGCTGTGAACACACGGCACAACTTCATCACGTATCATTATTATGGGATGTTCATTAATAGGCGGCAGGACTGATCGCGCACACGACCGTACCTGCATACCAACAGCGCGAGTTGCCCTCCTCCATCTTCTCCACCCAAGACTCGTTCCACGAATGGGCAAAGTCGATCAGCAACACCAGCTGGATGAGGATGAAGCAGAAGGCTCCGGACATGCCAATGTAGAACCACACTGAGAACCCAAAGCAACAGTCAGGAACCACAGGCCTAAACGTGGGGACACGGACGAACACCTGACCAAGAGCAGACGTGTTTACCCGTAGTAAAGGGGCCTTCTGCGATGAAAAACGATCCCACAGTGATGGCGACAGCTGCAGCAAACTTGAAGAACCAGAAGCTGAAAGTGACAACACGGAATTAGTTCGAGGGCGTCCAGACGGCAGTTTAACTGACGGAGGCTGATTCCTCCTAAAGCGCTGTTTTCCTGCAAACTGAACATTGTTGGGTTTCGGATCTAATTCAAGGCTAAACCTGGACTGTTCATTGTTGGCGCGTCAGCTCGTTTAGAACCGAGACAAAACAGAACGTCAAATTGCAACTGAACCAATTTGCAGTTCATACCTATTCTTTCTCTAATCTTAATTACTGTACTGAAACCACATTAGTTTTGATGCTCAGTGGGTTCTGGTGTGGATTGGTTCCTATTATGCATGTAGCTAATGCATCCTCCCAGGCGTGGGCGGGCTCACCCGTTGTGCAGAGCAGCCCGGGGGTCCTGGCTGCTCTTCACTTTGATCATCAGCAGAGAGAAGAGGAGGAAGAACATGGCCATCCCGAAGCAAACGCGGTACACGGCCTTGTAGCCGACCAGGACGTCGCAGTTCACGTGGCCCTCCACGCCGGGGATGGACGAGCCCATCCCTCCCTCACAGAACCCTGGGATCTACAACAGCACACGGAGCGGGCAGAGAGAGCTGCTGTTCAAAGCCTCATTTAGGATGGAACGACCCGGCATCAACAGCTGAGAGGTCGATGAAAGTTAACTAGCAGAATGATGATAGAGACGAATAACACAGTAACTGATCCGTCGCTACTTCCTGTCCTGGTGCCGTGTCCCTACCTTCTTGAGCTGGCCCTCCATGCCGGGCATCAGCATGACGCAGGCGACGCCCACCCCCAGCAGCAGGAAGAAGGCGTAGATGAGGCGGGTGACGGTGGAGTTGTTGCCGCTGGGGCAGCACCGGCACAGCAGACAGGGGGCGCTGCCGCACAGGCAGGGGACCTGCGGTGAAGCGAGAGGCCCGGGGCTGTTTACACGGCGGTTAACGGACACCGGCACACAACGACAAGCACTCATCGCCTAAGACGCGTGTCGTTCGCTCGATTTGACGGGCTTCGGCGAGCGTTAATGCGAGTTTGATTTTCGACGCGCGTCTGCGCCACAGCCGCATCCCGACCTGACGCTCTGTTATTGCGCAGTCACGGCCGCCTTGTAAACACATCAACATCAACACGCGGACAGACTTCATCGTCGACGTGGACTCCTGTGTGTCTTACCCAGCTCGCCATGGAGCACAGTCCCAGGACGGCTCCCATGATGGTTGGTTCTCTTCCACAATAACAAACAACGTTTGATCAGACGCTCGCTGAACTGCTTCGCCACAAGATGGATGACGCGCTGCTTCTTCTTCTGACGCCTGCTCAGTACGAGGCTCTACCGCCCCCTGCAGGCCAGCCGCAGTCTGCGCCCCTCGCCCACGGTGCTGCACGTCATTCCTCCATTCAGTGAAGCAGCAAAAACAAAGAGCGAAGGCAGTGGAGGGATCTGAGAGGCCCACTCACCGTCTGAGACACTCTCACATCCGCATCTACAGCCTGAATGTCTGCATGTCTTTGGAATGAGGCCACGCAGAAAGAAGCCCACATGTGGGCTCTTTGTTGTTGAAGTTACAAAGCTGTTGCAGTTTTTATAAAATAAATGATGAATCATTTGTTCTTTTAAAAATGTTTGACCACACACAATAAATTCGTTTTGGGGCCCCTGGTAATCACACGCTAATATGACTGGGAAAATTACATGAAATTCACCCATCAGCCTACAATGGAAAAGAGGCTGAATCTTGTGAAATACTTTAAAAATGTCAAATTTCACTACCTTTCTTCCAGATGAAATGCTGACATCACAGAATGCATGGTTTTATAGTGTGATGGCAGTGAGATTAAAAAACATAGTGTACATTGAAGTCTATGGGGCATTTTTGGCCACAAAGGTCTGCAGAGGGAGTATCTGGCACTACATAAAAATACTAATGCAATTAAACCAGTTTTGTTTTTAATCTTTGGCATATCCAAAACTCTAATCACAACCAAAACCCCATCATCCTACTATTTAGTTTAGTTTTTTTAGTTTTTGGTAGTTTTTGGGTTTTCTGATCAAAAATAAGCAGTACTTCACATAGAAAAACTGGCATTTGAAGGGTTAAAATCGTAATAAAAAATAAGCTTGGTAGTTTTACCAGGTCTAAAGTTGTTTAACTGATTTACAAAAAAGCAAAAAAACAATATTGATGTATGATGATCTTTTATAGCCGTCTTTATGAACGTGGCAAAAAAGGCCATGAAGGTCAGTCTCTTCACTAGAATTTGATGTATTCAAAATGTGTAACTTCTATATAAATGACAAAAAGAAACGAAAAGAAAATGGATTGGAAAAATTCAAAGACAAAGTAACACTTCTGACAAAAATCATGTCAGTAGCTGTAACACAGCCAAAATGATCAGCAATTGGAAAAAAAATGCCAAAATGTACAAAAATGCCCAAAGACGGCATTAGGGTAAAGTTGTTTAACAGATATTTCATTATTTTCTATCTGGCAACACTGTCTGAGACTGAGGCGTGAGGAGCATAGGAAAAATAAGAAAATGACCAGCTTCAACACCGTTTATCAGCAGTAGCCTGTAGTGTCCAGTGGGAGGCGCCAAACAGAAAACTGAAAATAGAAAGTGAAAGTGAACTCGTCCTGATAAGGTTTGTTTGATACTGGACTGCGCTGGTGTTTTAATGGAGGATGAAGATTTTTGTATTGTGCCTTTTTCTCCATTTCGGTAAGACCATCTCCTCAGACCCGATGATGACCGGAATCAACCTGTTTTACTGGACCCTGGTTCTGTTCTGCATCAACGACATGTCTCCAGGCGCATCAGCTGATGGTACCGTTAGTTTGCGTTTTCTTTTACGTCCCCTGGCTGCTCCCTGGCAGAGGAGCAGTAAACATGTCAGGCTGCCTGCGGTGCAGAAAAGGGAAAGAAATTGATTGCCGTGCGGGAGCGCGCACTACCTCGTCATGGCGTCTATGGGGTGCCAAATGTAAAAGTAGCACCTATAACTAGTTTTCTCACATTTAACTAAATGACACAACATGTTTTCTCACATTTAGTTAAATGTGCAAAAGTCTAAATGTAAATGTTAAATATAAATGTAAATGTTTAATATTAAATGTAAATGTTAAATGTAAATGTTAAATGTTAAATGTTAAATATAAATGTTAAATGTAAATGTAAATGTAAATGTTAAATGTTAAATATAAATGTTAAATGTTAAATGTTAAATGTCCCTGTCCCTGTCCTGTTCCTGTCCCTGTTCATGTCCTGTTCCTGTTCCTTTCCTTTCCCTGTTCCTGTTCCTGTTCCCTGTCCCTGTTACTGTTCTGTCCCTGTTCCCTGTTGGCCGAGTGTAAAACTGAATATTCATGAATGGGCAAGTAGACTCCTTCCCTACCCTCAAACAGCGCTGGTCTCAGATCAGAGACGCCAACTCAAACACGTCAAACAGTACGCATAGCTCCTGTCTTTTTAACTAGTCACAATGAACTAGTTGAAAGCAGAAATATTGCTATTTTTGCTAAAGATCTGAATTGATGCTTTTACTCTGTAAGGATTTGGAGGAGGAGTGTGTGTTTTATAGCTAAACCAAAGTAGTCTCATTAACTAGTCATAATACCTCAGTAAAAAGCTAAAATAGTGCTATTAAAGCCAAAGATTTGGAATGGTGCTTCTATTTTGACAGGTTATGGGGGAGGAAGCCTGTGCAGGTAATTGCTATATATTAGTCTGGATTGGGGATTTTTTTGAGATCTGGATTGGGGCTTATATGCGTGTGCTTAATAGCTAAACTGTCAACTGGTCTCATTAACTAGTCATAATTACCTAATTGTCAAAAACAATAATAGTGCTATTAAAGCTAAAAATTTTGACTTTGAAAAGCTTGAGAGGAAACGTCTGATTAATTACTAAACAATCAAACAGTGTAATAAACTAATCCTAATCAGTAATATGCATAGAGTTGCTACACTGGGCGTCAGGAGTTTGACCTGTCAGTCAAAGCTGCAGCTGTACTGTTGTTGTCAGACTCGAAGCAGGCGGCGGACCCACATGCACAGCACGAAGGCACGATTATGATAAAGCACAGGTTTATTAGATAAGGCAGGGTCAGGCAGTCCAGGTCATACACGGAAGTGTTCAGTAAGCGGTAAACAAGGGAGCAGGCAATCTCTGATTAAATGTCCAGGCAGGGTTCGGTACACAAGCAGGCTCGGTAAAGGTACAGGCAGGGATAAGAGTGTCACGGTCAGAGTGTTAGTCCAGGGTCAGGCAGGATACACGGTGCAAAGCAAAACAGGAACAAAACACGAGGAACACGAAACGCGGGAAACTTCTAGACGCTCAGGAAACTCACGACACTCAGGAGACACAAGATACTAGGAACTCTCAAGAAACACGGGACACTAATGAAACTCGGAACTCTGAAGAAACACGACAATCTGGCCGGGAACTAAGGACACAGGAGCTGACTAAATACACAGGTGAGTGATTAACTAATTACAGACAGGTGTGGGTAATGAGCTAGGGAAAACAGAACTGATAACAGGAAGTAAAGCAGGAACAGAAACAGAAACCGGGAGTGCTACCAAAATAAAACCAGAAATGGAACCTGGAACCAAAATAAGACAAGGAAACAACAAGAAACAAAACCCAGATCGTGACAGTACCCCCCCCCCTATGGCGCCTTCCACGGCGCCCACGGAAGTCCCCCCCCCCAAACCAGGGCGGGCGGAGGGTGGTCCCAGGCGGAGGGACCGAATCCCTGCCCCTCAAGGCACACGAGCAGGGTGGGTGGAGGGAGGACCAGAGGAGGGCCAAAACAAGAGTCCACATAAGTCCACGAACGGGGAAGACACGAAGATCAGGGATTCCTTCACGGAGGGTGAAGGCGTGGCGAGATCCTGCTCGGCAGCCGCTGAGCCAGGGTGGCACTCTTAGTGCCCTTGAACTGGGCCGATGTCCCCGAGGACCACCCCGAATGGCAACGTCCTCCAGGCGGACGCTGATCCGAGGGGCTGAGGAGTCGAGGTGGACGTCGCCGCAGGAGGCAGCGCCATCCACGCAGCAGGAGGCGCCGAGGGCGAGGCCACCAGTCCGGCAGCCGAGACAAGGACGAGGCAGGAACCAGAGACGCCCTCCTTGGACCTCCGCGACGAGACACAGGAACCAGCGGCGTCCTCCTTGGACCACCGCGACGAGAAACTGGACCCAGCGGCGTCCTCCTTGGACCACCGCGACGAGAAACTGGACCCAGCGGCGTCCTCCTTGGACCACCGCGACGAGAGACAGGAACCAGCGGCGTCCTCCTTGGACCACCGCGACGAGAGACAGGAACCAGCGGCGTCCTCCTTGGACCACCGCGACGAAAGACAGGTGCAGATGCGGCCCGGGCCGGGCCGCCAGGAACCGATGCAGGTGCGCCGGGAGCTGCGGCTGGCGCGACCCCCTCCTGGAGGTCCGCCGGGACTGCGGCAGGCGCTGCGGCTCCGAGGGTGACAGGGACTGGAACGACCGCTACAGGGCCGACAGGAACGCCCTCAACTGGGCCGACAGGAACGACCTCAACTGGGTCGACAGGAACGACCTCAACTGGGTCGACAGGAACGACCTCAACTTGGTCGACAGGAACGACCTCAACTTGGTCGACAGGGACAGGAACGGCCTCAACTTGGTCGACAGGGACAGGAACGGCCTCAACTTGGTCGACAGGGACAGGAACGGCCTCAACTTGGTCGACAGGGACAGGAACGTCCTCAACTTGGTCGACAGGGACAGGAACGGCCTCAACTTGGTCGACAGGGACAGGAACGGCCGCAACATGGCCGACAGGGACAGGAACGGCCGCAACATGGCCGACAGGAACGGCCGCAACATGGCCGACAGGAACGGCCGCAACATGGCCGACAGGAACGGCCGCAACATGGCCGACAGGAACGGCCGCAACATGGCCGACAGGAACGGCCGCAACATGGCCGACAGAAACGGCCGCAACATGGCCGACAGGAACGGCCGCAACATGGCCGACAGAAACATCCGCAACATGGCCGACAGAAACGGCCGCAACATGGCCGACAGAAACGGCCGCAACATGGCCGACAGAAACGGCCGCAACATGGCCGACAGAAACGGCCGCAACATGGCCGACAGAAACAGAAACGGCCGCAACATGGCCGACAGAAACAGAAACGGCCGCAACATGGCCGACAGAAACGGCCGCAACATGGCCGACAGAAACGGCCGCAACATGGCCGACAGAAACGGCCGCAACATGGCCGACAGAAACAGGAACGGCCGCAACATGGCCGACAGAAACAGGAACGGCCGCAACATGGCCGACAGAAACAGGAACGGCCGCAACATGGCCGACAGAAACAGGAACGGCCGCAACATGGCCGACAGGAACGGCCGCAACATGGCCGACAGGAACGGCCGCAACATGGCCGACAGGAACGGCCGCAACATGGCCGACAGGAACGGCCGCAACATGGCCGACAGGAACGGCCGCAACATGGCCGACAGAAACGGCCGCAACATGGCCGACAGAAACGGCCGCAACATGGCCGACAGGAACGGCCGCAACATGGCCGACAGGAACGGCCGCAACATGGCCGACAGGAACGGCCGCAACATGGCCGACAGGAACGGCCGCAACATGGCCGACAGGAACGGCCGCAACATGGCCGACAGGAACGGCCGCAACATGGCCGACAGGAACGGCCGCAACATGGCCGACAAGGAACGGCCGCAACATGGCCGACAGAAACAGGAAACGGCCGCAACATGGCCACAGAAACAGGAACGGCCGCAACATGGCCGACAGGAACGGCCGCAACATGGGCCGACAGGAACGGCCGCACACAGGGCCGACAGGAACGGCCGCAACATGGCCGACAGAAACGGCCGCAACATTGCCGACAGGAACGGCCGCAAAATGGCCGACAGGAACGGCCGCAACATGGCCGACAGGAACGGCCGCAAAATGGCCGACAGGAACGGCCGCAACATGGCCGACAGGAACGGCCGCAACATGGCCGACAGGAACGGCCGCAACATGGCCGACAGGAACGGCCGCAACATGGCCGACAGGAACGGCCGCAACATGGCCGACAGAAACAGGAACGGCCGCAACATGGCCGACAGAAACAGGAACGGCCGCAACATGGCCGACAGAAACAGGAACGGCCGCAACATGGCCGACAGAAACAGGAACGGCCGCAACATGGCCGACAGAAACAGGAACGGCCGCAACATGGCCGACAGAAACAGGAACGGCCGCAACATGGCCGACAGAACAGGAACGGCCGCAACATGGCCGACAGAAACAGGAACGGCCGCAACATGGCCGACAGGAACAGGAACGGCCGCAACATGGCCGACAGGAACTGGGACGGCCGCAACATGGCCGACAGGAACTGGGACGACGTCCCCTCCGAGCCGGCATGACTGCTTACAGCTGCCGAGCTCGACGGAGGAGACGTCGGGCCTGATTGGGTGGAACTAACAGTTGTCAGACGGACGGTGCCCTCTGACTGGGACAAGGACTGAGCGTGACTGGACCAGACTGGGGCGTGACTCGACTGAACGGGGCCCTGGACGTGACTCGACTGGACTGGGCTCGACTGGACTGGGCTCGACTGGACTGGGCTCGACTGGACTGAAACCTGGACTGGGCTCGATTGGACTGGGCTCGACTGGAGCGGGGCTAGAGCCCGGACTGGGCTCGACTGGACTGGAGACTGAACTGGGCTCGACTGGACTGGGCTCGACTGGACTGGGCTCGACTGGACTGGGCTCGACTGGACTGGGGACTGGACTGGGCTCGACTGGACTGGGCTCGACTGGACTGAAACCTGGACTGGGCTCGACTGGGCTGAAACCTGGGCTGGGCTCGACTGGGCTGAAACCTGGGCTGGGCTCGACTGGACTGGGGCTGGATCCTGAGCGAGACAGGGCTGCACTAGAGCATGAGCGTGGCGAGGCTGAACGGCGACTGGAGCCTGAGCGGAGCATGGCTGAGCTGGGGACTGGGCAACACACGGCTGAGCTGGGGACTGGGCAACACACGGCTGAGCTGGGGACTGGGCAACACACGGCTGAGCTGGGGACTGGGCAACACACGGCTGAGCTGGGGACTGGGCAACACACGGCTGAGCTGGGGACTGGGCAACACACGGCTGGGCTGGGGACTGGGCAACACACGCTGGGCTGGGGACTGGGCAACACACGGCTGAGCTGGGGACTGGGCAACACACGGCTGAGCTGGGGACTGGGCAACACACGGCTGAGCTGGGGACTGGGCAACACACGGCTGAGCTGGGGACTGGGCAAAACGCGGTTGGACTGGGGACTGAACAGCTCGCGACTGGGCTGGAGACGGGGGACCGCATGAGTGCAGGAAATCCTCCCAGCGGAACAAACATGGAGCTGGGCAGGTTGGTGCAGACAGGGATAAGACAAACTCACGGTCAGAGTGTTAGTCCAGGGTCAGGCAGGATACACGGTGCAAAGCAAAACAGGAACAAAACACGAGGAACACGAAACGCGGGAAACTTCTAGACGCTCAGGAAACTCACGACACTCAGGAGACACAAGATACTAGGAACTCTCAAGAAACACGGGACACTAATGAAACTCGGAACTCTGAAGAAACACGACAATCTGGCCGGGAACTAAGGACACAGGAGCTGACTAAATACACAGGTGAGTGATTAACTAATTACAGACAGGTGTGGGTAATGAGCTAGGGAGAACAGAACTGATAACAGGAAGTAAAGCAGGAACAGAAACAGAAACCGGGAGTGCTACCAAAATAAAACCAGAAATGGAACCTGGAACCAAAATAAGACAAGGAAACAACAAGAAACAAAACCCAGATCGTGACAGTTGTCATGGTGACAAAAGGCGGGAAAATCAGCTACAGACAGTTATAGGTATAGGTATAGGTCTGAGGGCTTGACCAGACACATCATTAGAAAGAAGATAAGTGTGACTAAGAATGTGTGAAAAAAATATGTCCATAGAGTGAAAACTGTTCGTAGTGACAAGTTAAGTTTTGTCTTCAAAAATGTGTCCTCTCACCCGAGCTGTGACATCACGCATTTCTAGCTCATGCAATACACACTGATGGAAAAGCTCCAAATTCCTCAAATAACACACAATATTTAAATGGTATAGATCAGAAAGTATTAAAGATATTAAAAAGCATTTGAAAATGGTTTTCAGTGGGGAGATTTTGATGAAAAAATCTTAACTTGAAAAGTATGAATGATATTAAAAAGTTAAATGGAAGCCACCTTGTTCTTAAAAAGCTGAATTTGGTATTTGGATGGTTTCTGTAGCTGAAAGTATGCGTGACTAGTTAGATGCAGAAAAAGAATTAATTAGCTAAGTTTACTAGCTAGCCTTTGTTTGTAAGTTACTTGCAAGCTATAAACTTCCAGGTCAAATGTGGGTGCACATTGTTTGAGTCCGCGTCATGAATTACATATTATTGAGCATTACAAGTGCTTTTTGAGGGTAGGGGTGAAGTCTACTTGCACATGTCATGAATATTCAGTTTTACACTCAGCACACTTTTAACATTAACATTTAACATTTAGATTATTTTTTATTAACATTTAGATTTGACATTTACATTTAGATATAATGTTTACATTTACATTTATATTTAACATTTATTTTTGCATTTAATATAAAAAATAGCTGTAGTCTTTAACGAAGCAGTGGGTGCTTTCTGCACTTTCTGGCAGACGGTCAACTTTTGACATGACACCTGTCCTTCTCTGAGCTCTGCATTTAATGCTCCGTTCATTACGACATGTAAAGCTGCTGTGTGAGTATGCACTGTAGAGCTCAGCTCATGCGAAACCTCTAATGTTTTCACTTCTGGTCACCTCAAATTATTACAGGAAAAACGGTCTTTGTTGTGAATTTGAAACTTTTGTTAGAGTTTGTCAGATCCACCGTTTCTTCCAGTAGCTCAGTGCCACTGAAGCAGTCAGTCAAGTCCTATGTTCTTCAGTTTGTTATGTTGGAGGTCTGTGTTTACAGAATTAAACAGGAACTGTAGCCTATATGCAGGTCTACGTCACCAGGGATAGATGTCCAGGCCTGATCACAAGTACTGTAATAACACGAGGTGAGGCTGGTGACACAGACTTTGTCTGTCCTCTAGTTTCCCATCATGCATCAGCTGATGATATTTACGAGGGCGACACCTTCCTGCTGCCCTGTGAGTTTCACACCTTTGATGTCGACCCGACTCCTTCGGTTTTGTGGAGCCGCTACGACCTCAGACCTTCAACTGTCCATCGGCATCAGAAAGAAGGCGACGCATTTGAGGACCAGAACCAGCTTTACAGCGGCCGGACCTCGATGATGACGGACGCTCTGGAAACTGGAGACCTGAGTTTGACCCTGACACAGCTGAAGGTGTCTGACAGTGGAACCTACACCTGCTCCATCACTAGTGTAAGAGGAGAACATCGTGTTACAGACGTACAGCTGCAAGTCAAAGGTCAGTGGAATCAGGAAGAGCAGCAGTAACACACACCTGGTTGGGGTCAGAGGTCATCTTGTGCTTGTTCTTTTTCTCAGAGTGGTTTCCTTCCTGGGTCACAGCTCTCCTGGTCGTCATCAGTGTTGTTCTAATAGTTGTTGTGCCTGTTGTTATACATTTCTATCAGTACATCATATCAGGTACGTCGCTACAAGCACATTACCCATGAAAATGATACAAATAACCCTCTGAACCAATCAGGAGGAATCTCTGTTCTTAGCTCTCATCACTTCTTATATGGTTTGTTTTCTTCAGTTTACCATGTGGATGTTGAATCAGGGGTTCAGTCTGTCCAGCTACCCTGCAAAACCATGCGTTACCTGACCAGATTCAACAAGGTGGAGTGGTACCAATACACCAACATCGTCCACACGTACGAGGTTGACTCTGAGCCAACTGGACATCATCACATACAAACAGAGATGAAGGTGACTCCAATGAGATGGGGAAACTTCAGTCTGACCCTGAAAAACCCAACTGAAGACAACAGCGGATCCTGGACCTGCAGTGTTTACAGGGACGGAGAAATGCTGGAGAAAAAAGTGCATCTCCAGGTCAAAGGTCAGTGACGTGTCACAGGAGGTCACACATTTTTTGAAGTAGTCATTTTATATGATCTGGTGGTAAAATGTAGGTTGAAGTTTGAAAAGAGCAGGTCTGAGGTTAACCAGCGGTGTCACCAGCAGGGGTCAGTATTGATACAGCAGGGGTCAGATGTCAGGGGTTATAGTTCATGTGTGAGTTTATGTGAAGATGGAAAGCAAACAAAATGGAAAAACCTTCTCGTCTCCACCCTGGATAAGGTTGGATTAAAGATAAAACACGTGAGGTCAAACATCTATACTGTGTTTACTGTTTATTAGACCAAGTTCAGAAGCAAACACTGACATTGTGTCAGTGACTAAGCTTCAGTACGGTCATGACGTTGTCACCAAACCTCCGAAATGAGTACCCAAATGCACAGCATGGACTTGGGTAAAAGTAGATGTTTAATGGATCGTAGTCAGACAAGCAATGGTTATTCACAACAAAGGCAAAACAGATTCAGACAAGGTTCAGGCAAAAACTTGGTCAGGGACAGGTGAAGGTCAAAATACATGGCAAGGTCCTTTCAGAGGCGATGAAAACAGGAAGTGGCAACAACATACAACTGTAAATTGTCAGAAACAATAACTAAATGACTGAGTCCATGACAGATGTGACAGTGACTGATTCAGACTAGAACCAGTTAAACCAATTTTCATCTACTTCTGTCTGTGTCAGCTGATGTTGTGGTTTGTTTGCTTTTCAGTGCCTAAAGTGAAAGTAGCTCCAGGACAGGAGTCTGTCCTTCTGCTGTTCAGGACCACAGTCCCCTCAGCTGTAGTGGTGTGGTCCAGAAAAAACGGGGACAAGTCTGACAAGGTCCATGTGTTTCACAACGGTTCTGACCAACCTGAAGATCAACCTGAAGATCAGTTCTGGTTGTACCGTAGTCGAACAGAGATGACACAAAATGACTTCAGTCTGACCCTGAAACACCCCACCGACTTCGACAGTGAGACCTTCATGTGCACCGTCTACGGCGAGGACGGAAACATCCTGAGGAAGAAAGAAGTACGGCTTAATGTCGAAGGTCAGTTCAGTCAGGTAGAAATGTCACTTATTACAGCACAGAGGCAGGTCAGACTCTGTGAACACATCCAGTCACCAGAGCATCCTGGCAACAATCAAGGAATGAGGGCAGGGGCGCCGCTGGCATCCATGCGACATAACCATGTATCATAACGTGAAAATCTAAGTGAACATGTTGTGCATGACAATGCCTTTTTTTTTTACAATTTTTTTTACAAAAAAATAAGCTTTTCCAATATTTTGAAATTGAGTCTGCTACGCTTTTTTGATACAACTTCTCCAGCTGTAGAACAGACCCGTTCAAATGGCACAGATGAGGCTGGAGTGCAGAGAAATTGTAAGGACAGCTAGAAGAGGTTTGGATAGATGGTCATCTAAAAAACAACAAATTGGCATTTTAGTAAAAGATTTCCAAAAAACAAAAAACAAATAATGGTAAAGTGGGTGCAAACAGCTGCTGTAAAAACGGTTCCGGCTGGGGATAATTTGTGCGCTACACCTTAAAAGAGTTTCTGATGATGTGCACGTCGTTAAAAACAAAATCAAAACATGACAAACAGCAGTGTCAAAACTGTTGTATACGATATCGTAGATCGTACAAATCCCAAGACTATCGCATAAATACGATAATTATCGGATGTCTGGCAACACTGTGTGTTTCAGTCTGTAAAGTGAAGTTTGCGGAGGGAGAAGAGTCTGTCCTGCTGCCATTCAGAACCACAGAGAACCTGCCTGACGATGTTGTGGTGGAGTGGAGACGTGAAGATCTCAACCACCCGGTCCACATATATCTTGATGGTTCTGAGCAACTCGATCAACAGGACCCAGGTTACGAAGGCCGCACAGAGATGAAGGCCGACCTGCTGACAAGTGGAGACTTCAGTCTGACCCTGAAGGAGCCAAAGGTTCAAGACGAGGGAACATATGTCTGTGAGGTCTTTAACACTAACATCCGACGGAGGAAAACTGTGAAACTGCAGGTCAAAGGTCAGCTGTGTCCACTTTTCTGGCGTCTGTTGCTGGTCGTCTGTCTGATTCTCTGTCTACTCTGCAGGAGGAAGAGGACTACACAGGAGGACCAGGAGAGACTCAGCTGATCCTACTCCTCTGCTCAACCTGGTCTGAGCAGAGAAGTAGGTTTGCATTCAGTGACGATCTTCCTCCTTCTGTTGGATGTAGATCTGTGAACTGCTTTTTTTAGCGCCTCAGACACCTATGTCACTTTGTGGGGTGATTTTGTGGGTGTGTTTGTTTACATTAATTCTAAAGACCACACCCCACCTAGTGTGTGTTAGAAAAAATACAAAGAGACCAAACTGATCTCCGTCTCCTCCTTGCTTCTCCACCGCTCCAACTGTATCACTAATATCTTCCTGGCCTTGAAGTTGTGTTCTGGCCGACACCCAGGATAGTGGCAGTGAGATTAACAGGCCTGCGCCTATGCAACCTTACTGCACAACTGTATGTCATACAGAAATGCTCACGGACAAGAAAACAAATAGTGATCCCGCGTTGCTTATATGTAGAACTAGACCAAACGTATGAATGAGAAGCTGCTGGTTGCTTCGCACAACGTCGAAGTGACCATGACTGTTTGTCACATTTACGATACAAAAGACGAGAAAAATGTGTGATCTGACAACACAGTAAACACGGACAGAAGAGGACAGCTGCTGGCACCAATATAGTAAATGAAGACACTTTATAAAACAACTAGATTTATCGTAACATCAAGTCAAAGTGGTTCCAAGTTAACTTGGGTGCTGCTATTCCATGAGACAACTACATGCATGTTAGATACATTTAATGCCTAACAAAGAAGAGACATCATCTATGGTTTAGTGGTTCTGTATGTGGAATCATGTTCTACTTTTGTTGAAGTGGTTGCGGGATCGAATCCCATTAAAGTTAGTTTATTTCACAAAGTGTTTGTGTGTTTTTTTTTAATTCTAGTTAATGAATATTAAACTCAGTCAAGGCTCTGAAGACAAAATGCAGAGGTTTGACATTTGATCCTTTACTGAAAGCAGAGCATAGCAATTCAGGAGCAGACTCAGTCACTCCTCACTTTCTTTTAGCCACTTACGTGTAACATGAGTAACGTACTAACTACGTCAGGTTGTTTCTTGTAAAACTTAAATTGTGTACAGATGACGACAACGTGGTCAATACAGAACACCGGCAATGAGTTGACAGTGAGGCAGCAGACAGCGGGGAGATCTGACTGCAGGCAGCTGCTGGTCTGCACCACGCGCCGATGTGAACAACTGAACATCCCTGTGCTGAATTTCACTGCTGCCGATTTTGCTTGGATGAAGTTGCAGATTTTCTGCTGAAGAATCAGTTTTGGGCCACATGTGGATAGAGGAGCTGGAAACCAACTTCAGGATACCAAGAAAAAAATGGAAAAACAGCGGAACCGAGCCTGCCTGACCCATTGTATTGTAAACCGTTGCTTACCTGTGAATGACCTTGCCTGACTCTGACCCTGCCTTTCTGGAATAAATCCCTTTTTATCATCATCCAAGCTTGTTTGTGCTGTGCATGTGGGTCCGTCATCTACGACGATCTGACACTTATACATGCAACGTGAGCTGCCCCTCTCATGAGCTCGTTTCTGATTCTGTCCAATCTTGTCACTTCTAAAGAGAACTTCAGCATTTTCATTTCCGCTACCTCCATCTCTGCCTTATGTCTCTTTTCACTGCTATCGTCTCTAACCCACAGAGCAGAGCTGGTCTCACCACTGTCTTGTAAAGATTTCTCTTTAGTCTTGCTGACACTCTGTAATGGAAAAATTTTGCCTTGTGCTATTTCTTATCTAACACAGTCGTCATGTGCTGGTTAGGTGCAATACTGAACATTCTTACACAAACAAATAATCTCTTGCGCCCTGTCGTACATCAAGTCTAAACATCTGATGTTCCATTTGACTGACTAATAATTTATGATATATGTGTGTATGTTTGTCTTTTACACCCGGACTCTGGCTCCATCCTATCTGACTCCCCACCAGACCCAAGGCTGTTAAAGCCAATGCATCTTGTCTTGGAAGCTCGGTGTTCCTTCCTTTGGATAACAAGACATGATGATGCAGAAGTGAGAAAACAAACATTCTCACTCACAGCGAGATAAAGTGGCGCAAACAATTCCATTGCTGCAGAGAGACATTCCACCAGAGCCAGAGAAAGGGGTTAAAAGGCAGAAGCAACTTGCGGATCGTGGGCTCTTTGCATCGCACCTTCGTGGTGTGTGCACTGATCTCCCCAGCTGGTTTTTGGTTTGTTGATGTGCACGATCAACATCCATGCTTTTTATTTGCTTTCCCCATTATTTTTATTTTCTTTATTATTTCAATGAATCGCACAAAAGGACAACTCTCTCATCTGCTTCTTTATGGAAAATTTACACCACAGAAATTGGCGTCCACAAACAGGATCCGCTGCAGGTCGTCTGGACGGTGTGACCAGGGACGATAGTCCTGAGGACTAGGGTCGCTCAGCCTCCAAACCTCTACAGACATTCAGAACAGGGAGGACTGCTCACCCGTCTGGATCGCCTCTGACGAGATCCAACAAACACAAAATCCAACCTCTACTCAGCTCGCTGAGAGAGATTCCGTTTTGTTTCGACTTGTTGAAGAAAAAAAAGGTATAGGTGTTCAGGTATTCGGGTTTACTTGGCTCTGATCATTTGATTTAGGGAAAGTAAGGCAAATAACAATTAAGT
Source organism: Betta splendens (assembly GCF_900634795.4). Classification (NCBI taxonomy): domain Eukaryota; kingdom Metazoa; phylum Chordata; class Actinopteri; order Anabantiformes; family Osphronemidae; genus Betta; species Betta splendens. Next base: position 2,927,220 of record NC_040901.2, on the reverse strand, counting down.
CTAAAGCATCCCCTACCATACTAAAACATAAAAGAAAACATAATTAGGACTAGAGATAATAATACTTCTAAAATGACTATTTGGCTGAAAACATCCAAAATATAATATTAGGAACATACAAACAAACAATTTAATTTTAAAATTGAATATTTGGGTAAAATTAATTAGGTCAAAGTCTGCCCTGGTGGCTGAGACGGTGGTTGCTAAGGGTTGGCTCGTGGAACCGAGCTTTCGTCTGTACTGAGGATACAGACCAGTGTGCAGATCTGAGCGCAGTCCAAAGGGTGTGGACAAGAAATAAAAGACGGCTTCTGACAGACGGAGCGCGTTTGCAGGGGGAAGTGGTTTTGAGATACGAGGGACCCGGGTCTTAGAGGGGCCTGACGGTGAGGGACCACTTCCGAGAACCCTGTCGCTGATCTGAGCAGTTCCCTTTCTACGGAGACGTCCGTGGAAGAGAAATTTCAAAAAGGTTCCGGCCGGAACACAAAAATCTGAGGCAGGATACCGCCGGGACTCTGAAAGATGGGTTCAGATCTAAGTCTCCACCACCAGACTGCAGCATTACAAAAGTAAAAAGTAAATATGGTTATTAGTGCGTTTCATGTTTCCATGAGTGGGAAACTGGTTATGGGTTCAAAAGGAGAATCACTTAGTGTAAAAGACATATGCACCTTAAAAGAAAAATTAGATACAAAAGATGAGATTTGAAAAAGCAAAACTATAAAAACTAAACCCCTAAAAGAAACAAAAGAGGAATGAGAGTAACAGAAAAAAAAGGAGATAACAACTCTGGGGAAGAATTGTTTCACTCTGACACACACACACACACACACACACACACACACACACACACACACACACACACACACACACACACACACACACACACACACACACACATATCATCATGCTCTCTATTCTAATGCAGAACTGAGCGTGATGAGGGTAAATCCGGATCTGGACTCCTTTCCCACCATCAGCAGAAGAACCGAAGGAGAAGAAGCGCCAACCAACAACCAGAACAGGGTGGAAGCTCTGATACCACAGCAGCTGGAGGACACAGACCACAGCATGGACGCCTCACTGACCCCACAACGTCTGCAGCCATCACGTTCTGGGCTCATCAGACTCACCAGCTACTACAAGCGTGTGTGTCTGACACAGACACCTGCTTATGACAATCATCAAAGGAAAACAAGGACAGAGCAACAGCAGAGAAGACGTGCTCTGACACAGACACTGGTTGAAACAACAGGAGAGGCTTCAGACGTGATTGGCCCAAAAGAGCTGCATGCGAGGATCCAGGAAAAGGTCTGTCATCGAGAAACAACTGTCCCATCGAAAGGCTTCACCCACTGGCGCTCACATCAGACTGATGGTTGGGGAAGGAGGAAGGTGACGGTTCCTTTTCACATGATGTAGAAGACGGTACCGCAAACACACACACACACATTCATACACGCAATGAAGAAACACGCTTACAGCTGATACACGCTCAAATTCATGTTCATGCTTATCTGCTTGCAATGAGGAATCGCTTTTTGCTCAAAAAATCCCACAGTGATTTTAAAATGATGAACAAACAGCTAAATGAGTGAGCTCAGGAAGATCAAGGCCAGGAAAGCAGCTGGACCAGACGGCATCAGCTCCAGACTCCTAAAGTCCTGCGCAGGCGAACTGTGTGGAGTTTTGGAGCATGTCCTCAACCTGAGCCTCAAGCTGAGGGTGGTACCACAGCTTTTCTGGGTCATTGTAATTACAGCTGATGGCAAATCCATCTCACCCAACAGAGTTGAAGCAATTTGAAACCTGCCTAAACCATGCACGTATAAACAGCTGATGTCTTTTCTAGGTCTTTGTTCTTATTGTAGGACTTTCGTTCCTAACTTTACTGTCTTTGAGGCCCCACTCGGGGTTCTGATGCAGACGTCTTCATCGTCCACTTCTTGTCTCACATGGACGTCTGGGGCTGAACAACGTTCACTGACTTCAAGCTTGCTTTTCAGTTGGCTCCTACTTTGGGTCTCCCTGATCTGACCCTACGCGACCTTTCACTCAAACAGTGGATGAGAGATCAGGTTGTACGACTTCTGTTCTTTTGTCCTCATACTGTGTCTTTGATTCTTTTGGAATAGATCACATCTTTCTACAGCCCGATGGCTTAGATACAACACAACCTTACTCAACATGCTAAACATTACTATCAAGAGGCCGTCTTGAAGTCTGGCTCTTTGCTAAGACACTACTCTGCTCTGGCTGCAGAGTTGATCGCATTGACTGAAGCTGGTAAACTAGCAGAAGGAGTGTCTGTTACCATCTACATGGACTCCACAGATGCTTGTCACACTTTGATACTCTGTGGAAGCTTTTGAAGTCTGATTGTAAACTTATCTTACATCATGATACGATTCTGCTTTGCTGGACGCTGTCCTGCTGCCTACAGCTAATGCTGTTTGTAACCGTCCGACTCACACCATCAGTGACAACTTTGTGCCGACATGCAACTGCAGACGCTGCTGCGAAGGTCGCTGCCCAACAACCCCCTCCCTCTCCTCATCCTCATTTCCTCTCTCCAACTCTCTCTACCCTCTCCTCCTCTCTCTCCCTGTGCTTTAAACATTTTCTACCTCACAGGAACACAGACTCTGGCAGACGAATGGTTCCACCTGTAGCCATGGAGTCAGGTTTGGGCCTGATGACAAGCTGTGCTGCCCAAACACCTTTTCCCCACAATTCAGATTTCCCAACAGGTGAAAACCGGCGACAGAACCACTGCACCATCTAACCAGGGGACTGGGCGATCGTTAAGGAGTTCAGGAGGAAACACTGGGACTCCAAATGGTGGCGAGGCCCCTTCTAGGTCCTTCTGACGACCCACAAGGCTGTGAAGGTGGCAGAGGGAGCGACTTGGATCCACTCCATCCAGGAAGGTCCTGGATCCAACAGACGACCCTAACTGTGAAGGATGCCCTCGCTGTGCTCACACACACACGCACTGAGGCGAGGCTGCGTTGACCGTTCAGCTAAAGGTATGAGCCAAGCGAAGCTGCGCCGGTGAATCACACTATCAGACCAACATCTACACACACGCTCCTGAGAAAACACACACACGAGCAGCCTTGAGTTGCCGACGCTGGACGACGTGTAGACTCTTCACATCACGGGAGTGACAGTGACTCAGACGACATTGGGAGGAAACCTGGCAGTGATAAGAAATCCCAAGTGTCTCTGTGATCAGCTGATTACAACCCGAAGAACTCCAACAAACTGTCAATGCGTCAACACACAGGTTGGAAACAATCTAACGCTGCTGTTCAACAGGACGAAGCAGATTGTTACGAGGCATCGATTGTAACCTTGTTGTGTTAGACTTAATTTTATGTTACATGAATTATTGCCTTTATCATATGATGTTTTTATGTAACTGTACACACTATTTTTTTTTTGTTGTTTTCACAACAACACTGAGTTTAAATATCCTGAAGTTGATTTGGTTTTTAATTTGCTCACAATCACTCTATTCACTGCTACAATTAGTTTTTATCCTTCATTGACAGATGATAGAGGTCATAAGACAGCACAAGCGGCAATATGGATCATCATTCTGGTTTAATCCCTGATTCTCCTAATTATTCTAGATCCAAATCTACAATTAAAGATCCGAAAGTTATCCCACTGGTTAGAGGTCTCATTATCTGTGCGACCTCTTGTATTAAATGACACAATGCACTATGTTCAAAAACCCAGACTCTAATTCACGTAATGACTTTGACGATGGTCTCAGGCTATCCAATCACATAATATAATCTGATACAAATATGATAATTTACTTATTTTCTTCACATGCTCATACAGTGGTTGTTCTTGTATAACTAACTATGTGGTGAGTTATTATTATATATTATTATTAAGAAAATAAAAATAATGGGGAAAGCAAATAAAAAGCATGGATGTTGATCGTGCACATCAACAAACCAAAAACCAGCTGGGGAGCTCAGTGCACACACCAAGAAGGTGTGTTGCAAAGAACCCACGATCCTCAAGTTGTCTCTGTCTTTTAACCCCTTTCTCTGGCTCTGGTGGAATATCTCTTTGCAGCAATGGAATTGTTTGCGCCACCTTAACTCGCTGTGAGTGAGAATGTTTGCTTTCTCACTTCTGCATCATCATGTCTTGTTATCCCAAGGAAGGAACACCGAGCTTCCAAGACAAGATGCATTGGCTTTAACAGCCTTGGGTCTGGTGGGGAGTCAGATAGGATGGAGCCAGAGTCCGGGTAATATTTATACTAAAATATTATAGAAAAATATACAACATGACTATTTCCCCATAAAAAATGGTTGTGCCCTAACAAGGAGATAAAGACAAATATTTAGGAGCAGGATTTGGACCAGTAGGTCACATGGCGTGGACGGTATTGAAATATAACAGCATATTTATACTAAAATATTATAGAAAAATATGCAACATGACTATTTCCTTATAAAAATGGTTGTGCCTTGTGAAGGAGATGTAGACACAGATTTTGGAGTAGGTTTTGAACTAGTAGGTCATGGTTTGGACGCTATTGAATTATTACTTTCTTATATCCAAATAATTATTATCCAAATAATTTATCGACGGTCCCTAAGTCAACACCTTTACGTGCCGAGCGGTCTCGTTCTGTGTCCGCGTAGCGAACACGAAACGCGTATCGCTTGTTCAAACACGGACCGCTTGTCTGGTGGTACTTTCGGTCGAATGTCTGTTGAATGTCTAACGTCAAACCAACTTCACCGCGGTGAAACAGAGTTAACGCCGCTTCATAAAAGTAGGAGGCGCCAACAGGAAATATAAAAGTAAAGTGAAAGTGAACTTGTCCCAGTCAAAGGTTCCTGCGAATGTGCTGCTTTTTTAACGGATGATGAAGATGTTTATGTTTTGCGTCTTCCTCCAGTTCGGTAAGATAATCTCCTGACCTGATGATGACCAGAACCAACCTGTTTTACTGGACCCTGGTTCTGTTCAGCATCAATCACGTCTCCAGACGCATCAGCTGACGGTACCGTTAGTTCGCGTTTCCCTTTACTGCCTCTGGCCTCTTCCTGGTAGAGGAGCAGTAAACGGATCGGTACCGGAGCCGGTTCTTCTCTGAGCTCATTAAATGCTCCGTTCGTTAGGACACGTACAGCTGCTGTGTGAATATGTAGAGCTCACCTCACGCAGAACCTCTAATGCTTTCACTTCTGGACTCATGTGACCTCAGATTATTACAGGAAAAACTGTGTTTGCTGTGAATTTGAAACATTTATTTCCTAGAGTATCAGTAATGTTTACCTGTTTTTATCAATCAGTAAGTGATCAAACATCAGGACGTAGCGAACGTCAAGGATTCAACATGTAGAAGAAGCAGAATCTGTTCATTGTCCTCAACACAGGACCAATAAATCTGTTAGAGTCTGTCAGATCCACAGCTTGTTCCAGTAGCTCAGTGTCACTGAAGCTCTCAGTCAAGTCTCATGTTCTGCAGTTTTATATGTTGGGGTTCTGTTTTTACAGAATTAAACAGGAACTGTAGCCTATATGCAGGTCTACGTCACCAGGGATAGATGTCCAGGCCTGGTCACAAGTACTGTAATAACACAAGGTGAGGCTGGTGACACAGACTTTGTCTGTCCTCTAGTTTCCCATCATGCATCAGCTGATGATATTTACGAGGGCGACACCTTCCTGCTGCCCTGTGAGTTTCCCACCTTTGATGTCGACCCGACTCCTTCGGTTCTGTGGAGCCGCTACGACCTCAGACCTTCAACTGTCCATCGGCATCAGAAAGAAGGCGACGCATTTGAGGACCAGAACCAGCTTTACAGCGGCCGGACCTCGATGATGACGGACGCTCTGGAAACTGGAGACCTGAGTTTGACCCTGACGCAGCTGAAGGTGTCTGACAGTGGAACCTACACCTGCTCCATCACTAGTGTAAGAGGAGAACAGCATGTTACAGACGTACAGCTGCAAGTCAAAGGTCAGTGGAATCAGGAAGAGCAGCAGTAACACACACCTGGTTGGGGTCAGAGGTCATCTTGTTCTTGTTCTTTTTCTCAGAGCGGTTTCCTTCCTGGGCCACAGCTCTCTTGGTCGTCTTTATAGTTCTTGTAGCTCTTGTCCTATGTTTCCATCAGTATTTCAAACCAGGTATGTTGCTACGAGCACATTACCCATGAAAATGAGACAATTAACCATCTGAACCAATCAGGAGGAATCTCTGTTCTTAGCTCTCATCACTTCTTATATGGTTTGTTTTCTTCAGTTTACCACGTGGATGTTAAATCAGGGGTGGAGTCTGTCCAGCTACCCTGCAAAACCGTGCGTTACCTGAACAGATTCAACAAGGTGGAGTGGCGCCAATACAACAACATCGTCCACACGTACGAGGTTGACTCTGAGCCGACTGGACATCAATACATACAAACAGAGATGAAGACGACTCCAATGAGATGGGGAAACTTCAGTCTGACCCTGAAAAACCCAATTGAAGACAACAGCGGACCCTGGACCTGCAGCATTTACAGGGACGGAGAAATGCTGAAGAAAAAAGTGCATCTCCAGGTCAATGGTCAGTGACGTGTCACAGGAGGTCACACATTTTTTGAAGTAGTCATTTTCTATGTTCTGGTGGTAAAATGTAGGTTGAATTTAGAAAAGAGCAGGTCTGAGGTTAATCGGTGGTGTCACCAGCAGGGGTCAGTATTGATACAGCAGGGGTCAGATGTCAGGGGTTATAGTTCATGTGTGAGTTTATGTGAAGATGGAAAGCAAACAAAATGGAAAAAGCTTCCCGTGTCCAACCTAGATACAGTACGTTTGGATGAAAGTTTGGATAAAACACGAGAGGTCAAACATCTTTACCGTGTTTCCTGTTCATTAGACCAAGTTCAGAAGCAAACACTGACATTGTGTCAGTGACTGAGCTTCAGTACAGTCATAATGTGACAGTGACTGATTCAGACTGGAACCAGTAATCCAATTTTCATCTACTTGTGTCTGTGTCAGCTGATGTTGTGGTTTGTTTGCTTCTCAGTGCCTGAAGTGAAAGTGGTTCCAGGACAGGAGTCTGTCCGACTGCTGTTCAGGACCACAGTCCCCTCAGCTGTAGTGAAGTGGTCCATAAAAACCAGTGGAGTCCAGGTCCACGTGTTTCACAACGGTTCTGACCAACCTGAGGATCAGTACTGGTTGTACCGTAGACGAACAGAGATGACACAAAATGACTTCAGTCTGACCCTGAAACACCCCACAGACTTCGACAGTGAGACCTACATGTGCACCGTCTACAGCGAGGATGGAAACATCCTGAGGAAGAAAGAAGTACGGCTTAATGTCGAAGGTCAGTTCAGTCAGGTAGAAATGTCACTTATTACAGCACAGAGGCAGGTCAGACTCTGTGAACACATCCAGTCACCAGAGCATCCTGGCAACAATCAAGGGATGAGGGCAGGGGTGCCGCTGGCATTCATGCGACCTATGAAAAAAAAATGTGGTCGGCACCTACAGTTTATTAATATTACTAACCACTAACTCCTGTATTGACTGGTTGGTGCAGCTGGTTAGAGTGATACTAAGGTTGTGAGTTTAAATCTAGCTGCGTGATACATGACACCTGACACCTGCTGGACCTTAAAAATCCCTACAGGCAACCTAGTTGACAGACTATTTTTTAGATACAGTTTATAAAGTGAACCATAATCATAACCATGTATCATAACGTGAAAATCTAAGTGAACATGTTGTGCATGACAATGCCTTTTTTTTTACAATTTTTTTTTACAAAAAAATAAGTTTTTCCAGTATTTTGAAATTGAGTCTGCTACGCTTTTTTTTCATACAACTTCTTCAGCTGTAGAACAGACCCGTTCAAATGGCACAGATGAGGCTGGAGTGCAGAGAAATTGTAAGGACAGCTAGAAGAGGTTTGGATAGATGGTCATCTAAAAAACAACAAATTGGCATTTTAGTAAAAGATTTCCAAACAACAAAAAACAAATAATGCTAAAGTGGGTGCAAACAGCTGCTGTAAAAACGGTTCCGGCTGGGGATAATTTGTGCGCTACACCTAAAAAGAGTTTCTGATGATGTGCACGTCAATAAAAACAAAATCAAAACATGACAAACAGCAGTGTCAAAACTATTGTATACGATATCATAGATCGTACAAATCCCAAGACTATCGCATAAATACGATAATTATCGGATGTCTGGCAACACTGTGTGTTTCAGTCTGTAAAGTGAAGTTTGCGGAGGGGGAAGAGTCTGTCCTGCTGCCATTCAGAACCACAGAGAACCTGCCTGACGATGTTGTGGTGGAGTGGAGACGTGAAGATCTCAACCACCCCGTTCACAAATATCTTGATGGTTCTGAGCAACTCGATCAACAGGACCCAGGTTACGAAGGCCGCACAGAGATGAAGGCCGACCTGCTAACAAGTGGAGACTTCAGTCTGACCCTGAAGGAGCCAAAGGTTCAAGACCATGGAACATATGTCTGTGAGGTCTTTAACACTAACATACGACGGAGGAAAACTGTGAAACTGCAGGTCAAAGGTCAGCTGTGTCCACTTTGTCTGGCGTCTGTTGCTGGTCGTCTGTCTGATTCTCTGTCTCCTCTGCAGGAGGAAGAGCACGACACAGGTGGACCAGGAGAGACTCAGCTGATCCTACTCCTCTGCTCAACCTGGTCTGAGCAGAGAAGTAGGTTTGCATTCAGTGACGACCTTCTTCCTTCTGTTGGATGTAGATCTGTGAACTGCTTTTTTTAGCGCCTCAGACACCTATGTCACTTTGTGGGGTGATTTTGTGGGTGTGTTTGTTTGCATTAATTCTAAAGACCACACCCCACCTAGACCAGCTCCTGTATTGTGTGTGTTAGAAAAAATACAAAGAAACCAAACTAATCTCCGTCTCCTTGCTTCTCCACCGCACCAACTGTATCACTAATATCTTCCTGGCCTTGAAGTGGTGTTCTGGCCGACACCCAGAATAGTGGCAGTGAGAATAACAGGCCTGCGCCTATGCAACCTTACTGCACAACTGTAGGTCATACAGAAATACTCACGGACAAGAAAACAAATAGTGATCCCGCGTTGCTTATATGTAGAACTAGACCAAACGAATGAATGAGAAGCTGCTGGTTGCTTCGCACAACGCACAACGTCGAAGTGACCATGACTGTTTGTCACATTTACGATACAAAAGACGAGAAAAATGTGTGATCTGACAACACAGTAAACACGGACAGAAGAGGACAGCTGCTGGCACCAATATAGTAAATGAAGACACTTTATAAAACAACTAGATTTATCGTAACATCAAGTCAAAGTGGTTCCAAGTTAACTTGGATGCTGCTATTCCATGAGACAACCACATGCATGTTAGATACATTTAATGCCTAACAAAGAAGAGACATCATCTATGGTTCAGTGGTTCAGTATGTGGAATCATGTTCTACTTTTGTTGAAGTGGTCGCGGGATCGAATCCCATTAAAATTAGTTTATTTCACAAAGTGTTTGTGTGTTTTTTTTTATTCTAGTTAATGAATATTAAACTCAGTCAAGGCTCTGAAGACAAAATGCAGAGGTTTGACATTTGATCCTTCATTGAAAGCAGAGCATAGCAATTCAGGAGCATGACTCACTCACTTCTCACTTTCTTTTAGCCACTTACGTATACTGTAACACGAGCAACATACAAACTACGTCAGGTTGTTTCTTGTAAAACTCTACTTAAATCGTGTACAGATGACGACAACGTGGTCGCGACTTAATACAGAGCACCGGCAATGAGTTGACAGCGAGGCAGCAGACAGCGGGGAGATCTGACTGCAGGCAGCTTCTGGTCTGCACCACGCGCCGATGTGAACAACTGAACATCCCTGTGCTGAATTTCACTGCTGCCGATTTTGCTTGGATGAAGTTGCAAATTCTTCTGCTGAAGAATCAGTTTTGGGCTACATGTGGACAGAGGAGCTGGAAACCAACTTCAGGATACCAAGAAAAAACTGGAAAAACAAGCTGTACAGAACGATCGAATAAACACTGTAAGTGATATATTCGATTGTTTATGCTTTAGCTTGTGCTGTGAAGTTTGAGTACAGTGATGAGCTTGTTTGTTTTAGACTGTCAGGAGTAACGTTAGCTGACGTTGCTAACGCTTGCTTGTGTATTATCTCTGACTGGCTTCCAGCAACTAATTCAATATTGCTAGGCCACGTTAACTAACCCTGTCTGTCCACGGAACCGAGCCTGCCTGACCCATTGTATTGTAAACCGTTGCTTACCTGTGAATGACCTTGCCTGACTCTGACCCTGCCTTTCTGGAATAAATCCCTTTTTATCATCATCCAAGCTTGTTTGTGCTGTGCATGTGGGTCCGTCATCTACGACGATCTGACACTTATACATGCAACGTGAGCTGCCCCTCCCATGAGCTCGTTTCTGATTCTGTCCAATCTTGTCACTTCTAAAGAGAACTTCAGCATTTTCATTTCTGCTACCTCCATCTCTGCCTTATGTCTCTTTTATCACTGCTATCGTCTCTAACCCACAGAGCAGAGCTGGTCTCACCACTGTCTTGTAAAGATTTCTCTTTAGTGTAGCAATCCACGTCTGGACTGAGGTAACCTGACCTACATGTTAACTTAACTCCCTCCTTGGAAGAGCCCCTACGTCCCTTTCAGTCCCCAGAGATAAGGGACCCTGAACCTTTCTCCACAACAGGAGACTGGCTTCTATCACCACAGGCACCAATTGACGCCAACATCTCAAAGGTCCATATCAAAGAACCATGAGTCCACTTTGTTGATCTACCTGTAAATCCCTCAGGATTCTACCTCTGCTTATCATGCCAAAAGGAGAGGCTGCCACATTTATCACCAGGAAGCTGTCTCCCCCAGAACTGGGACCACCAGCCATAAAATGTGGAATGTGCTCATCAAAGAGAACGAGAGACTTCATTTGGACACAGGTTCTGGTTCAGATGCACCAGAACTTTCAACTTCCATGAAACTGATGTCATTGTATTCTGTGGACAAAATGTTTTCATTTGATATTAGATTGGTTTCTGTGTGATGTTCAATGCCTGATCTACAGATTTGCCAGGAAATTCTTAAAGTACAAAGGGACTTCAACTCATCACCATGCTCTCCTTTGTGTGTAGACACAAAGTTGAAATAGAGAGACTCACCGTCTTTACTTCTTTTAATCTGTGAAACACACACATGGACTATTTCCACCAGCTACAATTCGGTATCCTCATTATTGTATCACATTTTTAAGTGTTACAATTGTTTAATTAGTAATGTCCAGATTAGGTCATTTATAATTTGATTTTGCTTGCATTTATTATTCGTGTATGTTTTAGTGTTTACTGGGTGTTGCATAAGACAAGACCAGGCATCATGAATAACATTTAATTTGTTACAGCATTGTAAGGGACCACATATAAGACCTTAAGATTCTATGCATTTAATATTACTGTTTAACCATTCTGACTTCTCTGCTCATTTGAGTGTCAAAGTGATCATTACATGTTTATTGTGTTATGGTGTGATGGAACTTTGAGCTTGATGAAAAGAGAAGAGCTTAGTTATCCCAGATTTAGGAGTGATCCAAATCAAATAGTTTGATTCATGATCTGAAGAGGCGGAACTCTTCACCACTGGTTGAAGTCATTTCTCCGCCCTGCAGTGACCACTGCCCCAGAGGTATTTAAACCAGTGACACCCAAGGCAAAACGGATTTCCCTCTATCTTCAAACTTCTTTCACTTTTTCCTTTTTGCGTCGCATTACTTTTCTTTAATTTTCCTTTGTCCTTAAATTTTGTAAACCTAAGTTAAACTTAGAGACACGAACGAACAACGATTTTTGTAACGTTAGAAAGTCATCAAGAAACTCTGCGAAACTGAAACTATTACAACCAGTCCTTAATTGACTCGCTATTTTTGATCGAACCAATTAAATTAGATTCCAGCCCGTTTGCTTTTGGGCTAGTTTAAGTAGCGCTGACGCTTTGAAACACCTTGGAAAGTCCAGCCTGGCTGACTGTTACTTCGCTGAACCCGAGCCGTCCTCATCAATCGCAGGCGACGATTCCTGGCCCAGAGGCCGTGGCACCTGGACCAGAGAGGTTCATGAGTGGTAACTCATTGAATTGATATCTGGCTTTGACTAGATTAATACAAGCGTGGTTTCAGCTTTAAAACAAACCTGGTGCCCCAACTTCGAGGTATATTAATGTTTTCCATTAATATCAAACTATTAATAATTTGAATCCGCTACATTAGTCTTGCTGACACTCTGTAATGGAAAAAGTTTGTGCTATTTCTTATCTAACACAGTCGTCATGTGCTGGTTAGGTGCAATACTGAGCATTCTTACACAAACAACTAATCTCTTACGCCCTGTCGTACATCAAGTCTAAACATCTGATGTTCCATTTGACTGACTAATAATTTATGATACAGTATATGTTTGTCTTTTACACCCAGACTCTGGCTCCATCCTATCTGACTCCCCACCAGACCCAAGGCTGTTAAAGCCAATGCATCTTGTCTTGGAAACTTGGTGTTCCTTCCTTTGGATAACAAGACATGATGATGCAGAAGTGAGAAAACAAACATTCTCACTCACAGCGAGATAAGGTGGCGCAAATAATTCCATTGCTGCAGAGAGACATTCCACCAGAGCCAGAGAAAGGGGTTAAAAGGCAGAGACAACTTGAGGATCGTGGGCTCTTTGCATCACACCTTTGTGGTGTGTGCACTGATCTCCCCAGCTGGTTTTTGGTTTGTTGATGTGCACGATCAACATCCATGCTTTTTATTTGCTTTCCCCATTATTTTTATTTTCTTTATTATTTCAATAAATCGCACAAAAGGACAACTCTCTCATCTGCTTCTTTATGGAAAATTTCCACCACACACTCTTCTGTCACACAACACTCCTGACTCGTTCCTCCACCTGCTCCAACCCGCCTGCACTCTCCTCTTCACCTCTTTTCAACACTTCACCATCACACTGAACTGTTGACCCGAAGTACTTCAACTCCTCCACTTACTTCACCTCATGGCATCAGTGGTGCTCTTACGGGGCATGAAACCATACTGCTGCTAACAAATCTCCACCTTCTTCCTAAGCCTGGCTTCCACTACACTTTCCCACAGCTTCATTGTGTGGCTTTATTCCTCTGTAGTTGCTGCAGTTCTGCGTGTCACCCTTGTTCTTAAAGATCGGCACCAGAACGCTTCTCCTCTATTCTTCAGGCATCTTCTCACTATCAAACAAACTGGTTGAAAACGCCACCACCGTCTCTTCTGGACACTTTTACACCTCCACAGGTACGTCTTCAGGACCAACAGCCTTTCCACTCTTCAACCTTCTCAGAGCTTTCTTCACCTCACCCTTACATATTCCTCCCTTATTTCCCTGTCATTCTCGTCATTCATCAGGTAAGGTTTTGAACCAGTAGGTCACATGGTTTGGACTCTTGAAATATTACAGTAATATTTATACTAAAATATTATAGAAAAATATACAACATGACTATTTCCCCATAAAAATGGTTGTGCCCTAACAAGGAGATATAGACACAGATTTAGGAGCAGGATTTGGACCAGTAGGTCACATGGCTTGGACGGTATTGAAATATTACAGTAATATTTATACTAAAATACTATAGAAAAATATGAAACATGACTATTTCCTTATAAAAATGGTTGTGCCTTTTGAAGGAGATGTAGACACAGATTTTGGAGTAGGTTTTGAACTAGTAGGTCATGGTTTGGACGCTATTGAATTATTAATTTCTTATATCCAAATAATTATTATCCAAATAATTTATCGACGGTCCCTAAGTCAACACCTTCACGTGCCGAGCGGTCTCGCTCTGTGTCCGCGTTGCGAACACGAAACGCGTATCGCTTGTTCAAACACGGACCGCTTGTCTGGAGGTACATTCGGTCGAATGTCTGTTGAAGGTCTAACGTCAAACCAACTTCACCGCGGTGAAACAGAGTTAACGCCGCTTCATAAAACAATATAGTGTTCAGTAGGAGGCGCCAACAGGAAATAGAAAAGTAAAGTGAAAGTGAACTTGTCCCAGTCAAAGGTTCCTGCGAAATGTGCTGCTTTTTTAACGGATGATGAAGATGTTTATGTTTTGCGTCTTCCTCCAGTTCGGTAAGATAATCTCCTGACCTGATGATGACCAGAACCAACCTGTTTTACTGGACCCTGGTTCTGTTCAGCATCAATCACGTCTCCAGACGCATCAGCTGACGGTACCGTTAGTTCGCGTTTCGCTTTACTGCCTCTGGCCTCTTCCTGGTAGAGGAGCAGTTAACGGATCGGTACCGGAGCCGGTTCTTCTCTGAGCTCATTAAATGCTCCGTTCGTTAGGACACGTACAGCTGCTGTGTGAATATGTAGAGCTCACCTCACGCAGAACCTCTAATGCTTTCACTTCTGGACTCATGTGACCTCAGATTATTACAGGAAAAACTGTGTTTGCTGTGAATTTGAAACATTTATTTCCTAGAGTATCAGTAATGTTTACCTGTTTTTATCAATCAGTAAGTGATCAAACATCAGGACGTAGCGAACGTCAAGGATTCAACATGTAGAAGAAGCAGAATCTGTTCATTGTCCTCAACACAGGACCAATAAATCTGTTAGAGTCTGTCAGATCCACAGCTTGTTCCAGTAGCTCAGTGTCACTGAAGCTCTCAGTCAAGTCTCATGTTCTGCAGTTTTATATGTTGGGGTTCTGTTTTTACAGAATTAAACAGGAACTGTAGCTAATATGCAGGTCTACGTCACCAGGGATAGATGTCCAGGCCTGATCACTAAGAAGTACGAAGTACTGTAGTAACACGAGGTGAGGCTGGTGACACAGACTTTGTCTGTCCTCTAGTTTCCCATCATGCATCAGCTGATGATATTTACGAGGGCGACACCTTCCTGCTGCCCTGTGAGTTTCCCACCTTTGATGTCGACCCGACTCCTTCGGTTCTGTGGAGCCGCTACGACCTCAGACCTTCAACTGTCCATCGGCATCAGAAAGAAGGCGACGCATTTGAGGACCAGAACCAGCTTTACAGCGGCCGGACCTCGATGATGACGGACGCTCTGGAAAGCGGAGACCTGAGTTTGACCCTGACGCAGCTGAAGGTGTCTGACAGTGGAACCTACACCTGCTCCATCACTAGTGTAAGAGGAGAACATCATGTTACAGACGTACAGCTGCAAGTCAAAGGTCAGTGGAATCAGGAAGAGCAGCAGTAACACACACCTGGTTGGGGTCAGAGGTCATCTTGTGCTTGTTCTTTTTCTTTTTCCCAGAGTGGTTTCCTTCCTGGGTCACAGCTCTCCTGGTCGTCATCAGTGTTGTTTTAATAGTTGTTGTGTCTGTTGTTATACATTTCTATCAGTACATCATATCAGGTACGTCGCTACAAGCACATTAACCATTAAAATGAGACAATAAACCCTCTGAACCAATCATGAGGCTTCACAGAACTCGGTTTCTAGCTCCTGTCAGTTCTGATCTGATATCATGAAACAGTTTTGGTTCATTGTTGGTTTGTTTTCCTCAGTTTACCATGTGGATGTTAAATCGGGGGTGGAGTCTGTCCAGCTGCCCTGCAAAACCATGCGTTACCTGAACAGAGTCAAGAAGGTGGAGTGGTGCCAATACAACAACATCGTCCACACGTATGAGGTTGACTCTGAGGCGACTGGACATCAGCAGCAGCACAGACTAACAGAGATGAATCCACAGACACGTGGAGACTTCAGTTTGATCCTAAAATACCCGACAGAAGACAACAGTGGAACCTGGACCTGCTGCATTTACAACAGGGACGAAGACAGTCTGGAGAAACGAGTGCATCTCCAGGTCAAACGTCAGTGACGTGACACAGGAAGTCACATGTTCATTAAAGTAGTCATTTCCTGTATTCGTGTGGTAAAATATGGGTTGCAGTTAGAGAAGAGCAGGTTTAAGATTTTTATTGATACAGTAGGGGTCTGATGTCAGAGGTTATAGTTAATGTGTGAGTTTATGTGAAGAAACAAACACTGACATTGTGTCAGTGACTGAGCTTCAGTACAGTCATGATGTGACAGTGATCTGTTTTCATAACCAGTTAATCCAATTTCATCCACTTGTGTCTGTCCAGCTGATGTTGTGGTTTGTTTTCTCCTCAGTTGATAAAGTGGATGCGGCTGCAGGACAGGAGTCTGTCCTGCTTTCCTGCTGGCCCAAAACCACAGTCCCCTCCGATCAAGTCACAGTGGAGTGGACCATCGGCAGAGAAAAGGTCCATGTGTTTCACAATGGTTCTGACCAACCTGAGGATGAGTCCTGGTCTTACCGCCATCGAACAGAGATGACACGCAATGACTTCAGTCTGACCCTGAAAAACCCCACAGACTTTGACAGTGGGACCTTCAAGTGCACCGTCTACAGCGAGGACGGAAACATCCTGAGGAAGAAAGAAGTACGGCTTAATGTCGAAGGTCAGTTCAGTCAGGCCATTAGATGGAAGTGTTCTGCTTAAAGATGCAATCGCCACTATTTGGGCCTTGGGTACATGTCTGTGACTCTGTAGTTCATTTTAACACACTGCGAGTGTGTTAGAAGTGCACTTCTTACTTACTTTAACAAATACTGTCTAATCTAATCTAATCTAATCTAATTGATTTGTGTCATAGTTCCACACTTCACTAAATCAATCCTCCCCAAACACTTACAGAACCTCCTCTGGTCCTGCCCAGACAAACAAATTGACAAACAATTGGACAGAGAATAGCTGCAGCATAGCGTCTATTGAGACATTGAAGTCCAGTATTCTTTAGCATGAAAAGCAGTTCAAGCTGCCTTCTTTAAATTAATACTGAAAGCATGTCCAGCTAAACAGATGAGCAGACTCTGTGAACACATCCAGTCACCACAGAGCATCCTGACATTTACACCAACAATCAAGGCATGGGGGGGGGGGTAGAATGGCAGGAGGAAGTGATAATTGTTAATTTCAAAATAAAAGCCACGGACAGGAAGTCGAGCTGGTGATTTGTGTCTCCAGTAAATGTTGAGTATCTGCTATTACAGAAGAAGACCAGTATGACCGGTAGAAAGAGAGGTTCTCTGAGTACACTGAGGTTCTACATAAAGCATAGATGAAGCTGTAACAGACAACAGAGATTGAAACCATCTGGCGGTTTCATCTCTGTTACCCTCTGTGGCCTGTTGTGTCTCAGTCTGTAAGGTGGAGATTGAGGAGGGGGAAGAGTCTGTCCTGCTGCCATTCAGAACCACAGAGAACCTGCCTGACGATGTTGTGGTGGAGTGGAGACGTGAAGATCTCATCCGTCCCGTGTACAAATATAACAATGGTTTTGAGCAACTCGATCAACAGGACCCAGGTTACGAAGGCCGCACAGAGATGAAGGCCGACCTGCTGACAAGTGGAGACTTCAGTCTGACCCTGAAGGAGCCAAAGGTTCAAGACCATGGAACATATGTCTGTGAGGTCTCTAACGCTAAAATCCGAAGGAGGAAAACTGTGAAACTGCGGGAAAGGTCAGCTGTGTCAACTTTGTCTGTCGTCTGTTGCTGGTCGTCTGTCTGATTCTCTGTCTCCTCTGCAGGAGGAAGAGGACGACACAGGAGGACCAGGAGAGACTCAGCCGATCCTACTCCTCTGCTTAAGCTGGTCTGAGCAGAGAAGTAGGTGATGATCTTCCTCCTTCTGTTGGATGTGAATCTGGGAGTTGCTCATACAGCTGCTTGTGTTAGTGTTTCAGACTGTTACGTCATGTTGTGGGATGAAAAGTAAGAAAAAAAAAGTAGAACACAGGTTCCTGTGGCCGAACATTCACCTGATGAAATATGCAACGAATTATTAACATGCATGTTCATATTAACAAGTATTTCAGTGAACCCTTCCTGAGGAGACTTAGGGCTAGATGCGTGTGGGGCTTCCTCTTGCTCTAGTCACCAAAGTCTAATGAGTCGTGGCTCAGTGGGGGAAACTGGAGGCTCTGGTTGTGTTGAAGCACTCAAACCTAAATCTGAGATTCAGGAGAATAAATGTTTGTGCTGTTTGAGTTACACTATAATTGATGACCCACTTGACGTGAGGTTTTTTATGTTTGCAATGATCAGATGTGTTGATGGAGGCACAGACTCTAGTGCACAGTGAGAATCAAACTGGTTTGGTTTTAGACCTAGGTCTGGGTCCAATCCATTTGGTTTCTTATCCAAGAACTTTTAACTGAAACCGACCGATAGATTGGTCCAATGAGTTGCTGATGGCATCAATGCAAACCTAAGCAACATGATCAAACATGCTGCTGCTCTGGTGTTCAAAGGAAACAAACAACACGTGACGTTTCCAGCTCCAGAAATTAATAAAGGGATTGTTTTATTAAAATGATGGAGCCTTTGTGTTGTTTCTTTAGGTTCAAATAGAATAGCTTTGTTTTAAATGTACTGTAATTTTTTTAAAACATGTTTTTAGTTTGTACAATAGTTTGGGTCAATATACGGTATTCCTTGATTTCCCAACTTCAATCAACAGTTGCAGCTCCACAAACACTGATGTCTTGTTTCAGTTAAAGCAAACACTAGTCTCCATGGTGTCCCAGTAGGAAACCCAACTGATATGTTGGTTTAAGGAACAACACTTTCTAAAAATAGGCCATTATTCACATTTGTCTTTATTCCAGGCAACTGGGACAATACATTTTGTTACTATAGTATATTGACAATGTGTATCAAACACAAACTTCTATTAAAAGGTAAGAACCAACGACTCAAGTTCTTTAAGTGTGTGACTCTCAGACACAACGTGGTGAGAACATCCCAGTTCTCCAGAACTGGGACGCTCAACGAATGAAGGAATGTTGCTGCACAGACAGCCTCAGCTTCAGGACGTGTAACAAATACCAACTAAAAACAGAATAAATATATTACAACACACGGTTCAGACGTTTGATACAGCTCAAAGTGCTAAAATGGTTTGAGCATGTGATGGAAAGCAGAAGAGTTCTCTGGCTTCAGCTGATGATCCATGATGCTGTGCTTACTGATGCTGTGTTTCTCAGTTCATTTTACACTGAACTACTAGTATATGAGCACCTAAATAAAAAAAGGTTGGTTTTCAGACATGTTTATGTACTCTAGTTTTGTTAGTTGGGCTCCTGTACATGTTTTTATACTTTTAAACTAAATTAGAAGACTGATCAATTCTAAGGCCAACTAGATGATCGTGAGGATAGATGTTTACTTTTATCAGACTCATTCAGATATATTATATACACACATATACACACAATACTGTGTGTGTGTGTGTGTGTGTGTGTGTGTGTGTTCTGCTTTGAGGATGCCCGTTTACACATAAACTGTATCAAACTGGTGTAAAGCTTTAAAACATGTCAGGATTTGATAAACACTGGTTTGTGTAGCTTAGCCCTGTCAGAGGAACCACAGACCCATGCAGGATTTAGTTAAGAGGGTTGTAGCTGCTACAACAGGACCAACAGGAGTGGCACTTCGTTCCCAATCACACTCTGTCCAGGTTGATGTTGGCCTCCTGTCCAGCAGGACTCAGTTCACACAGGTAGAAGAGTGTCTCCTCGCTGGCCTCAGCTTCTGTCAGAGGCTCCAGACGGATAAGAGAGCTGCGTGATGGCTGCCGCACCTCCAGGCTGGTGTCCAGTAGCTCTGAAGGCAGGTCAACCTCCACCGAACTGCTGGCATTGAGGGATGGCTGGAGGGGGGGGCTGGAGGAGCCACTGGCTCCCAGGTCAAACTCTGATGGAGGGGTGCAGCCATCGAGAAACGCCAACATGGGGCAAGTGGTGTACTGGATCAACTGCTTATCTAAACACAGGAGTGAGCATGAAAACAATGTGAGTAACGCTATGATCTGTTCACTAACTAGTAACTAACTCTGAACAGTCTTGGGCTAAAAGACAGACCAGATGACACATCCTCCACTCACCTGTGTTGTCTTCCTCAGATTTTCCTTTATTTAGCTGTAGCATGTTCTCTTTAGAGGTAATGCTCTCCTGAAAATACATGGACAGATAAAGGCTTTACAGTACATACAGACAGTCTGGGTTGGTTGTTCAAAAGACAGGTTGACACATAAGCTAGGGAAGCCCAGGATTAGCCTGTCACATCTGATCCCAGTGGGCAACAGACAATAATGACTGATTGCTGAAACATGTTTTCTACCAGTAGATATTCATGAAGACCCTTTGTTAATCTGAAACCTGTTCTAGTCCTAGGAAGAATGAAAGAGAATGTCGTCAAGATGGACATTATGGTTCTGTGTGAAGAGAAGTCATTTTACCTCCAGAGCATCAAAATCAATGCCAAACTGTTTCCCATACAGCATGGCTTGGAAATCCTCCAGACTGCAGTCGATGCTGTCCAGATAGTCCATCAGCTCCATCCTGACGACACACACAGGCACAGATGCTCAGGCAGTCAGAGGACTATCAGCCTTTGGCTTGAATGAAGACTTTTTGAAGCAGAGGAAACTTCTGAACAGCGTAGTGATGGAGGGTATTATGAGACCGTTGCGTTTTGTGCTCTGCTGTAAACCAACCACGCTACAGTTGTACTGCGTTGTATACTATGGTTTACAGCGGAGCACAAAACACGATGGTCACTGCTTTGCACTTTCATAAGACCCTCCATGTGCAACACAAGAAACATTGATATATTCAATAAAGCTATGCCATAATAAAGATCTGTGGGCCTTTACTGAATATAGTTAGTATTTAAACATGGCATTTGATACAGAAAAACACTGATAATTTTGATAATGAATAACATGATGCATTTGTTGCACAATGTCAGAGCCATAGTTTCTTTGTTCTACTACAATCTCAACAGATCATTCTGTCAGGTGGTAATACTTTAGATGCTACAGAGGAGTCACCAGGTGAAGTTATTTGAGTTATCCATATTTTTAGATTTAGATTTAATTTGCACTAAAAGATGCTGCAACCATCCATAAAATATCATTATTGGAAGTTTTCAATTGATTTTATATTTTTGGATCATGATTCTAATTCTAATTCCAGTGGACGCTTACTTTCCCAGCAGGTTGATGTTCTGTGATATGGCGCCGTTCTCACTCAGTATGGAGTCCATCATCTTGACCGGGTCCTCCAGACTGAGGCCGGAGGGCTTATTGAGCTGCAGGGCACTGCTGGTTGCGACGCTGCTTCGCTGGCTGGCCCCCGATGCACCTGTCACACCATCCTCTGGCTCTTTGGGATCGTCGGTGCACACGCTGGTGTTCACTTCAGCCGGCACCACACTGTCGTCCAGCTCTACTTCTACAATCTCCACATCCCTGTAGGTGAACATGTTGACAGCAGGTCATAAGAAATGAATGAGCACTCCATACAGTGACTGGGTTTTATCCATCTGTAATAAAGGACAATCACACTGCCTTTGAGCACATATTGAGTTCCTGAAGTCCCACCTCTCACTTTGAGTTACCCACTTTGGTCCCGTTAACATTAAAGAGTGAAAGACTAGAACCGCTACAGGGCAGTGCACAGCAAGCACATTCAGGCCATAACAAGTGTAGATCGCTAAAAAAAGTACTTACCCTTGCTCGTGGGCTTTGGGCGAGCCGTCTGTGAACTCAGCCGTCATCTCGGGGTCATTCTCAGACAAGTCACATATGATAACATCATCTGATATGTCCGAGTTCTTCACACCACTCAGACTGTTGACAGATGACTAAACAGGATACACACACAGTGAGAGGTCAGATCTAATCAGACAAAATACCATTAAATAGCACATTGTATTCTTCTCCTCTGGTCTTTTAGACAGCAGAGCTGGTCTCACCACTGTCTTGTCCACCTTTCCTTTGAGTCTTGCTGACACTTTCTGTCACAACACTCCTGACACTTTCCTCCACCTGCTCCGACCCGCCTGCACTCGCCTCCACCTCTTTTCCACACTTCCCGTCACACTGACACATCTTCACCTCAGACGTACTTCTCTGCCACTCCCAACAACCTCATCCAGTACCACAGCTCCTCCCTTGGCACCCTGTCATACGCCTTCTTTAAATCCAGAAAGATACAATGCAGCTCCTTCTGACCATCTCTGTACTTTTCCATCAACTGTCTTAGAGCAGACATGGCATCAGTGGTGCTCTTACGGGATATGAAACCATACTGCTGCTCACAAATGCTCCACCTTCTTCCTAAGCCTGGCTTCCACTACTCTTTCCCACAGCTTCATTGTGTGGCTTTATTCCTCGGTACTTGCTGCAGTTCTGCGTGTCACCCTAGTTCTTAAAGATCGGCACCAGAACGCTTCTCCTCCATTCCTCAGGCATGTTCTTACTTTCTAGCATCCTGTTGAACAAACTTGTTAGAAACTCCACTGCTATCTCTCCTGGACACTTTCACACCTCCACGTACGTCATCAGGACCAACTGCCTTTCCAGTCTTCATCCTTTTCAGAGCCTTCCACACCTCATCCTATTGATCTTTGCTATTTCCTGCTTCACAACATCCACATTTTTCTCTCTTCTTTCCCTGTAATTTTCCTCATTCATCAGCTCCTCAAAGCCAACATCTTCCTATTCAAATTGATGATTATAATGTTTGTCTGTTGGCATGTCTTAAACCGGATTCCATTCTGGATCTAACTCACTCCAGGCTTGAGACCAACACAGACGTCATTGGCTCAAAATCCCTGTTACTTAACTATCACAGTTCTTCCATATGTTTATTGGACTTTACCTCCTTCTACACTTTTTGCAGCTACAGAAACCATTTAAATATCTAAATGTTCAGCTTTTTAAAAGGAGAAGTATGCTGTTATTACTTTTCTTATTCATATCTTTCATAATCAAACTTTTTCCCCCAATTGAAATAAATGGGGACATGGCGCGCTACAACCAGGTTTGATTTCCGATCAGAGCAGGTGTACACATTCAACTTTGTAACTACTTGTTTTTATTTAATTATTTAAGATATATTCAGCTACATTTTAATGTATGAACCACTTTAAGCTATTTTTTAAAAATGTTTCAGCTTTTTTTGAGGAAAAAACTAAACACCACAACCACTGTTTGAGTAAATGTTTCCCCATCCAGAGAATTTTTTGAGGTTTGTCCTCTCTCTGCTCTGCTATCCTGTGGCTAAATGGCATAAATCCTTGACTCTGGAATGGGAGACCTGGATTACATTCCTGTCTGAGCCATGTTTAATCATTAATATAAATAAATGGATTCCCTTCACATAAATTGAGTTATATGTTTAAGATATCGCCAATGTATGGTACAGCTTTAACATAGATGTTTCAACAACATTAATGATTTTACAGTTGTTCATATTAGTATGTAGTGCTGCTTAAAGACGTTATATCAGTAGTTGCTGTGGCTGACTACGACCCTGAAGACTCTGATTCAATTCCTGATTAGGGCAACAACAAGAATGTAAAATCTAAAGAATTATAGGAAAGTGTTAGGAATATATGCAAATTATGTTGTCCTTTATTTTAAAATAGTTTTTGCTTCCTGTAAGCAAGCCTTCCTTCAACTATGCATTCAATACCTCAACTACTTTGGACTGTCCTTTCAATGTTTCTGTAACATTTAACATTACAGCATTCACTTTGCATTTTCCTCTGGAAATGCTTTTTCTATTTAAATAACACACACATAATTATCATCATCATAATCTATCATATCAACATAATCTATTTAAAAAGTACAAAATAACAATGCAGGCTGGAATGACCTCTGATACAACACATATGTGGACAGTAACTGTACATAATTACCAACCTGTTCAACACAAACTTTGTCGTCATAGATCTGATGGATGTACTTGGGCTTCTTCGCGTTGCCATTCATAAGAATTGGTCTGCCAGAAAAAGAAGCACAGACATGATCACTTAATTCACATAGGCCAAATTGCAACAATTTTCCCCAAAGATGTAAGATGTGATTGTGATGGCCAACAAACTACAATTTACATTTGGGAAAACACACTCAGTAATTCGACTTCTCAATGTCAGTGAGTGGAGTAGGGGCTACGTTTGTGATGATGACTTAAAGAGATAGAACTCTTACTATTAAACCAGCCAAAGGATTGACCCAAGTGTCAACTCACCTTTTGCGCTTTAAATTCAGGATGTGGTTGTTCTGCACCAGTGTGACAATAAAATGAACCAGCTGTAAAAAAAAAAAGTCTCAAAGTTGCTCTTCCAACAAAAATGTCAGCAATAAATAGGATGACTTGTTTGCTTATTGGCTGTAATCCTCACTGCCAACTTGTTATAAGAAGGTAGAATAGAGGTCTCACCTTTTTGATGAGCTGCTGTTGGTGTGCATGTTTCTGCCTCAGGTCTGAGATCTCCCTCCACAGTGATTCATTCTCCCTAAACAACAACGGATTTTGCAAAATTTTCTCTTGTTAGTTTATACAGCTTCTTTTTTAATTTTAGTTTAGTGATGATAAACTGTGCTGATGCAGGAAGTGGGTTCTGACATGCCTTCAAAACCTGACAACGTGTTCTTGTGAAGAATGTGAAGAGGGACAGTCCCGTCACTCCCACAGTGAATGTAGAAGTTGTAAAATTGTACATAATTCACTTCCTTTGTCCCACTCAACTCAACTATAGATATAGCGAAAATACCTACCACCAAAAATTAAACTCAGTAGTTGAAATTAAGGGAGCGTAGTATGCTCTCTGTTTAAATCCACTTCAAGTTATTAATGGTGATGAGCACAGAAGTAGTATCAGAACGATGCACACAATAACATCCCAGCCACTGATGTGGTGAGACTTCACAATTACACAGACAAATTAAAAACATCTAGGTTGATGTTTTTCTGAGTCATCATGATCCAAGGTAATCATAATTTTGAGTAATTAATGAAGTAAATGCTGCAATCGTAAGGACTCTGTCTGTCAAGTAGCTAGTTACTAATAGTAGAATAACTAATAATATTAATAATTACTAATAATAAAAAGACCAGCTTCTGTTCTTGGAAGCCAGTAACAGTGTCTTCTATTGTGAGGTAAGTACATCGTTACATCCCTAATGGACAACAGACCCCTATACACAGCAGACAAGGTCGACACATCGGCATCAGACAAAGTCATGGTGAGCCAAGACAAGAGGAGGAAACTTTACACCTGAAAAATCAGCCAGGTTTTGGTCACAGATTTTTATCCAGCTTGTGTGAGAACACGCAGGACACTATACTCACCTCTTAAGTGTTGCTAGCCTGGCATCAATGTTCTCCTGCTTGCTATGAACACTCTGAACACTTGCCAAGATCTTGGACAGGTCTTCCTGTCGAATCTTACTCTCCTCTGGACGAGCATTAGAAACCTGAGTAAAAGAAATTCAAATGAAACTGTTTTTAAGCAACTATTTTTTATCTTATATCTTAATGCAACTATTAACAATACCAATTACAAAAATGTTAAGGTAATGTGTAAAAAGTATCTAATCAGTATCATTTTCTGTCTCCTAGCAGTTGCTCTGAGGGTGAATGAAGAAACTTTTCATTAGACATACTGGTAATCCTAATAGTTATCTGGTCTTTTTAGCTCTGCTAGCTAAGCACCTATCTTATCTTTCTGCCATGGCCTCTCTCCCCCTTTCTCCCTGTGTGTCTTGTTCGGTGCCTTATGTTTAGCTTCTCCTTTGCTTCCTTTAGTGATACTGGTATCTGAAATAAGTGGAAGGTATTTGCAGCACTGGAGGCAAGGTTGACTGGTGTCTGGAGGCGCAAGTGCTAGAGAGCTTGGCCTTGGATGCAGAATATTACTGGTTCAATCCCAGACAGTGTCCTTAAACAACACACACGCCACATGATGCTGCCTATGGGGAGTATGGGGAAATCGGCAACCCCAATCTCCAGCATATAAAATCTTAAAAAGATTCACACAATCCTAATTGTTATTAACTTTAATAACCTATTTTGCTGTCGTTTTATATTGTTATAGTGTAAATATGCTGATGTTTGGTATGTTTTTTTCCAGCATTACATACCCTAGGTTATATATTCCTTTTATTTTAAGTAATATGGAGGTAACAGCGACATTAGCCAGAAATTAAAAGAAAAGGAACCTTCATAATTGAACAATAAGTAAAAGTAATATTTCTTGTGAGAGATAACAAAAGATGACAGCGCAATAATGCACCTTTCTCTTGATGTTCTCGAGCAGGTCATCCTGTCCTTGTTTGAAGTAGGGGTGCTGAAACTCCACTGGACCATCTCGCTCCTGTTTTACAATGCCTGTATCAATGTGCATCACCTTACGGAATCCATCTGTGCATGCACACACACACAAAGAAAAATCTCCATCAACACACCAGCTACATGAAGATCTGCGGGTTGTCATATAATCAATCCAGTAAAGATTAGTTTGCAATGTACACTTAGTCTATAGTAATAAAAAGAAGAATTGAAGATTTTAGGAAAATAATAATGTACATTATGATATGTACACAAATACTCAGGTGGTTGTTAGATTTGTATTTCTCTGAATTCTCTAAAACAATGAACCAAAATAAAAGGCAATAAAACAATTTTCTGCTACATCCCATCATACAATAATGATATTAAAAAGTGTATCTACTGCATCACTGGACATGTAAATATTGCGACTTTAAAATTGCACATACAATAGGGTTACTTAGCCTAATCTAACAAAAAAACATAATTTATATCATAAATACCAATAAGCCAGAGATTGAGGAAAAAGACAACTCAAGCAAATCTGTCCACAGCCACTGAACACAACAACTATGGCCAACACATGATGAATGTTGCTACCGTGGTTATTATAGCATCTATTGTGGCAAATATTACAACGATCAGACCATCATGGACCATGGTAAACTGTAAAGTGTGTAAGGTAATGTGTAGATGAAGAAGTGAACGCTTCTACATGCCTTCCATTGTTCCACTTTTTGCCTAGTGGAACACATTATAGGGCAATCATCTATGATATTAGTGATTCCTGCATTGGGCTGGCACACGATCTCACAGATATCACTTAACAAATGTGACTGTGAGACCTACCCATCAGAGACGATGGGTAGGTCTAAAATAAAGGTCTTACACATATTGAGCTGCCTGATGAAACTGGCCATGTTGTTGTGCTTGAAGAACTTTGGGAGGATCTCCTTCGCAAAACGCTGTTCATCCAGCACCAGGAAGCTGTTGCCCTCCTGAAAACAACAAACAATACTATGACTACCAGAGCGACGCGTTCCTGAAATGCGATCGACGATGTAGCGATTGAATGACTTAAGAGTTTAGCTTGGTTACGCTAGCTGTCCTGTAGGTACACTTTGGAAGAAAGTCATGGGCTAACTAACGTCTAATACGCATTTTCTTATTAATGCTTATTTCGTTCATCGCACACATTACTCATTATTATTTGTGCACTGTGACGAGACGAACACTTGCTAAGCTAATATAGTGCTGAGCTCACTGGCTGCCTGGTAGCTGGTTTGGCTGGCATGCTAACATTCGTTCGTTACGTAGCATTACCTGACTCCAACAAATAAACTCATTGGTTTCGCCATCCTCGACCAGTGTCCACAGCTTGGTTAGAAAAGCTGGAACGTTCCCGTTGTGTTTCATTTTACAAGGCGAAAAAGCGTCTTTGGACAGAAAATCCGTTAGAAACCTGGCTAAAAAGCTACACAGTCAGAATACGCCAATGGCTTACAACTTCCGCTCCGGCGAGCGGCAGGCGATTGGTCAGAATGAGTTTACGTAAGACTCCTCACGTGGAAAAGCATGCAAACAAAACGGAGCGTGGCACGTGTACTCCGACGTCCTTTCAAAATAAAGATGCCAGAGAGCTGCGCATTTGCAACCATCAATCATTCTTCTTATTTTTGGTTCCCCGTTTATCAGCCCAGACCTTAACCTTGTCAGCTTCAGGGTTTCGTTACATTTGGCCTCCACGTCTGCTGTCATCCTTATGGCACTGAGTTGGGACTGACTGACTGACCTCTATGTTCCAACCATCCTTTAATCCTGAACTGTCTGATTGGGGTTTGTCTTTCTGCTGTTATTGCTGTGCTACATCGCAGCTTCATTTCTATCCCTTCACACTTGAGAGGGTCAGCCTCAAGTTTCCGCTAAATAAAAGCTCTGCATTAATGTCAATCTTTGCTTGCTAAATTGAAATGATGCCAAAATCATGTTTGTCCACTAGATGGAATCCTTGATTCACAGTCAGATGTCAGAGGTAACATTACATTTACTCAGAATAAGCAAAAGTACAGTATAAGGTCCAGATTTATAATATGGATGCTTTTAGTGACATTTACATATTCATAGATAAAGATGCAATTCACATTAAAGTGAAATCTAGGCATTTGAAAAAATGCACATCTGGAAGACATTAATGTTAATACCAGGATTGTTAGATAATGTTTCCTTTTTTGACACATATTTCAACACATTAAATTTATAACAGCAGCTTGAGTGGATGTCTGCCCAGCAATGGTCCTTCATTTGTGGACTTAAAATGCTACATAGCTTTCACTTGAGAGAAGTGGAGTAGCTTGTATCCATATCTGTTTCGGGTATTTACATACCAGTAGTTCATTCATTTGTATTGATTTGTCTGGATAATTACTGAAACTGCAAAGAGAGATAGATTAAACCCCTTTGTGTCAAAGATGACACAAAGGGAACTTACGGTAATTTTCTGGCTCTCTTTCTGATTTTACAATAAGTAGAGATTCCCTAGAAGAGAACATCAGCAGGTGGGAGCTTAGGCTTATTGATTTCCATCATCACTGACTCACAATTACTGACTGAGCTACTGTAGATACTTGTCCTGAATTGGAGCTAAATGAAATCACAGCCTTGTCAGAAACCCTTGTTATCAACTTTAATCAAATGTAAACAAACACAGAGCACACAGAACACACACACCCAGTGTCACATTTAAGCAGAGGCAGAAAACACCTTCAGCTTAGTGGCCATCACTGCTGATGGAGGTTGGCAGGTGTTGGGCTAATTAGATTGGAGAGTAATATTACATCAAAAGACGTCACCCGAGCCTTTAAAATGGCTGTAATTAGGACATTCTTCAACTCAGACACGGGAGATTATAGCGAGGCAATGATCACAGCGCATTACAACCGCCCAGGTGACGCATAGAAGGAGGTTTCATTTCCCACTGCACACGATCAAATCTGATACAGCAAAAACCGCAACGAACAAAGTTTCAGTGCAGACCTAGAGCTGTGTTTTACAACAAGTCCTCCGAATAAAGTAACTTTGAGTACTGTATATACACCTATTATTACCTACAGTATAGTGATACAGTGTTGTCTCTCAGGGTCCTGCACCCAACCTGTGTGTGTGGTGTTTATATGAGAGTTGGGTGAATGGGGCAAGGTAAATTTTAAGGCCTCGAGCCAGCTTCGAAATGCCTTGGTCTGCACCCAATCATATGATCACATATCCCATAATTTGTGGACTTGTGCTTGTCTCTAGGATTTAAAGTTTAGGCCACATACACCACAGTGGTTACATGTCTAGATGCTTAAAAGATTAAATGGAGATTTTTTATGTTTCTGTTATTGTTGACAAATCACAGAAAAGGACTAAAAACACTAAAAATTCTCAGAAGCTGTGGACCATGTGAATATATACAAACATTTAAACTTATAGTCTACACTTGCTATGCACAGTTTCAAATGCTCACACAGTGTCTGGAGGTTCAGGAGAGGTCTGTGTGTATTCACCATAAACCATAAACCACCATAAACATCCATCTGTGGAAGCAGGGGCTTATCAAAGATGCTTTGTTTCATGGTGGCTTATTCTAGGACCTGTTATCATTGCCATTATTGTTTAGAATTGAACCATATTGAGTTTTTTTCAGTTTTTGAGCCGGACCTGTCCAGTCACACAAAAACGCTGGGAAAGGCTGACGTGCCTGCGGACAGAAACATACGAACCTGGTGTGAAATCAGTGTTACTATGTTATCCGTGAAGACATCGTCACAATCAATCGCTCTGGACTGATTGGAATGAAGGACAGAAGTGGACAGACAGACAAAGTGTGAAGCAACACAGTATTTTGAGCCAAAATACTGGACCTGACCAGAAACCACCTGGGTCCCCCATCGTAAGCCCACGTGTCATGTGACTGAAATTCCAGTATTCAGTCATGTGTCTGTGTTCTTCACCTCCTAAAGATGACGGTAAGATGCACAGCGCAGAATAAAGACACTAATCACAGCTTACGTGTCATGACCTAAGGCTGAGTCATGCTTTTGGATTACATGTAGCCTTCACAGAAGCATTTCTGAGTAACACCCATGGGAGAGTGTGGTGTTCGAGCAGGTAAGCATCTGCAGAGCTGTGCTGTGGAGCTGGAACACATGACGCTTGGAAGCAGCAGACTTTTTCCATTGGATGGAGAACTTGGACATTGGTTTTATAGTTGTTGTTCTCTCTCATTACTTGACTGAGGTCTAGCAGGACAAAAAAGGCTTGAGAAAAAAAGCAAGCGCGCCGTGACTGCTGACCTCAGCAGATTTATGTTCTTGCCTAATGAATAAATATGTTTGAGAGTCAGCCAAATGGGCATTAAGCATCCTAGACTGCCAAATCAGGAATTTTACTGGCCTTTCAAACAACATTTGATTGAGTGTAACTCAATAGGTATGCCTTTTTATATTAGCTGGTCCTGTATTCTATGCCCCCTGCCTCCTCAAAACGCACAACTGAAATAAATGATCTCACCGAAAAGTGGTTATTTTAAGACCTTTTGTATTGTAGAGCAACAGTAAAAAACACCTCCTTAGACTTTTTCTCTGCTTCTTCCAGGAAGTTTTTTTCCAAGACATTATAAACCTCATTTGTCTTTGTCTTTGTTTCTCTCTACTTGCAGGAAGTTTTTTTTCCCCCAAAAGAACATAAAATTTATTTCTTTGGAGATTTGCAAATAATTTGAAACTACCTGAAAACCAGAAATGGGTAACACACATCATACGTGGTTGAGCATCAGACATTATAGAGTGTCCTGGCAGAGGCTCAACAGGCTGAAACAATAAGTCACCAGGGGCCGGAGAGAGCAAAGGAGGACAGTTGCTGTGTCCAGATGTTGGCGTGTGCGCGCACATATAGAGCAAAACTATCATTAAACTGCCACCTTAACCCAAACCCATGTTCCTTGGGTCTGTGGTGCCAGTCTGTCTGCCCTGCAGTGGACCAGAGCAAGTCATTTCAACTGCCACCTCAGACACATGCAGTTCATCGCTATGGTTCCTATGAATCAGGTCATTCTCATGCAAAGTGTGCTCTCATACAAACTCGTTGCCATCCTAATATACAGCCCCAAAAGTCATAGCTATAAAATGTCTGCGATTTAAAGTCTGTGTGCCAGCTGCTGTGGACCCTCACGTATAAATATTCATTCTGTTTTCAGCAGTGCTTTTTTTGATGAACATGAGCATGATGAACATGGCCTTGGGAGGCTCAAACACAGTACGGCGTCGCATTCATTTAGGAGTTCCAGGTGTCCAGCTGGTGAAAGAGGAACATTGTCAGACATGCAGCTCATCCACTGGACAGGATGTCAGTGGTGGAAGTAGGACATAGAGGTGTGAAGATTATATAACAGCTGATAATGTCCTGTTGTGTTAATGTATGCATGTGTCTTTGATTGTGTATCTGTGTGATTTGGGCTTGATGCTAGAAAGTAGCAGAGTAAAACCACATGGAAGCACCCAAGTGTAGAGTTGTCTGCCAAATGAGAGTAAACCTGGTACGATGGGGAACTACAAAGACAGGATATCATTAATGGAGGCTGAAGTCACAGCTATGGCATCAACTCTGCGTGAAATTAGGTCAGTCCTGTAGGCAGATGGTGGGGAAGACAAACCACAAAAATGGTTTCTGCAGCCTCATCGAAGCACCAACAAACCAAAGCACCAACAGCCCTCAGCTGGTGACAGCAGCTAACATCTGCACTCGCTCCTGGGGTCAGTGGTTGTCACGGACCACTTACCATTACCATACCACTACCACTCTAAGCTAGAGCACCATTAATATGGAAGTGCACCTGATCTACTTTACAGCCGTAGGTTTAGGACTAATGAAGAGTCAACAGTAAGTAACTGGAGTTAAACCTCTGAGCTGGTCTGAACGTTTCCAGTATGATGCGTCCCACTGGGTTACCAAGCCCGTTCCCAGGAACGATGCAACAGTATGTTTAAGTAAGCTTGTAGTTTATCCTAGGCTGTGTATCACTAAACACTGTGTGCTGAGAGATAAACAACATTATCTCTGTATCACATAGCACAATTCATGGCAACACGTCATAGACGTGAACAGTGGTCGCAACAGGCCACAGCGTGACATCACATTCTCTTGTACAGTTGCGTGTTTCGACCAAGGCAGTAACAGGGTTAAAGGGCAGGAGAGTCCTTTATAAAGTCAGCATAATGAAATCACATGAGGCTCAGAACACAAAACATGCGACCCAGCGTGGATCTGTTGATGTCGTCCATAAAACTCTGGACTGGTTCTTTCCTGGGACAGCTGCTGTGGCCATGTGGTTTAGCAGGAAACCCAGGTTTAATCCTTAGTGAATTTTCCCACTATGGGTTATAAAACGTCCTTAGGTCAATATCTGAGCAAGACACAAAATCCCTGTAGTTTATATGTAGCAGTCATAAGAAAGGCACATTACGACACCCATCACTGAATCACTGCATTATGTTAAACATTAAACAAATATTCAATTCAAATTTAAAACCTGTAATACTTTTCCAGGTGGACGCCATGCAGACACAGGGAGAACTCTCTTCACAGTCTATTATCAGCGTATCAGCCATTTAGACTTGAAAGGGTTGTCTAAGTAAACAGGAACTTTTATCACGGTGGAAATCATTTTCTTGCTGGATCCTTGAACCTGTCACATCTGGTCACGGTGTCTGAAATGCTTCCAACATCTTGATGTGATTACTCCTCAGGTCACCGAATGTTCCAAACTCAATGATCATAATGAGATGTTTCCATGTTACCAAATGGTAATTACTATAGGCATATCTAGCTATGTGTTTAAGTAAATACTAATGCTTTCTTTATATATTATTAGCCATGACCTCCATACTTGTGCTCTGTAGCATCGTAAACATAACATTTTTTGTCACCGTCTCTTTTTGACACATAAATTACTTTTTAGTAGACTACATTACAATACCACAGTAGGTTCCTCACAATCCTCCATACAAGATTTTAGAGGAGGGGGACCACAGCCTGCACCCCCTCCCTTCACAAACATAACCATTAACAGACCCTTTCTTATCCACTTGACAAATGTTAGTCCAGAGACAATCTGGGGTTTTATAGCCTCAATAAATTAATGTAATTCCTTAGAAGTCACTGATCTGCTCACATGCTACAGAACCATTGTTGAATTCTTCTTTTTTGAGGCGGCTTTAAAAGTCATGCAGTACCTACAGTAACTGATCGAGGTTATTGTCTGTGGGGGTGAAGAGTGTTCATGTGAAGAACCTGCTGACTGCTGGGACCGCTGCACAGTAGCCATAAGGTCCCAGACCGCTATCAGCTATGAGGTGCACAGTCTTGTCTTGTTCTGCGTACTGTACTGTTTGCACTCTGCTTTGTCTGTGTGCGTCCTACCTTATGGAAGGAAACAAAGCAGCATCCTGACACAGATACACATACAGTATGTAGAAAGGAGCATTCAAATGTCACATTGCATTTTTATCAAACACTCATTTTTATGCCACAAATCTTCAGTTATTTCTTGATGGCACTGGCTTCCACGATATACAACAATATTATAACAACGTGTGAATTTCAAATTTCTTCTGTAAAAATCGAGGAAGCCCTTCCACATCTCAGTAGAGCACTTCATTTATTTCAGTTGCACAAATGTTCCATTCTGTGCAGCACTGATTGGAAGACTAAAGCAAACAGTGTGGGATTTACAGGTTTGGCAGTCACAACATGTGTGTCTAACCCTACGACAATAAAGGAAGAAAGCGCTTCATGGGGACTAGTTAAAGGAATCACGGTTTTGTTTCACACCATTAATGCTTCTATTTTTGAGCAAATGTAATTACCCTCAATTTTGCTGCTTGTTAATTGGCAGCATATGTGTTGAGATGTTAATCCAATTAGAGCAGCAAATGCCACTGAGAATGTTTGACTGGGATCTAGTTTGAGGCTCAGCACTAAGAGCATGAAGTGATTGCATGTTATTGGCAAGTAACTGGCCTCTACTGTGTGTCAGTAATCTGATGTTATCCCCTATGTGTCTACTGAGCTGGACTCAGGTCCAGGATTTGCCTCGTCTCTCTTCTGTGTCACAGATGGATTAGGCTCCAACCTACCTATGAAAGTGAGTGAGTGGCAGTGTACTCGTGTAGATTTAGAGTAGCGTGGTCAAGAACCTTGGAGTCCTTGGACAGAAAAAAGGAAGTGACACAACACCTACACCTTGTGTTGTCTGTGCCTTAGTGAACAAGCTTAACCCTGCTTGTTTTTCTGGCGTGAACAAGCTGCTTCATAGTAACCAGAGCAACCCACGTGGAATGCTAATGTTCTAATGTATAGACTCCGTCACGGCATCTCTTCAGCCACACAGAAGTCCACGTCCAAGTGCTGAACCGAGACATTATATAGAAACAGGAAACGAGTAAAGAGCAGCTGTAGGTAAAGCACATAGCAGCAGTCTGGTTAAAGTGAGGAGGAACTGTGGGAACACAGAAGAACTGACAGGAAGAACGACATAGAAAGGAAGCAGGGGCATCTGAAAAGAGGTGTAATTGCACGTTTGCTGGTTTAGTGGTGGGAGCTGGGTCTATGCATGCGTGTGGTTGGGCCCAGCCGATCTGCACATGACCCTGCAACATGCTCACTCATATCACACCGTAAACAGGATCTAAGGAAGTATGGAAAGGCCCGAATGGCTGCTGTATATTTACACGGGCATCAACACATTGTCGCCAGCTGCTTTACACCACAAACAACTCAGACTCACTTTCTGTTAGTTTTTTAGACTGGGGGCATCAAAGAAGCTACTGAAGAGTATATAAGTTAAAGGCTTTGAAAATAAATTTTCCCTGAGGATTCCTTCTCTGAAAGAGAGGATTTTGTTCTCTGTGACAGTGTTAGAGTAATGAGTAGCTCCCACAAAAAGCCACTGTGTTGAATAATTGACTGTAAACACTCAGGGAATGTTAATTAAGCTTGATGCAGCCAAAACAGATTAAATGGGTAAATGTGTTTCCTGACGACACGGAAACTAAGACTTTATAATAATAATAATTATTATTATTAAGTAGTATTACTATACATTCTGCTTTTAAAATGCTTTTTATGCAAATGCATTCAAAAAGACCCAAAAAGCAGGAGGAAAATCATTCTATTAGTGAATGATTTTCAAAGTGAAATCTAATGTGTTAAATTTGTCAGGACAGTGAATTAGGGAAAGCCTGGTGCATGGGCCAATCAGGAAGAGGGACAGAGGATGAGACCTGGTGTTGAGGGACTGTGATGTTGTCCA
Source organism: Betta splendens (assembly GCF_900634795.4). NCBI lineage: Eukaryota > Metazoa > Chordata > Actinopteri > Anabantiformes > Osphronemidae > Betta > Betta splendens. The sequence goes on along the minus strand of NC_040901.2, from coordinate 2,891,587 downwards.
GGTAACAGAGAACCACAGAAGATTCTGAACGTGTGATGGACAAAGACCAGATCAATGTGGCTTAAAAACATGGCCTACAAAGTTCCAACCACGCGACCTGACTGAGGCCGCAATCATTATTCAGCCAGTGTTTGGACTCTTTAGGTCGGGTGTGTTGAGGTCGTTAGAAGGTTTGGAGGCCACCACACAGAGGCAAGAGCAGCAAACAGTTCAGATGGTCTGCCAGCGTTTACTACCACAGTAAAACGAACAGAGCCGTAAATGTAGATGGATGTCAGACACACAGATACAGTAATTGTCATCCAATTAGTCACGCTAAAGCCACAAGAGGAGTGAACAGAGCATGAATAGACCCCGTTGCCTGCAAGGAAGCGATGGCTCCGCGTTTGTTACTATGGAAACAGCTCCAGGTAAACTTACCTTCATTGAGCAGTTAAATCGCTTGGTCTTCACTTATTTGAACTGTCAACAGCTATATCATATTTTCTTTTATTCAGACAATGTAGTGGAGTTACACTAACCAACAGCCTGGTTCTCTCCCTCCCTCCTGTCTCTCCCTCTAATTACACCTATTAAAGGGCCTTACTGTATATACATTCACAGGAGGATTTTAGGTTAGAGAAATACGAGCAGGTCTGGCAGAAACATAAAGACAGTGCAGAGAAGAGCAGGCGTCAGGCGTGGCTCATACACGGCCACCACCATGGTGCCACGTCCTTACAGGAGGCGTAGCGTCAAATCACACTGCAATAATGTGTTAACATGCAACATATAATATATTCAAGTGACTTAATGGGGCGACTCAGACCTGACTCCCCAAGACTGTGCTCCTGCTCTACCCAATGCTGGTCAATTACATGTACAACCGGTGGCAAAGGGGCTGGAGAAAAGGTTGCAAGGCAGCAATCGTACATTAGAGTGGGATAATCTGAAACAGAAGGAACCGTACGTTTGAACCTTTTAATTATCATTACTTATGTAACTTACCGCTCACAGAATAACAGAATAAGTGAAGCAGCTAAATGTGCTCCTGTTAAGCCTGTCTGTGCGTGTGGCCTTACAGACTAGTCTGGCCACAGCGTCCAGCAGAGGGCCTTCTTCAGTCACCTTTACACCAGAGTCACACACACACACCTTGCTGAGGCCCAGTAATGTCATCCAGTAAGCTAAGGAAAATCATTGGTGAGTTTGTATTGCTGACAGACCTGAAGACCAGTCAAACAGTAGCTTTGTGTCAGTCAGACATACACAACATGGCTTAGCAACGCGCTTTCTATGACTGGTAATAGCCATGTGCCTGTGTTCCAACGACATGAGGGTAACAAAGAAGGAGATGTGAGAGTGACCTGCCTCCACAATATTCTCTGTTTGGTTGTTTACGTGTGGCCGCTGCATTCCTGACTGTTTTCTCACATAGTTCACATAGCAACATGTTGCTAAATGAGCGGTCACGTTTTAGAGGTTTTGCATCCACACCTTAACTCACACAACTGAGAACAACACTCCTCACCCGGAAACGTTGAAATCCTCCAAACCAAAGTACGACTGGACGGTGTTTGTTCAAATCATTTAGGGATTACAGCACTTTTGTAAACATTTCTCATTTCCCTTTGATTCAGTCATGTAAAAAGACTCTAGAGCCCAAACAAAGTGTTCTGAGAAATACTCCCCTTAACAATGCTTTCATTTCCTGGGGGCCTCAAAGCAGCACCGTCAGTAGACATATTCAATAAAACCAACAGATCCCCAAAGTATTTCAGGCCTGTGGTAAATTGAAAAGGCTCACAGTATCTGTCTTTGGGTTGATGCTCACGCTGTAGCCATGAGTAGCCTCATCAAAGCGCTGCTGTTATGTAAGACCAGATGTCTTCAGCTTCAGTGTGCTTGCAGGTTTTATACATAAAAAGCTTATCATTGAGAGTATGGCCAGTGTCTGTGTGGCCAATGGGACAGAGACAAAGCTGTTGCTAAGCTCGAGCAGTCGCAGCTGAAGAAATGCAGTGTTTGTGCTGGGCTGTTTGGGTGCCACTTCCCTGGCGATGCCCTGGCGTCCGCTTCCCTGACCAGGCCTCTTTTGGCTGGGTGCTGCCTGCTTCACCGCTTTTCCTGCACCTTGTTGCTGTTTTCCTACAGGTTTAGGTACAGTTGCCCTTACAGTCGATGACAAACAATAGTACTGACTACATCCGAAACAGCATTGCAGCAGTGGTTCTAGGTTTGTTTCTCCCTAGTAAACACATGGATGTGTGCGTGTGTTTCCACATAATAGCAGTCAAGCTGATAATGAGGTTTGGAGGCCTCTGCCCAGGCCTTTGAATCAGTGTGCAGACACTTGGCACCCATGGGATACTACATCATTTGGACAAAGACGTATTCATGGGCACATACATGCAATGAATGCACACACACATCCTTGTCTTTTTGCAGTTCTTACCTAATTCTTATTCTACCCCAACCCCCCAAGTGTTGAATCTCGAGCCAGTTTGTCCAGCGTGACCTTGAGTTTAAAAGGTGTCAAAATGCATCCACATAGCGAGTGGACCTGCACTAGTGTATGTCAAGCTGCTGAACCTTTGACAGGTTCCTGCTGACATATGTAGACGTCTGACATCTGCTTCAGACGTTCTCACAACCAAACAAAAGTGGAACAAATGAGTAACGTTATTATGTCTCAACGTGAACTCAAAGAACATTGTGCCACTAATTAGGTTGGGCAGAAAACAAACACCTTAAAGAGGCAGAATCTCTAGTAAAGATCAGCTTGAACAGCTGACCATAGTAAAATATCAATATGCTTGTGTCTGAATTTAAATTAAAATGTCTGAATTTTGCACGTTGAGAGGAGCCAGTTGAGGTGGCTCGGGCATCTGGTTCGGATGCCTCCTGGACGCCTCCCTGGGGAGGTGTTCCGGGCATGTCCCACCGGTAGGAGGCCCCGAGGAAGACCCAGGACTCGCTGGAGAGACCACGTCTCTCGGCTGGCCTGGGAACGTCTTGGGGTCCCACCGGAAGAGCTGGAGGAAGTGTCCAGGGAGAGGGAAGTCTGGAACTCTCTGCTCAGACTGCTGCCCCCGCGACCCGGCCCCGGATAAGCGGATGAAAATGGATGGATGGATGGATGTCTGGATTTTAAATTAAAACCTACAGTAGTTAGGCTTTTCAAATGTTCAATATGTGAATCACCTTCAAAACAAGAAAGCACGTCAAGTCCAAGAAATACCTCGCAACGCAGGCTTTGGAAAGTTTGCTGACTGGCCTGAGAGAACGCTTCTACTAGTACTGTGGTGGCCACACTTTCTAACAGGACACAAGGCTTGACATGGGTAGAACAAGGCTCCGCCCAGCGTAGTGCAGAACGTTATGCATGATGTGGTGATTATATGGGATAGAAAAAAACAGATTCATAAAGGAGATATAGTCTTAACTTCAGTATGAGGACATGAACAGACGAGGATACGAGGCTGTGGGGAGACGGTAATCCAACAAAGACCAACCCCCAAACCAGACGTCAAACTGCGGAAATGACAAGAATATTTGATCTGGTGGAATGTAAGATCATAGACCAGGAGTTTCAGAAAAATAAATAAAGAGTTTCCTGATCCATGTCCTCTTTTTGGTCTATCAGGTGGCCAGGTCCAGGCCGTCTGGGTGGAAACAGGAACAGAGGCTGAGATGAGGTCCACAGCAGCACTGCAGACAGGTTTGCCCAAGACGAGTTCTGCTCGTCTTAGACAGCGATCCCGTGGGGTGAGCCACTGCCTATTCACATCCAACACCTCCTCCAACACATACCTACTGTCTACTAGCCAACATCTCCACATTCAGATGCTGAGGTGCTAGAGGAGTTGATACAGGGGTGACCGCCCCCTGCGGCTCCAGGGTCTATGCTCCCTCCTCAGAGTGCTGGAGAGGACCTCCCAATGGAGTGGTGGTCAACTCTGGCCAACAGGCTCCGGCATATTGTTGTAGGTGCCTCTGGGTAAAGGGAGGAGGGGAATACAGTACTACACAACTGCAATAGAGAGCATCCTGCTTCTCCGTAGAGACAGGTAGGGCCAAGGACAAAGAAAGAAAGTACCACAAATACCGTCTGAGCACCCATGAAGCATCTTACTGCACATGCAACGAACCAAGAAAGACGGTGCACAAACTAAACTCACAAATACTACAGATAGCAGGTGAAATTAATTAGCAATTATCAGACAGGACAAACAGGACATGACATCACAAACAAGAAACGACAGGAAAAAGACTTCAGTGGACAAAAACAAACAAGGCACGAGCACCCCCTCAAGGCGTGAAGGCGCCATTATAACAGTATAGTGTGTAGGTTTTCTGCCTGTTTGACTTATTTGTGGTAATTTCTAGCTGAACGAACCTGTACCTCTTTATACTTTTTTAATATTTCCGTCTGCCTTCACTGCATACATGTGTGAACCAACATTGCAGTCTTAAGTTTAAAACACAAAGCTCTTCTTTACTATTTAACTCATATTCCTACAGTACAAACAACTTAAAACATGTTCTACGTTCCCAGTGCTACTGTATTTTTATGGTACCTGGCATATAACAATTAACAACTACACTGATAATGGTGCATTGTTATTTTTGTGAAGCCAAAGAAAAGTAGACAAAACTTCCTCTCAGCCATAAATGGCCACATCCTGTTTACCTTCCATAATGGTCACTCACTGGTCACAGGTGAGAGATGGGTTCCCCTGGAGGTCACCAGTGCATCACAGAGACACATACAGCCAACCACATGCACAAAATTCCAGCTCAGTGCTAATTACAAATTTTTACATCAGTCCTGGTCATGGCACATAATGAAACATATTTTTAAATAACTTTCAATATGTTCATAATCTTTTTGTAATTCTTTTTCCATTTACTACTACTTTTAGAAGTTTTGCCTAGCATTAGATCTTGCCGTAAGTAGAACATTAGTAGTAGTTTTTATATTTATTTCTACATATGAAAACACATTCTATTTTAATCCACTATTAACCAATTACTTTTTATTAATTAATTAAAATTATATATTATTATTATTGATCTTTTTGCCAATTATTGGACAAATGACATACAGTGTACTGCAATTATAATTTTATACTTGGCTACAATAAAGCTTCACTTCAAACAAAAAACATGTCTCATGTACTGTATTTCATTGCCTCTATTGTCACGGGGGGCGTGGCCACTACAACACACTATATGAAACTAGGCCTGAGGGTCACGAATATCACAAACAAACAAACAAGAAAGATGACGCACTAAAAAGATAAACAGCCATAGAAAAAGTCCATTTAATGCTGCACCATTTATATGAAGCAACATATTTTGGCTAACATTAATCCAGGTTAAGTGTTTGATCACAACAGAGCATCACAAAGGTAATGGGATATTCTTAACCCTTTACCTTTTGTCTTTTTGATTTTGTGCATCAGTCTTCATGTATTTGTAACAAAAGTAGAAGAACTAACAACATGTTACTGTTTGTGTTTCTTCTTTCTGATTAAAAAAATATAAAAATACAAATTGCTCCTTTTGCCTTTGTATGATTCTAGCTCCACTCCTGGAACACTCCTGGTTAATATTAATTCATAAAGATGATAGATGTTTTTGGTGGGTTGAGGTGTTCGCACCAGGCACCAGGCCTCGCTCATTCAGCTGCTCTACATTCCCACCACAAACGACCTGTCTGGCCTCTGCTGTCACAGACAGTGAACAGTGAAAGTTCACAGAACGTCCAATTCCCAAAGACTTTAGCTCTGCTCCTGGACTGAGCACACTGGGGTCAGTAACATGACACATACACTAAATGCCTGCTCTCCATTGCCGGTCAGTCAAGCATCCAGTACCAGTCAGATGACAAGTGCCCTAGGCCCTCATAAGGCCAGCTCTAGCCTGCTTCCCACACCTTTGGCTCTTTGGTCCCATGTTTCTGAGGTGACTCATGTTTCTGATTAGGTTTATTGAAAATATGCTGGTCTGTTTTCTCTGAGGCACAATCAAGCTACAGCCTCGAAACGACACAAGTTGTACTCACACACACACACACACACACACACACACACACACACACACACACACACACACACACACACACACACACACACGCACACACACACACACACACACACATTTGTTTGTTTGTTTGCAAAATCAATTTTGAAAGCACTTTACATATTATTCACATGTATCATCCAATAATGTTGTTTCATGTTGATGTTGGAACATTTGTGTTTTCTAAAATGTTGTTTTCAGAAATTAGTTCAATGCTAAATTGTGGACAATAAGAATGATGAAGAAGGTAATGGAATAAAGTAGGAGGTTTAACAAACTGAGTTTCAACAAAACCTCCTTCTTGAAACGGGCCCCTGGTGGTAGCGGAGAAGAGTTACAGGTGAACAGGTGGGGGATGATTGACTGGACAGAGCAGGGAGATCAGGAAAGTTGCTGTGGAAACGATGGTCAATGTGAACAAAGAAAAACAAAACAGGAAATGACCCAAAGTAAACAACCCACACAGACTGTGGGATTTCTTGCATGCAGCAAAGTTCACCAACTGGAATCCAACACTGACCATGAGAAGACTCTTTGATTGCTTTTATTGTGCCTTTGTTCTGCACACTGCAGCAACAACAGTATGTGTTGTAAATACTCTTCTTCCTTTTAATTAATTTGACTCGACTTAATTTTTTGCTGTCTTTCCGCACTATTGTCACGAGAAGCTGACCTTTACCCTGGACCCAAACAAACCAATGGTTTGGATTGTTTTGTGACCGGCCAAAGGTCGAGTACAGTCAGCTGCCGTGAAGGTCACATATTCTAATCTGTGTTTCCACAAATGTATCAGCAGTTCCATTTTTTTAATTGTAGAATAGAAGAACTCTAAAAACTGAAAGTCCAATAAACACAACAACGCGTTGTTAAGCCAGTCTGGGCACAGATCTATGACTAATCCCTTTATCAGTTTTATAACACCAACTGTTTTATGGGTACAGTCTGTTTATGCAGTGAAAGCACGGTGATTCATCTCTTGTCTTACTTGGTGTTGGAGTGCGGCTGGAGATGGAGTAGAACAATTCACACCATTGGTGCCAGAACACATGCTCTCAGAAATTAAGGAGAAATATCATAAAAACCTTCTGGACAGCAGATGCCTGTGGGTTGAAACCCGTTCATCCCACTTGGTCAGTGCATAGACAGAGGCATCTCCTTTACTCAGGTTCTTGAAGGTTCGGTCTGTTGAAGCAAGGACTTTACAGGAGCTTTGTGTTTCAACAAATCAAATGTGTACAGTGGCAAAAAAGAATTTGGTGCATCTTTTGCATTATTCAGTACCCTCAGTACTAGTGTAGTTGTATAGAGTAGAAGTATTTAAGAGGCATTTCAGGATGAGGACCACTCTGTACCTCGAACACTCACACTGTGGTTTTGAAGAATCTTCTAATTGGTTGCTGCAGTGATCTAATCATAGAGGAATTAAGAAAATCAGCTCTTAAATGTTAATCAAAGTAGACAGATATTCTTGTGACAATGTCACATGGTTTCTTTATGTTGTGTCTTTGTGTGTGTGGAGGTCAAAGGGCTAAGCAGGATCACATGGTTGAAATAAAAAGAGGTCAGTCAAGTGAAATTAACTTTCCTCTGTGTTCTCACAGTTCAGAAAAAGGCAGGTTTTTTTGTACACATGCAAAGAGTTTGTTGATTTTTTCCCGAGGTTGGAGCAGGAGGTCAGTGTAGTGAACCATATTAGGCTGGATAACACCTAATTCATTGCATCAGAGGATGTATTAAGGGGATGAAGGCCACAAAAATAGCATTTTACAAACATTAGGCTTCATCCTGAAAATACACAATAAAAAAATTAATTATTATCATTAATAATAATTATATCTAGGTGTGGAGCCCGGTGGTGTAGTCTCCGTCCTTACAAAAACGTGGGTTTTCTGTTTCTGTGTAGTTTTCTTCTATAATAAATTGTTTCATTGATTAATTTTAATTTGAGAGAGAAAAAAACTTTCAATAGAGAAACAAACCTCCAGCAAAACTGAGTCTGATGATTCCTGTAGGACAGAAAAAAAACGCTATGGGGGAAAGAAGACACAAAGTTAATGACATGTACAGTAAATTAGATAAATGCTTTATTCATCCTAGAAGGATGTACACAATGTTATAATTAATTAGAAACTGTGCTTCCATGCTAAACAAGATACATGTAACTTATTGGAATATGCCTTTCTAGTTGTCGGGTCCTGGGCTTAAGGCTTGCAGAGTTGTACTACGTATGAACCTGACCTCCCCTGACCCACTGCCTCAGCAGTGAAGCTGCAGCATCATTAACCAGACAATCTACCTGTTGATGAGTAGAACTACGGAGACCGCACTGCTCTGTAGCGACATGATGATGAGGCGGAAGATGATGCTTCATTCTCATGCTTTTCTCCAGCTCCTGGTCCACTTCAATCCTCCTGAAGGACATGTAGCGTCTGCTACCTGCGAGCAGACTTGTGTTTGTCTCAGGTCACCCGCTTCATGTGTAATAATGACAGATGTGACAGCAGAGCCGGCCGACGGGAATCCGGACATAGGACAATTATTAGGGGCTCTGAATGCTGAGGCATATTTGAGTAATTGTGCTTGACCTGATAATAGCAGCCAGAAGCACTGGCCCTAAAAGGCTGGCTGGCGTCAGGCTTGGCAGGGAGAAGCAGGGAGGGCGGGAGGATCTGAAGAGCTGCCAAATGGAGAACCCACAGCAGCATCAACAGCACAGCACTGTTTTCTGTGTGTGTGTTTGTGCATGATCTTTGTCCCTTTTTCATGGGATTCAATAAGTGTCGCCTGCTTGTTAGCCTCACAGAGAGAAGCAGGACACCGCTGCAGCAGCTCCTTCCTGCTGGAGGTTGTGGCTCTGAATACAGATCTGCTCTAATCAGGACGTTTACAGCATCATCACTGCGCCGGAGGTTCACTCGTTTTTTACAGTTACACACGGTCCAGGTAACGGTTCTAATGCTGGAGCCCATCCCACTATTATTAGGCACACAGACTAGACTAATAGACTTACTGTACTCTTTGCTAATTAGGCAGACCGCATCTTTGGCCAGTGGGAGGAAACCATTGTAGACAAAGTTTACAGAAAACTACCTGAGACTTGAAACCAGAACCGTCCTCTGCAAAGTGGACACAGCAGCAGCAAATGATCAGTTTCTTACCATCATGTTAAAAACATGGCTACAAGTGGGACTAAGTGGATGTCTGGTGATTTTAACACGAGGATGTGGATGTTACAGACCAACACGTTACCAGACATGGACACAAACACAGGATGCACCAGACACTCAAATTGACTTTAAAACCACTGAAGAACTAACAAGATCCCCTGCTGTGACACTAACACTGCTAAGGCTGCTCAACACACTACACAGATGAGACTTAAAATATACAGATCAACACCCAACTACATGTTACTTCACGGCAGGAAAAAGGTAACAATCACCGTTCACACAGTGACTTGGACACAAACAACACCATCTGCCAGTTACTTGTTGGCCACGACTCCATGAGTCTCACCTGGTCCTCATCGGCCTCATCGGTGTCTGTCCCCCAGCTCTAGGCTCCAGTCGACTCAGGCCACATGTGAAGGAACGACGTGTTTAGTTAGAAGCTAAGAAGCTAAAAGCTATCCTTTTTGAAATAAAGGAAATCCTGATGATGATCATGACTTTCCTTGTCAGTCGGTGGCACCATCTACCTGTTGATCTCCTGTTGAAGGATCTGCTTTAGGACTTTTCATTTGACCAGAGAAGATCGAAGCTGCCACATATCGCTCTGTGGACTCCACAGGTCCTCACCTGCAGGCTACAGACTCACCTCGTCATTGGCTCACCGTACTCTGGATGCCACCCTCCTCTCCTGCTGACTCCCACCGCATCACCGATTCTCACACTCACTCGATTCACTGATTGAAAAGTCTTGGAGTAGTTTCTATCTTTGCAGTGAGGAGTTACTGTCTGTACCCACCAGTCGCTAGCGCCTTCAGCATCTTGAGCTACTGGCTGAACTATTTATTCTTCCTGAAACTTAGGAGGATCAAATCGCAATACAGTAACTGCGTTAAAACCACCACACCCTCTATATTGAAATGAGTTACTGTATGAGGAGCCTGGTCTCAGCTCCCAGACACGTACTGTAAACTTCTCCCCAGGTTAGACATGTTTTCATTGTTCTGTGGTAAATCCAATCTGTGACTGTTTTTGAATTGGATGTTAAATAAAGTAATTAATAATCGTCTTCTTCATCGTCTTCTGGCTTCTGGCCTCCTCCTCACAACCCAGTGAACTGCCTGTAACCAAGCACAAGCCTTTCATTTTCCTTTTCCAGATGTGGACTTCAAAGCAAAGTCAGTGCAAGACTTAGATTTAGCCATCGTCATGTGAGTAAGTGGCAACTACAAATGTATGTGAGTGTGCTCATGGTACAGGAGGATGTGGACCATTACTGCTCACAGGAGACGCTGTGGCTGTCAAGCATCTGCTCTTAGTCAGAAGAAAGGTATAGTTGCACTCCATCAGTATAAGTTTCCCATGACAAACCTCCAAACTGTCATTTAAAGGTTTAGGTTTCATAAACACAAGCTCCTGCACTTTCCACCATCCAGTGTTCCAGCACTGTACTGTAGATCTGATTCATCCACGTCAAACCTTAATACCTTCATAAACCTTGATAATATATTATATGATACCAGCTGCATTGTTCTCACACTGTCCATAGTTAAACACATGTCTACAGGAGACCATGAAAATGTGTTGAATACTGTCCCTCAGAATTAGTACAGTTGTCTATTTCATGGTTGATTAAACCCAGAAAGCGAGATGATGGACAATTTGTGTTTGTAAACAAGAATTCAGATGAAGACAAACCAACAGACTACAACAGCTACAGACAGCTTGGAAATTCATCAATATATGCATACGATGGAAGCCTAAGCCAGAGGATGTTGATGTGCCCTGTAGTTTTATTCTTATTCAGCAGATGGCGTTTATATCTGCTGAAGCTCAGGAACAAGGTCAACGTGGTTTGTGCTTCCCTGCTTACGACAGCCTGAGCACGTGCAGAGAGCTCCACCACAGTCAGACATCCTGCAGGAGAGGAAACCAAAGCCCAAACCAGAGCTGAAGGAGACAAAGTGACATCTGACACAGATCCATGTCTGTTCCCCAATGTGTGGGCCTTTGCACGTCTTCAAGTGTGTGTGTGTGTGTGTTTGTGTGTGTCACACTGTGGGATGACAGGAACTTGGGAACTTGGGAACATGGGAACTATGTGAGGGGAACACAAGGTTCCAACAAAATGCACGCACACGCACACACACACACACACACACACACACACACACACACACACACACACACACACACACACACACACACACACACACACACACACACACACACACACACACACAGCTCTGTTTGTATATACACATGCCTCATATCCTCCACTCTGTGGTGGAAACATGCTAATCATCTCCAATTATACTTCAGGGAGTTTGGGAGCTCAGCTCAGCTGTAGTCCTTCCACGCACCCATTAACTGCAGACCCTGTCTGATGCTTTATTGTTTGTAGAATTCAGGAAAACTGTAATTATGTCTTTGAGAAAGGAGGCAACGTTCACAAAAAAATGCTGATAGTATTAAACCTAAGGCACTGAACTCTTTAATTCGGGAAGGGTTTTTCGAGAGTTTTGAAATTTAAGGCCCTGTTTCAGAAATCAAACACATAGCTTAACAGTTTCAGGTGTGGGTGGTGGGACATCCATTCAGGTTTCACTGTCTAAATGAATGAATAAATGAATAAATACAGTATATGCTACTGTAATGAGGAAGATCAACAATCTGTTCAGACAATGACAGACTGACTGTGACAAGTTGTGACCAATATGTGTGATGTGACAGTGCATTCACAGTAAAGTACACCACGTCATTATTACTGTCACACTAACAGTATTGACCAACTGATAAATTTTATTTATTCCTCCTGTAAGACACCTTGGTAGATGGTTTGCCATGGGCTCAAAAACTACAACTAGTGCGTCCTGGTTTACTCTGCACCTGCATCAGCAACAGTCGGGCGGAGAGGGGGCGGGACCAGCTGGGCAGAGGGCGCGGCCAATCTGAGAGGGGGTGAGGCCAGCCTGCTGGAGCGCAACAGCTCGGTCTGCCATTGTTTTCCCTCGCATACGCTTACTGCACTAATATTCAATGGTCAGAGGTACCGCTGTAGATTGTAGAAGACAGCAAGTTCTTCAGCACAGTATTATATACGTGGTTATTTGTATTAGCCAGAGTACAGCACCAACGAGTTATGCTGTTTGGGCAGCAAAGAGCATAAGAGCATGGTGTCTCTGCACCAATAGAACCACAACTAAATATCCAATATATATAATATATCAAATGAGCACTGAGTAAGTAATATATTCAACCTTTTTTTGTTTTAACTTGCGTTGTGAAGTTTGAGTAAAGTTACAAGCTGCTTTTTAAGGTGTTTTAGACTGTTGGAAGGAGCATTAGCTTATGTTGCTAACACTAGCTTATGTATTTGCTTTGACTGACTGGCAACAATAATATTACTCAATATTACTACTTCATTTTGTAGGCAATATTGGCTTCACCGTTGCAAAGTCAAGTTGTGGATTCTACTGCTGACGGGGAACGTGTGTGTTACGTATCAATAGTTTTGCGCTGCTTGTAAACAAAGCAACAGTCCAAAGTAGCTTCAGGATGCTAAGTACAAACCAGAAAAAACAGCTGGGACAAAACAGTGGAATAAGCACTGAGTAAGTAATATATTCCACCGATTAATGTTTTAGCTTGCGCTGTAAAAGTTTGAGTCTTGAATGAAGAATGAAAATGAAGAATCTGTGGCTTTCTAACAACTGTCTGCTTTGATTCAAAACACAAAGCTGCTGAATGACTTGGAAACAATGTCTTTATTCAAACACATCACCTTTTGTTAAAAATGTAAAGCAATGTCTAAAAGTTTGTTTATTAGTTTTGGTTGTGCTTCTGTCAGCGCAGAAACATGATGCATCTGGCTCTCGGCTGTTGCAGGATGCAGGGGAACTGTGCCTGCTGTACGGGTATGCAAGGAAAAACAATGGCGGACAGAGCAGTTGCACTTCAGCAGCTTGGCTCCACCCCCCTCTTCCTGGCGCAGGTACAGAGGAAACCAGGAAGCACTTATAGTCTCTGAGCCCGAGGCAAAAAAGCCTCTGACCTATTTCAGAGGCTTTTTGCAGAGGAAAAAATTATAATTTCTCTACATAGAAAATATGGAGGAATGTGACGGTCCCTTCATTCTTACATAATGCCCAAGAGCGTTTTGGTCAATCCCCAAAATTGATTTCTTTTAAAGATCAGCTGGTGGATCATGGAACTCTGTTTGTAGTTCAGTTCCATCTTTGTCTTATCATACTGTACCAAACCAAACTAAAGCCAAGTCTTACAATAGGTTAACTGAAGTCTATCTGTCAATATGTGCGTTTTGCTTTTATTTAAGCTACAGTACAGTTACTGCTTCCAACAGAAAACCATTCTCTCTTTTCACATTTGATTCTGTGGGTCAGTCGTGATTCAGCATATCATTTGAGATTCTACATTCTTTAGTCGTTGTGCTCTTTGACCATTCTGGGACCATTGTTGCTCTGTGTAAAAAGCTGGACATTGTCTAGGTAGTATCTGGAGCCAAGGTTTCCCAGCAGAACACTGGCCAAAATAAACAAAAATAGCAGGAAAATAATAATTCATCAAAGCAGGACAACTTCTTACATCATGTCCATGTGGCTGTCGGCGATAAACACCCTGACTGATCTGTGTTATGCAGCCTCCAATGTACTGTAGCAAACTGCGATGTCATCTGTTGGAACAGACCACAAAGGCTCTGATCTGTTTTTTATGTTTTCCTTTTAGAAATCTTTATTAGTCCCACAGTGATGAAACTGCATTCTGCAATGAGCCATGCATCCATCCCGGATGAGAGCAGTGGGCAGCCACATACAGTAGCAGCACCTGAGGAGCATGTGTGGAGCATTCTGCACTTCGTTCTGCAGCCTACAGCAGGACGATGCATTAGCTGTGTTGCCATTGAATCTGGACTAGTTTGCTGTATCGGCTCATTCCTCTTGGCTTGGCTCATTTCTCTCAGGTTTTGTGCAGTGACCTTGTCACTACTTGTATCACGAGGAACAACCTGTGTTGACACTCTGACTGCAGCTCTGACACAGTCTGTCTCCCATTTATCATGCTGCCCTTTCATCTATTCCAAAGAAGATCAAGACCACATCAGAAGGCCAAAAGAAAGGAAAAACCTAACAACTCTGTAACAATGGGAGAGGAGCTTGAGAGTACTCACCTGCTCACTACTTTCAGCCCTTTTTTCTCAAAACGACCCCATAGTTACAGGTGGAACAGGAAAATCTGAAGGATAAATGTGTGGCCTTCAGCCAACTTCCTTCAGACTGAAGAAGCCACCTGGATTGGCGGTGAAATGTGTCTACTGCAAAGAAGAAATCCAGTTGACACGACTCAAGCTTCAGACAACTTCACCTGGATGACTGAGACTCTTTTTTGACTGTGCAGCCCAGATGGGACGTTTCAGAGAGAACCAGAATTGAACGGTGTGTATACTGTACAGTAGTTCCCATTCCTTGTACTGTACACTGGAGACCACTTACAGTAAGGAATAGTACACTGCCTGTTGCATTATCAGTCATACCTACTGTAGGTGTTGGTCTGGCAGCACGGTTCTATATACCTATGTGGTACCAAGATTAAAAAAAACATAATTGCTATGATTGTCAAACCTGGTGCATGGTGCAGCAGAGAGCACTGAGTTTCGCAGGACAATGTCCAGTCTAGTGTAATAGTGAGGGCAGTGACTAGACCACATGTTCTCCTGACTGAAAAAACAAACAAACTCCTTGATGTACTTGTGCATGTCCAACACTTATTGGGAAGACTTTGACTTATCAAACATACTGATGCTCTGATTCAGGTCTAGGAGGAAGATCATCAGATCAG
This sequence comes from Betta splendens, assembly GCF_900634795.4. Lineage (NCBI taxonomy): Eukaryota > Metazoa > Chordata > Actinopteri > Anabantiformes > Osphronemidae > Betta > Betta splendens. Next base: position 2,876,498 of record NC_040901.2, on the reverse strand, counting down.
ACCAAAGGCACACATAAAAGCTAGTAAGTCTCCATGTACTCATGGGGTTCTTTAGGTCAATTTGTGAATAAATGTCCTTTGGGTCAGTTCAGTAAACAAATCTTCTCAAGTTCAAACAAAAACTTTGCTTCATCTGCAAAGAAAACCCAGGACTTGACCCAGCGAAGAGGTTTCAGTCAACAGACGCTTCAGAGCACCGTTGGTAGCCAATGTGCCGTGATGCCGATGTTTTGACGTCAGCTGAAAGGAATACACTGAGTTGAGGCTTCGTTCATCTAAGGATGGAATTTTCCAAACCAACTCATGCCTGATCAAAGCAAACAGTTCTTAGTCACGATGTCCAGAGGCTACTTTCCTGAAAGGAAGAATTAATGTTCAACAATAACCCAGAGTTGCATAAATGCTTTTGATTAAAGCAGAATGCAGCCTAGTCTGGTGCTGGTGCTTCGTTGATACGAAGGCCTGACCTTAAATTAGCGCCCACTTCGATTAGATGAGTGAAACACTTCCTCTGTACCACATCTGATACCACCACCATCAACTTTGACTCCAAATATCTGATGCAATTTATCATTAATATTTTTTAGAACCATCATTTTGCTACAGTATGTCCTGCCAGCTCTGTGTGTTTCTCTCTGGTGCCAGGTCCATTGGAGAGCGGAGGTTCCCAGGGCTGGACCACACACTGGTGATGGGTGCTGCTCACCAACCGGATGGCATATAGACACCAGAGCGGCCAGTTACCAGATCGTCACGCTACCCAACTAATCCTAAAGTAACCGCTATCAGATAGACCCTCCAATAGGTGACATCACTGACTCCACCTGCCTCGAAGGCTCTTCTTTTGGAACCGTCACCTGCCCTGGGCTTGCTGCTACTCCTCTCTCCTCTGAATTCCTTAGTTCCCTGTTCTGAGCTTTCCTACATCCTTTTTCTTTGTCTCTATGCTCCAGCCATCAATCTGCCTGTTCTGCAGCCAGTCTCTGGGTCCAAATTTGCTCACTCCGTGTGCGTAACCCATGTGGGCAACAAAGTTCTAAGACAGAAATCCGTGTGTGCTGACTCATGGTTGTAGCTGTGAATCAGAGGAATGTTGGAGCAGCTCAGCATTTCCTGGTCACCACAACCACTCATGGTCTGCTGTGGCATTTAACATGCGCGGCCCACACCAGAGCTGCGAATAGAGCATTATTGTTGACCCAGGCAAATCTTAAACTCTTAACTTGACATTTTTTAATAATTCAATGTTGGTTGGCAGCAGCATCAGTTGAGTTGCATAGTTTTTCCGCTCCAAAAAATCGAACGATTGTGAAAATTTAAGAAGCCTGAAGAAGAATGAACATGCTTAATCAAACCAGTGTAGTGCACTCAGACACTTAGAGTGATATCCACAGAAAAAAGAAGATTTAAATCAAATCAGCAGCTTCAGTTCATGTGGCTGACAGATCAACTGGTGAATGAACCTGTCAATGATGACTTAACTTTGGTCGTTCAGCTCATAGTGTAGGTACAGGTTCCTAGTAAGAATGAGGATCTTGCATGTGACTAACTGATGCTTCTGGGTGTGTGTCACACATACTGCCGCTCCCTGAGCAGTGATGGGGCCACACACTCCATCCAAACCTAACAGTTTGGGGTGAAACCCCGTCGCAGGCAGACACACGTGAATGCTACTGGAACATGCATCATTACACGTCCCATCAGTAGTACTCTAACCGGGGAACCAGGGATGTAGGACAATATTTATCAATAATAAAAATAACTTTCATCAACACTAACTCACTTTTTTTTAGCGTCAGCGCAGACACAGGTTAAACTTCTGTTCTCTGTCTCCGGTGATGTGTGATAATCAAGTCAAACCCATTGATTGCTTCTTTCACTTCCTGTCGTATGCGAGTGGAGCTACTGTATAGGAGCTGGTGGATTCAGACAGTTTGTCTATCTGTCCTGGGCTCATGCTTTGTGGTTTGGTCTAAGTTGCCTTTCGTTTCGCTCTTATTTGTTTATTTAGTTTTACTGTCATCCAGTGTCTAGAGTTTCACCCGACCTCTGCTTTGGGTCAGTGTCTAGCTGTAGGATCAAGCACGGTGCTGTTCAATGCCGTGGCAGCCATTAGGTCTCAGGTCACCCATCCTGGATCCAGTGGAGCAGATAAGTATAGGCCGTTTCATGCTCAGACACCGCAACCATTAACAGGTAAGACCAATCACAGTCTCTAATCAAAGTCATGGCGCTGACATAGAAAGCGGTCTCATGTTTGCTTCACCCATCCAACCGTCCTGACCGCTAGTTCCTGTGCTGCTCAGTCAGAATTCCCATGGCTTGTAGGGTTTTCTTCCCTACAACAAGACTGACACTGCAACTGGTGCTGCACCACAGCACCTGGTGAAACACCACAGGCTCTATCTCATTATAGACACATTCTACAGGCTGCTTTGCTGTAGTAAGATGTAGTCAGATAGCCAGAAATAAACAAATCCACTTATTATTTTTGGCCTAACTCAATTCTTCATCATTCACCCACAGACACTGAACCATGTATCGGGTCTCTGTATAATAGAGACGCTACAGTACCTACATGGGCCGTTATTCTCTGGAGCTAAAGTTAGAGCTGTAGTGAGTCTTTTATGTTAATCAAACTTAGTTCAACATCAGCCAATTTCAGACAGTGCTGAATTCATTGCTTTAGTGATACTAGACCTAATACACATATATAGCTTTTGATAAAGCTAATTGGTGCTATCTATTGGCCTTCTCAGGTACACCCATCATAATTCATTATGATTAGTTAAAATATGAATATTCCAGACAATCATATTGTAATAGATATTTTTTATTATCGGTCTTTTAGTTTTAAACTATCAGCATCATTTGTACTGTCTTACAGGTGGTGTTATACGTATTATAATAATTTTAATTTACTTCTGACATCAACATATGCTTCTTGTGTATTGCTGCATAATGAGGACCAAGGAAGAAACAAGGACGGTGGTCCAGGTGAGGATGTTTCCCGACTGAGTAAGTACAGTTTGGTTTTGTGTAGTTGGTCCTTATAAGTTCAAAGACTGTTATAAAGATGGTTTTTAAGTTCTAGATTTAGGGTTGGAATTCAGCTCTGGTTAGGGCATTTAGTTTTGAGGGTTGGGGTGAGGATAATGGGCCAAAGAAGGCAGTACGTCAGGCAGCGTGTATGCGCAGCCTACTGACGTCTGGGTTGGAGTAAGAGCACATATTTAGAGTATTTGGTTTGTTGGCAGCCAACTCCTGCATGTTCAGAGTTTTCAGATAAAGCGGCGGCACCCTGAGCACTAGATTTACCCTTTACTCACTTCTGCCTTCCTTCCACACAGGGCCAGACTGTATAATTGCAAGGTGGGGAGAAGTGTGTGTGTGTGTGTGTGTGTGTGTGTGTGTGTGTGTGTGTGTGTGTGTGTGTGTGTGTGTGTGTGTGTGTGCGTGCGTGCGTGCGTGCGTGCGTGTGTGTGTGCTGGCATCTATACGGGGCAGTTGAAAAGGCAGGAAGCAGAGAGAGCGGCGCTGTTTTCAATTAGCATGCCAGTCTGAAAGTCATGTTGGGGTGGGAGGACTTTACAAGCAGCCACATTACATACTAGATGAATGTGAAGAGAGGAAGAGAGACATACACTCCCTGTGTGAGAGAGAGAGGGAGCAGCACTTACCCATTTGTACGCCACCTTCTGCTACTAAATAACATATTGTAAAAGGTTTTTCCCACATATGTGCGCAAGAGGCAGAATTTGTAGTGTGTGTGTGTGTGTGTGTGTGTGTGTGTGTGTGTGTGTGTGTGTGTGTGTGTGTTGCAGGGCATGTGAGGACACACACCAGAGACATCAGCTGACTATGAGACTTTACTCTCCTATTCTTATTCAACGACACCTCAGCCTGGTTTACTGCTATAATAGTAGCAGGGCTTTACCTGAAGCAGCTGCTAAACCTGAGTCTGCAGACACAGACAGACAAGCAAGAAGAAAAGATTACACAAAATAGAAAATAACCACTGGTTTCAGTGAGTGAGTGATGGACCAGGCGTCAGTATCCATTAGATCACTGGAGCAGGCAGACACTGTGTCTAAGGTGGTGTCATTCATCAAACTTGCTGAACCTCTTTTCATGGGGGTGATTTTCATGCAGTGTGAAGTGCACCTGATGTGTTCATCTCCCTCAAGTGCAGAGAGACCATAACCATGTTTACAGGTGTTTTTGGAGCAGGCTTATAAAAGCTGAACTCATATTTGGGCTAACTATCATTCTGCCCCCCCCCCCCCCCCCGGTTGGCTGGTTATCACGATGCTACTGTTGAAACTGCTGAATCTGCACATTATGAATGGAAGATGTCAGAGTCATGTGTTTGCTTCAGGCTTCAGAAGACGAGACAGCAGCGTTTCATGTCAGGTTTCATCCTCAGCTTTGATTCCAAACTACCTGACAGTATCTGCAACTAATGAAAAACGTTGTCCTGTAACACACTTAGCAGCTTTGTGTCTAAATAATAAAAGCATTATACTCTGAGCCAGACAGGTCCCTGCCATGTCCTGAGCATATTGCCTTTTCATAAAACGCAGCTCTGGGCTTGAGAGGAGACCTTGGAGGGGTTTCTGGGTACCTCTCTGTTCAGAGGAAGAGGCAAAAGGAGCTTTTCATTCCAGCTTTGGCACAGTCTCTATCGAAGTGGGACTTAAAAGAGGCAGTATGGAGCTCGGGCTTCTCAGTGTGCTTTTCACGTTTTCCCAGGCACCTCCAGAATGAAAGTCCCACGGTGCTTTTGTTGCTGAGGGTTGCACAACTTCAGCGGGATACACAGTGTTTCTTCAAGGGCCTGCACAGCTGAAGGATTGATGTTGACCCCTGGAAAGCACAGCACATACGTTACACAAGGAAAATCTAAGACATTACGTTACATGTGACAGCAAACCCCTGCTCCTGAGGTGTGTTTCGGTTTATTTCTCCTGTCCACCTTCATCTAATCACTACTGTCATCTGTCTGGAGAGCTGATCTGAAGGCAAAGGCACACACTGGAACCACTCAAGCAGCTTCATCATTAGAAACACTGATGATCATTTTCATGCAGTTGGTATCAGGTCTCAGCTCACCGTCAAACTGAAGTCCAGGGCTCATGGACAATTCTGATAACTGGTGCTCTAAGCGCTCTAACACTGCATCTCATTCATGTGCAGCTGAAGCCGACACACTTAGGGCTCAGGGTAGGCTGCCATGCTGGAAGAGGAAGGTACGGGTGCTTCCATCCTCCAGTCCACACTGATGGATGTCGGTCATGCCTGCTGTCCAGCTAAAGGTCAGTTCCTCCTTGTCTCTACTGTTATTGTCATGCACCATTCAAGCCAAGAGTTAGAATCTACCCACCTGGGCCTCAGCCCCACTGTTTATTTACTGTCAGACAGGGAGCATGGGCAGCTGATCCAAGGCAGCTGAAGCTCAGTCCTACTGGTATAGAAACTGGTTGCCACCATTGAGTAAAAAAAATTAATTATTTATCCAAAGACAGCAAACATACAGACAGACAAGGCCTAAAAGTGTAAACTGATACAACGATGGGACCACGGATCCTCGAGAGAAAGATTAAACTGATGAAGCTGAAGAGGCATCATTCAGTCACATTCAACTACAACTGCATGACAACTACTACAAGAAGGCATGCGCTTTCACGATACCTGTGTTTGCCTGCAGTTTCAGCAGTAACAGCAGTGCCTACTAAAAACCTTCTAATTTTTATCATAATCATCTGCTGAGATACAGTAATGTCCCAAACTAGAGGTTTAGAGCTGCTGAAGCATCATTTTACCGTGATTCTGCTTCTAGTAGAGTCAGACCTCCACACAAAATGCTTGGTTGGCCCTAATGCGTACATGTGTTTTCTAATTATGGGTCATGACATCACAAGCTTCCTGCTGCTGCACATATGGCTCAGTTCAATAAGTCATGGGTTTGATGTAGTGCATAGTGAAGGCATCGGTATGAGAAAAGGAGCCGTGCCGTGGTCAGAACCTCTCAGCCCCTGCCTCAGTCAGATGGAACATTAGTTCTGGCCCCTGATGAGGACTGTGATGCCCAGTGCTGCATTCTTGGGGGCAGTTAGAGCTTCAGATGAAGCCGTAGGGGAGAGAGGTTGGCGGTCTGGGCTGGGAGGTGGAGGACGGTAATTAGTGCAGAAATCCCACAGAAATGTCTCTCATTAAAGTCCAGTCAGACCCAGCTCCCATCTGGAGGCCTGCGCTCGCTCTCCTCTGCTGACAAATGTTTTATCACACGTACATGACAAAGCCGTTACGGATCAGTTCATGGAGATACAGGTCATTGGACCAGTTTCTCCTTTGCACCGGTTCAGCTGTTTATACTGTATGTATACATACAAGTTTTGTACTTGAGTCCAGTTTTTCCTTCTGGTCAGTCTGAACTGTCCATCTTTCTACCATTATGATCCTGTCTGTAAGACGCGTTTAGCTTCAGGCAGTTTCTCATCCTCTTACTGGAATCATGCCATTATTTCCAGACACACCCAGTTCCACACAGCTCCTGTCAGCATCTGCCTCCATAGCATGAAAGCCCCACACACTAATCCCTGTCAGGGGCCTCTTTGTCTTGGGGGACATCTAACTTCTTCACAGGTGACTGAGTGACCCTGTTTGGGGATTAACTAATTCCTTTAACAACTCTGAGCAGCGTGTCACATTTACTACTGTCTCTGCTTCCAAACGTGACAAATAAACAGGGAACTGAGCTCATACATACTTTTATTAAGAAGCAGACAGACCTTTAGGCAACAGTACGTCGTACCTCACATCAGTCAAATACTGACTGCTGTGATGTGGCAGTCATCACTAATCTGAGATGCAACACTGAAGAAAAAGAAGAGAGAGGGGAGGGGAGAGGAAGAAGAGAAGGAAGGAAGGAAGGAAGGAAGAAGGAAGGAAGGAAGGAAGGAAGGAAGGAAAGGAAGGCAGGACTGATGCCTGCCTGCCTTCCTTCCACCCTTCCTCTCCTTCTCTCCTTCTAGACATTACTTCGCTCCTCCTCTCTGCTCATCCACAACCTTCTACCATCTCTGCATCCATTCATTACCAGCGGGTAATGCTGATCACACAGTTCCTGAACTGAAGCCTCACCTCTATCATTCTAAACAGAACAAAGCTCAAAACCTCTGATGCTGATGCTGCAATACTAATATATGTAATTCATATTTTAGATGAACACTTTGTCCAGTTTGGTGTGAGCTGGAGTCTTACTTTATCCTGACTGGACGTTTATTTTTGATTTGTTTAAATTAGTAACATATGACGTGTGAAGGAACAAAAATTAAATCAACAACGCAAGAATGTTTAGCTTTAAAGTGAGTCTCACACGGTGAGTTGCATCATTCAGGGAGTGTGAAGGGACTGCAGTATAAATCCACTGGTGTGTGGAGGGTCTGGTTACCAGTGAACCGGTATGCTGCAGCACCCTGGAAACCAAAGGTCCCTCTGAGCAACGCCATGAAAAGGTTATGAAAAGCAGGAGTTGGGGATGAACACAACAACGTATCCAGTGGTCCTCACAAAGGGTAACAAATATAGACGTCCAAGCTTCCACAACTGTTTATACAGCAACTGTTGCCCGGCTTCAGTTAGAGCTCAGGGCCTGAGACAGGGTCCTTTAGTCCCACTATTTGCAGAACCTTATGGGATGTCTGAAGGAAGTGGTGGTCTTCACCGCTGAGGGCTAATGTATAATAATAATAATAATAATAATGCTAAAATTACACGTTTCCCATTCATAACTTTAATTAGCATGTATTTATACTGTGTTTGTACAGAAATTCAAAGAAGCTCAAACAATGTTTGTGGCTGATCAAGTTCAAGGAATTCAAGGGTTCACAAACTTTGATGCACGACTCTACTACAACTACCTACAAAACACTACAAACAATCACTCACCAGATCTCCATCATGTTTTTGGATCACAAAAACACACAGCAGCATGAAGAGGCCTGATGATGAGCATTTGTTAACAAGCTAAAGGGTTGTGCTGGACATTCTTTGCCCAGAAGAAACTGGACAAACGCTCTGCTGATTGTGATCTAACAATAGCTTTTAGGAGACAAGGCAGGAGCTGTGCTTGAAGACCTGCTTTGCCCTCTTATCCTCCAGTAAACTCTACTGTAAGCAGCTCCATCCCACAGACTCACAGAGCACACGTAAAAACAAGTTCAGTAAGTTAAACTGGCTTCAATTAAAGTGGCCTGTGCAGTGCATTGGTATTTCATTATATAGTAACTACTTTGTTATTGGTACATGTCATTTAGTGGTTTAATTTCCCAGATTACTCCTCAAGCCACAGTAAAGCAGTAGTTTGGCTATAATTAGTGAGCCTCCCATGCCTATCTGCGCTGAGGGTCCCCTCTTGAAAGAAGCATGTGCTTAAATGCTAGGAGGTTTTCCTTTTAGTAAATCTTTTTGTTCACATGGCAAATTGGGAACATCTTTATTTCATTCTGACTTGCAAAAGAACCATTTGTACCTCCTTTATTCAGACCCAACTACTGAGATCAACTAAAATACAGCACTCTCACAATAAACTCCCTAGTTTAAATCCATGGGTTTTTTTTCAATTTCATCAACTAAATTTAATTCAAACAAATACAAAATTTAAAAAGTTGCTTGATAGTGGTAATAACAAGGAAAAACTCCCTCCAGCAGAACCTGGCACAACGTGGGCGAACGTCTGCCTCGACCAATTGGGATAAAAAATAAAATAAAAAATAAAGAAGAGAGAAAAGAACCAGCAGTAATTGGACACAGACAGGACAGTTGGACCAGTAACTGAACATATGATGATTGGACCAGTAACAGAGCAAATCCTTCAAAGAACCCTGTTCACTGACCATGTGCACTGTCAGAGAACCTTCGAAGGCTACAATCAAGGGGCAGTGGCCAAGTCAGGAGGACATGTTGTGAAATCTAGTTCTACTATAGTAATAGGTAGTAGTATATACATATATAACTGTAGTTGTTAGGTTTGTGACCTAAGTAAAGGTTTGAGACTGTGGTGCATTTTAGCAGGGATCGGTTGGTCTGATCTAATATGGTCGGGTCACGTACTACGTGATTGCACACTTTTAGCATTTTATACTAAGGTGCTTGTTTCGTAACACATTTCATGCTGAGAGTCCAGGTTCATGGCTTCAGGCAGCCACAGTTGACTTATAGCAAGTTTGACTGTTTCGCGCCAACATCCCGACAGTTAGTGAGAAGATTCAACTGTAGAACTTTAAATCTGTTGCTGCAAAAGTCCAGAGGATCCAGTAAAACTGCAACTCAGCAGGTGGCTGTTGTTGTCTGGTCAAGTTACAGCTTCTAGTTTTAGTTTAAATAAAAATATAAATATGCAGAACCAGACATTTAACATTTAGCTTACACTGGGATCACTAGGATTCCTGGGATTACTGGAAGTGGGCTGGAAATGTAGATGATCTACAGTATGGTGGAAAATCAGTCCAAATAAGACAAAGGTCTAGATGAAACAGGACAAAAAGAGGAGAACACTGGAAATCCGACGAGTCTCATTTGTTTGAGGAGACCAAGAAAGAACGTGGTGGACGCTCACAGACGCTGATAAGAGTGGAAGGATGGTTCCAATTTGTTTTCTTTACACCCATAATATAATTAGATAATAAAACTTAGTCTGAAGTGGCCTTGGTCGTACAGAACGGTAAATTGCAGCGCGGTGTGCCAGTAAGCCTGACAGGCCTCCTCCAGCCTCTCCCTAATAGGTGCTAATTGCATTCCAGCCTCGCTGGTCAGAGGCCAGAGGGAAAGGGCTTGTTATTATTGGAGCCTAGAGATACAGTATGGATGTGTTTCAAAGTGAACTGTTCCTTTCACACTTGTTGAGCTGTTCAGGGGCTGAATTAATACAGATTTTGTGAATACGTCAATTGATAAAAATCCTTTGCAGTGGAACCAATGGTTAACTTTCCAGCCACAATGGTGACAATGAAAAGATCAGAGTGATGCGTGAAAGGGTTAATGGAACCTCGGGCTGTGGGGCCTTCGTCACGTTTTCACTCAGGGGTGTGTTCACAGACCAGCGCGGCCTCGGCGTGTGCTTTTCCATTGGTGCTGGAGCGCCGCCAGCTCCGAGCCTATTAAAGCAAACATGGACCCCAGCGTGGGCCGAGGAGGACGCCGTGGAAGCAGCAACGCTCCCCCGCTCCATGTGTGTTATTAGGTCACTCCTCTGCTACAGGTGGCTTACGGTTACAAACCAGCAGGAATGTCTTGTGTAAGACTGAAACTTCACACTGATCTACATTGAGCCTCCGTGTTGGAGACAGGACCTGTGGGCTCGGGCTCATGGTTGGGCCACGTCTGCAGCAACAGATAAAGGCGTGTTTGTGTGAGTGGGACGACCCTGGATCAGAACCCAGGGGAACAACGCGACCTCTCTCATCCTTCCTGCCTCTCCTGTGCCCACTTATCCACTTCCCAGTATTGTCCGCTGCCCGACAGCAGTGCTGAGCATTCACCAGTGTTGTGACGCAGAGGACCCACGGCGTCTGTGCTGGAAGTGAAGCCGATGAACTCACTGCTCTGATGTCACGTCCTGTGGACTCACGTAGTGAACGCCGTCGGCTCGGACGGCGTCTCATTGTCTTTTTGTTTTTGCATACGACATCATTAAGTCACCAGACCCCTGCAGCGAATGGAACATACAGTACTATACAAACATGCTATCTTGGCCTGTAGCAGCTTTACACAGTGATAATCTCTTAGAGACATTCTCCCTGTGGCAGGGATTCAGTTGAATCCGTGCCCGAGTAAAGGCTTTCGATGCCATTAATAAGATCATGAACCGACTCAGACCTGAGTAGAAATGAAAGGACTAAAAGTAGCAGTCACTGTTAAACTCCAAGTATGTGCAGCTCATGTTTAATATAAAAAGAACAAACCCTGTTGGTCTGAACTTCAGACTCCCGTCTCTCAGATAATAGAACTTATGGTCTCTTTTCACAGCTCCACTTCATTTTATAATCTCTGCTGTAAAAGTTTTATTTTGCTTTTTCGTCTGTGGGAAGATCTAAGAAACCATTTGTGTTGTTCCTTGCCTTCATGTCAGACGTTTCCGGGACCATTTACAGTATAACACTCACTGCCGCACTGAGGAAACTATTTTTTCTAATTTATTTTAAGAATGAATTCTATTTTAATTCAGACGCTCCAGATCACGACGGACGCAGAGCGTTTGATCTGCAGGAAATCTCACGCCGTTGAACGGTAACATCCTGAAGAAAATGAAAGTAAAAATGGATTTTAATAAAGTGGTTTCCTCCTAGATGTGATGGGACCGTCTTGGCCTGGAGTGTGAAACCAGTGAACCCACTGCACCTCCGCCCTCGTGTCCATGCAGCGCACCTGTGTGCAGCGTGAATAAAGCCTGGTTTAACAGAGGCGACACACAGGCCTGCAAACACCAGCCCCATTCCTTACGTGTCCGAGGGCCCCACCCAGGTGCTGGGAACACCGGTCCCCTCTCCGTCAGCACCTGCCGGCCCTGTGGGGAGCAGCAGCGTGGCGCCGGAGCTGGGCTGTTATAAAAGGATTCACCTTACTGGTATTATTGTGATGGCAGAGGCCCCTCTGAACGCCGCTGGGAGGGAGATCACAAAAGTCAATAAACCCCTGGTCGTTTGCTGGATGTGGCTGTTTGAGCAGATGTGTCAAGTCAAACAAACAGAAGGGAGAGTCCATTAAAAGCAGATCCTCTGTGAGATGCTCAGCGTGAGCTTCACATCTAAGCAGCGGAGGTGGAGGGACTGCACCAGGGCCCCAGTAGCTCTGGGTCCTGTTTGCCAAACGCATGTCCAGCCTTATTTCACAGGAATCCTCTCATTTCCAGCGATACCCTGAACCTACAACAACTCGTGTTTCCAAAACTACTGGGGGTCATAGAGTGCCCCCCCCCACCTGTGGGATGTCACCTACATAACTAAGCACAGTGTGTCTGTTCACTACAGCTGCTTAATAAAATCTGACAACACAAGCTGTTGAAATTCGATTTGATGAAAACTTTACATAATCTACAACCAAGTGCATGGATAATGGTTTTATTAAGAAAATCAAATATAGGTTTCTGAGGTCAGGCCAAAGGAGACGGCCTCGCTGGCCCTGAGCTACAAGTTGTTTAAGACAAGATGGAGTTGATCATTAAGAAGCAAAAAGAGCTCTTTGGAATTCTCTCCTAGATGTTACAGGACGGAGCTGCTGAGCTAAACAAAGTACGACCCGCTGCCTCCACGGCTCATGGAAGCGTCCTGCTTTACAGACGGTTTAAGTCCAGGGCCAATCTTCCTCTGCAGTGATGCCTGCAACAGATAAGATCTGTGTTGCGTGTGTGACAAGCGGAAGCAGATGCTGCGCTGTGAACTATGGTGTGCAGACGTCTCTAATCAAGTTTGAAAAATGTTGCTGGATCCTAAAGGAGGAGACGTGGCCACACGTGCGTGTACGCGAAGGCCTGCAAACACAAACCACGTTTCGGAGCCTGCCTACTTTTAGCCTGTGTCCTGATACCGAGACAAGGTCCCACAACGCGGATACGTGTGTGCGTTGTGTGTGTGGCCTGTTGAGGGAACAGTGACCACAGCGTCATTTAAACCTCCAGTGGAGGTCCTTCAGGACTGAGGTTTCTCATTTTACTACTTCAAAATATAATAAAGATCTAAACCCGCCTTCGTTCCAGCCTGCGGACTCAGTGGATAAACTGGGCTAAAGTGAAGGACAGCTACATCTGGCACAGCTGCATAGCAAACATTATCTTGCTTCAGACCATTAATACCGACTGGTAATATTTATAAGTGTAGTTAAACAGGACGAAGGTGAGCAGGTTGGCTCCACTTTCCTTTAAGTGCTGGCGTTTCTGCTTCTCTCCACCTGTTGCTGCTGACGACCGCAGCCTGACACTCGCTTGTTTACAGGCCTGAGCTCTGCGGATTTCCAGTCCCTCTGCTGGACTTCCCCTGTCTGACTCCGGCACACGCCACAGTCCGCGGCAGCGTCCCGCTGCTCGTCGCGACCCCAGAAAGACTCAACACAGAGTAAACAGGTGGAAAACAGCGATCAACACATCCAACTCCTCGTCCTCCTCTTCTATCAAACACTAAGCGAGCGTTTGATGGCGCGAACAAGAGTTGGATTCATCAGGTGTCGGACGTGGGCAGAGGCTTCTCCACCTCCAGCTCCTCAAGCTCCTCTTTGTAGTGTGACTGGAACAGCTGGGCGCTGGTGTTTGAAGCTGGAACACAGTGCTAGCACGGTGTCATGTCCATCCTGGCATTATGGTCAGCGCTGAGCGGAGCGGGGACGGGGAGGGGAGCTTGGGAACCGCACACCAACTTTGTTCTCTGCCATTGTTCGTCTTCAGGATGTCCTTTAAGAACGTTGTACAGGAGGTCAGAGGATCATTATCTGGAAGGAAGCCAGCAAGGCCACATTCCTCTGATGTCCCTAAAAGCTAACACTTCCAAAACTCATAGCCACTCTTCATCACATACAGTACACTGCCATGGCTGCTGGTTGGTCCTCGTTGCTTTATTGACTGCTGTACTGGGAAGTCTCCCTCAGTAGCTTCAGACGATGTCCAGTGGTTAGAAACATCTGTCCCCAGTTTGGTTTCCTCTGTTAATGGAGCCTGTCTACCCTGTTATTTGTACTCAGTGTGTGTGTGTGTGTGTGTGTGTGTGTGTGTGTGTGTGTGTGTGTGTGTGTGTGTGTGTGTGTGTGTGTGTGTGTGCGTGTGTGTGTGAGCTGGCAGGTGAGCAGCTGAGCGTCCAGCCCAGACAGCCGCTGGTCTGTCTTTGTTTTCCAGCCCGATCAGCTCGACGCTGTATCATCATCCAGTCTGAGAACAGTCATTATGTCAAACATCAAGCCCTCATTTAGTGCCGGCCTGCTGCTGAGCTCACACAGTAAATAATGATATTTCTCATCACACGCTTATGTTGTGGCCAAATCCCCATTCTTCTCCCTAAGTGGCACTTAGAACCGTGGAGATAATTACTATGATCATCTGCAGCCTTCATACTGTATTTAAGAGCTGGAGCTGCAATAACACACACTGAGACTAAGCTGAGGTTTTCACGTCAGGCCTGAACAGACAGTGAAGCTTTGGAAAGTCACATTATATTAGGAGCCTCACTGGTTACACTTATTTCTAGAGATTCCTCTTGTTTTTATGTAGTTGCATTTAAAAAGATTGTATTAATATTATTGACCATAACTTTTAGGCTCTCAGAGTTTGGCTACATGTATAGGGCAATGAATATACTGTAAATTACACATTAATGGTGAACTTGTGTCCTGGTTCTGAGCCACCAGTGCTCAGTGGTCTGTTGGTTCTGGGTCCTATGGCTCCATCAGTAAACACAGGCCACATCCTGAGGATGGTGAAGCGTTTCTAAAACAGCAGCGGACGGGTCCGGAGTGGCAGGAACATATGAGCCATGCAGTGTAGAGATCACTACAGACCATCAGACACACATCAGAAGTGCTCTCAGTACATGAGAACTGAACCGTCACTTCAAAGATGGTGGTTTTTGAACGTTTGCGTTGTAAAACACTATTAAAAATGAAAAAGACAGGCAAAGCTGGTACTGGACTGGTGGTTCTATGGGCTCTACTGGTACTGGGCTGGTGGTTCTATGGGCTCTACTGGTACTGGGCTGGTACTGTAGACACAGGTTCAAATCTGGCCTCTGTGTTGCTTTATTCTTTCTTTAATTACAGGTCACCTGGACATTAATGGTTTAAGGTTCTGTGTTCTAGCACCAGATTACACATTAGCTGACTGGACCATAATTGTCATGGTACTGGTAATACTGGAGCAGATGGAAGTGGACCAACAGGCTGCAGCCGAAGCCTGGACACAAGGTGGCAGTAAACCAGAGTCAGGCCCTTGGATGCTAGGACACACTCATGTGAGTGTGGGCAAACCCAGTACTGCTATTAAAACCAGTCCAAGTAACAGAACCTGTGGGCGACACACAGGCAGACCAGCACCGGTCCAGGCAGGACAACTGCACAGGCCTCCAGACCAGGGTGTTCCAACTGAACGCTGAACGGGGTTGAATTAGAACAAACCTCATGGAACAACCCCGACTCCGGTTTGTATGACTGGTGACGGACACTCACGGCCACTGGTAACTCCAGCGTTGGCCCAGTTCGTCCTTTCCCACCACATGAATCATTCCTGGAGGAAGTGAAGTGTTTGGACTCTCTCCACCCTCGCTGACAGCAGCAACCACCACACCTAAAGGTCAGAACTCGACCCTTACACACCTCAAATTACAGCAATAACATGTTTTCATTTTCATCTGAGCCGATCTCACCTGGCCTGAAATAACAGGGTGAAGTACCCCCCCCACCCCCCCCCACCCCCATTCCTGTTGCACCATTTCCACTGGGTCACACACACACCAGTGTCTTCGTAAGAAAGGCTCCAACACTCACACAAGACCCGGATGAACGGGATCACTTTGAGTTTGGAGCAGATGCTTTGTCACAGCTTCTCCTGGTGCAGGTGTGTGAGCTGCTGAGTGAAGGTGAGCTGACCAGGGAACAGCGATGGCGATGATGATGTCTCGTTAGTGTTGCATCTATGGATGAAGGATTCAAGAAGCCTCACTCACACAGGACTAATTCCAATTTGCTCATAAGTCAATAATTTTTTTATATTATATATTTATATTTCAATCTTAAAAATATTTTACAATTTTTATATTTCTAATGAGCGCAGCTGCTCAGACAGCATTGTTTAACTATCTTCATCTTGACAAAGGCAGTTATATAAATGATGTTGTTTTATAATAATATAATTTTTCTAGTATCTAATAAGAGTTTTCTTTAGTGATGATACTGAGACACCTGATGTGAATAAAAACAAGACAAAAGCAGCTCATGTGCTAATTGAGAATCTAAGGTCCTTTTTGGCAGCCTGAGACGTGACCTGATGTTCAGACAATAATTATTTTATGTAATAATTTAATATTACAACAACAATATGTCATCTGTTATGTGTGTGCTTTGTGATAAATGACCAGGCCCCACTTGGTGAGTAACGTGACACGTTTTCCATCCTCTGGCCGGCCTTGTAGAATCAGAGCTGTTTCCAGCTGTGTGTTAAGCAACTACACTGTTTTTTATTTATCATCCTATAGTCACTTGAATGTCTTATAACAGCAAAACCAAACCCGTTGGAGCAGACAGTGAAACCAACTACTTTGAATGGCCTTAAATAGATCTATAGATCTGCTGTGAGTAAACAGATGAAGTAAAGAGGAGCCTCTAGACGCTTCTTCTTTTTCCGTGTTGAAGGAACTGGTGGGATCCACTCAGCTGATGGTCCCCGGTGCCTGGAGCGGAAGTGGAGCCTAATGTCTGAGTCCCTGTCATTGGCCTCAGAGACAAGTGGCTTCCTCCTGCTCCCCTGACCCGTGGGCCTGGGCAGCTGCACAACCACAGGACCCAGTCATGTGATCCAGAAGAAACCCTGAGACCTGGGAACAGTCAGTGGAGCAATCAGAAGCTAGAACAATGAGACAGACCCAGCAGACTGGACCAACACGCGCGTCCCCCCAAGCTACGCAAACGGAAACAACGTCAGCAGCACCGCTGACGGAACATAACGTTCATAATGGAGTTTCGCATCTGCCCTTGTTGACCCTGTCTCAGCAGCCGAAGCTGATCCTATTGTGTCTAAAAGCTGAACGACAAACAAAGCAAACGTTAACCATTCTGGAAAGATTCCATCGTTCTGTTCAGTTTTACATGTCTCTCTCTCTTGGTCGTATGGTATCTTTCGCCCAGTGCTGCTGAGCGGCGGCGTGTGGGCGTTGACCCGCTGCAGGTCATTGTCCGTTTCCTGCCTGAACGCTGACACGGACGACCTTCGGCGGACGCGCTCTCCGTTACACTGTTTATTTTGTCAGTGCACGCGCATGTGCAGCTGCAACAAAGACTAGTTCTCCTACAGGCCGTACATAAATAGCGCATTCTCCTAAAATGCGTCTTTATTAAGGAGTGCGTTGATGAAATGTGAGTCAGGAAACACGTTCCCTGGTTGAAGTGCTGCTTCCTGAAAGCTCTGCTTGGACCGTGTCCCCATGCGTCTACTCTATAATCAGGCGCCTATACATTCGGCGGCCTACAGACTCTTCACACAGGCAAAGTGCTGCTCAGGCACCGTTTGTCATTCCGTCTGGTTTGCTGCTTCGTCCATAACAAGAGATGGAGATGCCCATAAAACGTTTGTTTTGGTGCCTCGCACTGAAATGAAAGTGACCAGTGTTTTTTACGACAGCTTTTTCTCATCATAAAGTTTTCGAGTCACGACTAATTGCTTGTTTAGTGCTCCAGGGAGCAAAAATAAAAGCCTGCTGCGTGTGTGTGCTGGTGGGTTGAGGGTGTGATTTACACTATCTGAACATGGTGTTTTTGTTCCCATCGTATGGAGTCTGCGTCTCGTAAAGAGCTTCACTGGATGCTTCCACAGCCACAAGTCTCCAGTTGCTATTGTAATTTTAGGCCTGTTTTCCTGTTTCCTTCAAAGGTCACACAATCAAATTATCTGATGTGCTGTGAACATATGAATAAGTAATATTGAATTAGTGTTGGAATGAAACTTTTGTTACTATCTAAGCGAATTTACAATAACTAGACCCTAGAACTCTAGATGGGATCAGTCCCGTAAGGACGACACACTAATCAACGTGTGACGTCTGAAAAATAAAAGGTCGTGACCTGCTGCATGGACGCTTGTTTCCTTCATTGGTTCATGACCACAAACACCAAGCAGAGGGTCAGTTCACTTTCTGCTGTAATGTGTTGCACTTTTCTCTGCCCAGTCTTTAACGCATCCGTTCCCAGTGTGGCCAACAGTGACACTGGATGTGATCAACAGGTCGTGTGCAAAAATGAACAATGGTTTGTTATGAAGCAAATGCATACATACTATAAATAGGAGCGGATGCTCATCACCAGCTGCCAACTCAGTGAGGAAAGTAGCTTCTGGCTGTCCAATAGTCATCTGACGCTGCTGACTGACATCGTCACCCATTTGCTGAGTCATGGTTAAGGCAGAAACTTCTCGAATGAACCTGACGAGGCTCCTGTAGTGAAACACATTCAGGAGACGTCAACATGAAGCTCATGGAGACAATGAAGACAGCAAAGCAAAGATTCTATCTAAAATATAAAACATGCTGATCTTATTTCAATATATCATTCCTGTGTTTATTAATAGTTTGATACCTTCAGTCAGAATAAACACAATAGAAATACAATAGAAATAAAAGTATAGTATAAAAATAGAGACAGAGAAGGTTTGACTGGTGGTGTATGTAATAACTATAGGAGATAAAAATACCATGAATATGTTTCAGATGTGGTTGTTTTTGATTTGGCCACTGGATTCATGTTGTCATGTTTTGTCTGGATTCATGTTGTCATGCTTTGTCTTGATTTATGTCTTCATGCTTTGTGTCCTGTCCAGTAAACGTTAGCTCATCAGCTGGTCATAATGATGAGCTGTTTGTGTCTACGTGTGACAGTGACATGTCTGTGATATCATGACACTGTGTGTCTAAATGCCTGCGCTGAGGAGGAGCTTCCTGCACTCACTTGAGCTACACTTCACTTGCTGGCTGCTTCCTTCTTCTACTTCAACTTACATGAGGTATTTTTTAAAATTCTGCTTTCAGACGTGAGCAGCTGCAGGTTGTTCTGGTTCTTAGTTTCTATGGTTCCAGTGCAGTTTGTGACCTCTGCTCTGGAAGCTTTATGCACAGTGTATGTTCATGGAGTCATCCATGCACTGACCCTGGACATCAGCTGATTATGACAGTGAAAGGTAGTAGGCAACACTCATGTCTGCTGCTGAGCTGCTGATCTACTGTGATGCTCTCTCCTTTATGTTAGTCAGCAATTTACCCCATTGACCCCAAAACAGACACACAGAGACCCCACTGACCCAGAGACAGACACACAGAGACCCCACTGCCCAAAGACAGACCCACAGAGACCCCACTGACCCAGAGACCGACCCTCAAAGACCCCACTGACCCAGAGACAGACACACAGAGACCCCACTGCCCAAAGACAGACCCACAGAGACCCCACTGACCCAGAGACCGACCCTCAAAGACCCCACTGACCCAGAGACAGACACACAGAGACCCCACTGACCCCAATAAAGACCCAAAGAGACCCCACTGACCGCAAGAAAGACCCACAGAGACCCCACGTGACCCAGAGACAGACACACAAAGACCCCACTGACCCAAAGACAGACCCACAAAGACCCCACTGACCCAGACAGACCCACAGAGACCCCACTGACCCCAATAAAGACCCAAAGAGACCCCACTGACCGCAGAAGACCCACAGAGACCCCACGTGACCCAGAGACAGACACACAGAGACCCCACTGACCAAAAGACAGACCCACTGAGACCCCACAACATACCAGAAGCAAATCAAACCTTTACAGTTAAACGCACAGGCAACAAGCATTTGCTCTGTAAACAGGCATCTCATGGCCTCAGCCTGTTTGTGGATTCAGCTGAGCGTTGTTGAATGGAGGGATTACGCTGACATTCCACAGCAGAGTGGACGTCTTGCTGCTACCTCAGCTCCAGCGCATTACTCCACAGTTCACCGTGCACATCTGCAGCTCCTTCCTTTGCCCGCCGTGCCTGATCCTGGCCTCGCTGGGCTCTGCACTGGTTAGTCGCCTGACTCTCAGAATCCCACACTGTTATTTACTAGGTTTGGAAGGAATTTTAAATGCCAAATTGAATCCAGACCGTTTTAGGTTTTGGTTTTCTCTCTCTTTCTGTTTTGGCTCCAGTTTGTGTCCAGTTGACGTGACATGACTCCACGAGTCTGGTCGCAGCCAGCTGGAAGCAGCAGAACATGTTAGATGTGCAGCCTCTAATTACAGCGATGTGTTGGGATTTTAGAGCCTGTCTCCATCAGCATTATTTGCTACAGTAACTGTTCTCTTACTTGCTCATACATTTTTTGTTGTAGTCTATAGATTGCTTTATATTTATTATGTGTAAGAGGCAAAGTTACTGTATTATTTGCTATATGGCTCATTATGCACCTTGACACTACAATCCTTGATTCCTCAAAGACCAGGACTGTCTGATTTAACTGAAATCATAAAGATGAGATAACATAAGATTGTGCCATCTTGAATTGTTGAGTAGTTATTATACAAATCTAAACTTGTCCAGGTTTGTTAACTCTAATCAGCGATCAGATCCATGTAGTAATTGGGTGAACCTGAGCCTGCTTTAATTATAGTGTATAGATGAGGTGAGTTAAGGTTTGTGCTCTCAAAACAAAGCATACATAAACGTTACATATACATAAACACATAATACATACATAAATACATAAAATACATATAATATACATACATAAATTACATAGCTTGGGGCTTGGAACCTGCACAACGCTTGTCTAGTTTTGCTTTAAACAATAATCCACAGGTTGCAATATTTCCACTGAAATCACAGTAAACAAACTGTACATGGGCTCAGAGCCTGAACCGGACCCACAGCACAACCAGGGTCACGTCACCAAGAACACATGACTCAGTGGAGCTAAACACACGCGGATGGACGGAGCTACCCGTCCAACATTCATGTTCCACACAACAACACACGGCCGCTCTGGACACTCCCCACTAACATGTCTGTGAATAACAGAGAGGAAGATAAAGTCCCAGCAGAGACAGACTGGCTGAATGCATGACTGAGCCATTCATGAAGGAACCATAACGTGTGACTAAAACAACTGCAGCCCTGGAAAATGTTCTGATAAAATAATACGGATTAGCCCGCTGGTTCCTGTGGTGAAAGCCTGCTTACATCACAGCCAGACTGAGGCCCAGAGCTCACGGCTCCACTAACGCATCCATCAAGTCCACGTCCAGCGCTGGTACAACAGCCCTCATGCCCTGTGACGTCTGCTCATACGCACCCACTGAGCTCCTGACACCTTGCAACCTGCAGCTGCTCTGGTGACCAGCAGCTGAGCAGGTGGAAACATCACACCATCAAACCAGTTTCTGTGCTTTATGCTAGTCACATCATTTAAAAGCTTCATGGACACACATTAGCACAGTATGGATTTTACTACAGTCCATGTTTAATATATGGGACATGGTTCATGCTGTAATGGCAGATTTCATATCCTCCTATGGCTGAATCCCACACACGGCACACAGGGACTTTGGCCGTTGTCTTCTGCAGACAGACAGGCACAGAGCATCCCTCCTGTCCAGCTGCTCACTTTACTGCTGCAGCAAGTCGCTGACTCAGGGCTGCAAACAGGGAGAGCTGCAACTTTCTCATGTAAAACCACTGGATACTGTGTGTGTGTCCGTGCTTGTGTGTCCGTGTGTGTGTGTGTGTGTCCGTGTGTGTGTGTGTGTGTGTGTGTGTGTGTGTGTGTGTGTGTGTGTGTGTGTGTGTGTGTGTGTGTGTGTGTGCGTGTGTGTGTGTGTCTGTACACATGGCAAAGCTTTTTCTGCAGAGTCAGTGCTGTTCTTCATGCAATTGATTGTGCTGTGGCTTCGCCAGCCAAAAGCAGTTAAAAATACCCGGCCCAACCAAATGAGGTGCAATTTGTTTGTTTCTCTTCAAGCCTGTAAAGTGGAACCATGTGAAGCACAGACTTATATCTCCTGAAGGCTGTTTTCTTTCTTGTCTTTGAAAATAATTGGAAATCTCGATATTCTACTTACCACATTTCAAACATAATTACAAGCTGTAGGCATTGTTTTCTTGTCTGATGTGGTCCAATGTCTTTTTTTCTCTGGTATAAAGAGGCATGAATACTTTCTTTTTTCTTTCTTTGTCCTAATTCGCTTAAAAACTGCCCTTTTATTAAAGCGCTCGAAGCCAGGAAATATTGACTTTCAGCGGCTTTTAGCAAGCGTGGTTCCAGGGACAGACGCTGACCTCCTACCTTCTCCCTTCTCTGTGTTACAGTGTAACCACAGGTGATGAAGGACAGTTTGTGCCGGATGGATCCCGACTCTCTGGACAACGCCCAGCGTATTGTGGCGAGCGGGCTAAGACGAAGCCTTGCAGTAACCTTATTGAAAACTATAATCATCAGAAACTATAATCACAGGCTGAGGTTTGGAGCGAGGTATCTGAGGTCGGCCTCGGAGCGATCTCACCCTGCGGAGGAGGCTGGCTGATGTGTAGGGTGTGGCTCTGCATCTGGGAGGACGCGTGTGTGAGCCAGACCTTTATCTTAAAGGTTGAGGATGAAGAGCGAGGCTCATCGTGTGCGTTAGCAGAGCAGATGCTTGTTTCTGCCATCTCCACGTCCTGAAGGTCTGGAGTCCCGTCTACTCTACTGTACCTCCCTCACCATGAGCATCACTGGAAGGAAGCAGTTGCTTTCACAATCGTCCACAGCTGAACTATTTTATCTTGCTGTCTCACTTAATTATGACCCAACCTTTTCAGCGTGCTTATGTGGGTTGCGGTCGCCATGGCAGCAGTACGGAAGCAAATATTTCTGATGTCCTCTTCACCTGCAGACAGATGGATGGACAGATTAATCAGCAGCCTGTGGAGCAGGGAGCAGTGAGGATTTCAGGAGCATAATGTGACTATAATAATATAGTCACATTATGCTATAATGCTGTAAATATTTAGAATAATCATTTTAATATTAACCTTGGGTTTCAGCTGCAGTCAGTGGTTTGGACGTTTCAAAGCTCAATGTGTGTGTGTGTGTGTGTGTGTGTGTGTGTGTGTGTGTGTGTGTGTGTGTGTGTGTGTGTGTGTGTGTGTGTGTGTGTGTGTGTGTGAGTTTCACAGTCAACAGCCAAAAGCACTTAGCGATAACAGGGATAATTTCTTTGTTTCTGCTTCATGCTGACTGCTCTGCCTGGAAACCCCAAAGAATTTCACAAGGCGTTTAAGGCTCAGGAACATGATAACTGGAAAAGCCAATAAACTGTTGTCTCAGCTTTAAACTTTCTTTTTTCTAAACTGACTCTCACACATTTGGGTATGGTTTGGTCAGATCCTTCTTCCTTTTGCTCACTGGCTCACTTTTCTACTTTGCGAACAGCGCTACTGTGTCTGGTCGACTCTGACTTGTCGTGTCATCAGGTTTTTGGGGATGAAACCATTGTTGGACTTTTAGCCTCAACGTGGGGATTGTCTTTGGGACTGTGCCTGGGTTTAGCTGCTTTCACTGGGAGGAAGCCCACTGGTTGTAAGCATACGGTGGCGGCAGTGGCTCAAGAGGCCGATCTGTTGGCAGAGCCGACACGGTTCAAGTCCTGGCATCCGCAGCGCGTGCCAAAGTGTCCTTGGGCAAAACACTGAAGCCCATGTAACCCCCGATGTCAGCACAAGACACCAGTGAGCGTCTGTGTGAGTGAATGAGTGAATGTGACGCAGTGCTTTGAGTACCACTAGATAGAAAAGCTCTGTGCAAGTTTTTGACCATTTACCAACAAACAAACCCACCTCATTCACACAGACCTGCGTTTTTCCCTGTTCTTGTCAAATAATGAGATGTTTCAGTCCTCAACATTTGCTGTTTGGGTTTAACAACAATAGTGTTTCTCCACAATTAAAGGACGACCACTGAATGTCTTTCAAACCTAAACGACCTCTTCTGTTGTCACTGGTTTCCCATGATGCCTTGCGTTGAACATCAAAGCTCACATGTTTGGCTAACGTTGTACATGTAGTGTTCCCTGATGTAAAAGCACGTGTGTCATATCTACATTTGACTGTGATCTTATTAAAGTGATTGGAATAAATCTTAGAGGAAGATTAAACACACATTAGCTCGGGAAGTTTTCCATCAACATTGTGTCTCAGTTTGCGTTTCAGCATACAAATGTTCTCATTTATTCCACAGATAGCAGCACTTAGGAAGCAAGGAAAACTTCCCCTCTAAGTGTTTTTCATCCTCCTCTCGTGTAGAGTGTTCAGCTGGCAGGGGCATGTTTCCACGGCAGCTCTGGGCCAGGGACACACAGCAGACCTGCCCGTCAGGTTGACAGCGGACTCGTCATGATGCTCAAGTGTGGGTCTGTCCGCTGTGTTTACACAGAGCGCATACTTTCCACCTGACATCTGGGCCCAAAGGCAGCACAAGGTGCAACGGCACCTTTAGCTACCTCTGGTCTGTTGGGTCTGATCGTGGCGGCTCCACATGCCTCAACATGCACATTAGCATTATCTAAAGATCGCACGCAGGACATTAATTGCAGGAAACTGTTGCATCATGGTCCTCGGTGGTTTAGAGGTAGAGGTGGACGTCATTGCAGCCATTAAAACAACTTGAGGCCAACTTATCTTCGCTGACCTCAAACACAGAGCACTAGAGTTACCGTTATCCCACTCTGTTTCAGATGCTATGAGATATAAGAGTCCACATTGTGAATAAAGGCAGCCATTGGGTAGCTCTCTGCTTCTCAGGCCTTACTCTGAGCATGTGTTAAGCCAACAGCTCAGCTAAATGAAAACATGTCCTGCTCTCCTCTGCCAGTGCTGTTGCATTAATTGTTTCCAGGGCTGTAGGTTTCATTGAGAACTCTGAGGTCATGTCCTCTGTGCTTTGGCAGCCTCGTCTTTTAATATTTAAATGTTTCACCGAGCAGCGGCCTGGTTTCCTTCTCAGCGACTCAGTCACGGTCACTGTGGCCGCCTACGGTCACGTCCTGCCTGATGGTGTCATGTCAGGAAACTTAACAAACGGGCTTATGTTTCATTTGAGCCGATGAGCCATACGATTATGACCACCTGCCTTACATTCTGTTGGTTCCTTGACTCCATAGAAGCCTGAAGGTGTGGTGGTGTCTGAAGCAAGTGTCCTGTAGGCTCTGACTAGATTTGTTTGTTCATCTTGAATCTGACTGAGATGTGGCCACTTTGGAGACAAACTCATTGTTGTCCTCCTCAGACATTCCTGAGCCATTGTTGCTTTGTGACAGTGATCACAGCCATCAGGAACACAGCGTCCATGGTTGGCCTTCCTGCCATAGTGCCTGCTGGTACCATGTGTTCCCACGGAAGCAAGGCCTCAGTGTCCGATGGTGCACGTCCGTGTCTCCTCAATGGTCCAGACAAGCCGTGTGGAGGTTCATTACCTCTGGCACAGTTGTATCCTAGCATTAATTAGGAATGTCTGTATCATTCCACAATGCTTTTCTGGGAACTGGAATTATTGTGTGACAAGACTGTGGCCACATGGTGACAAAAGGCCTTCAGACCAGGCCTTCGTATTGTGGACATGAAGCTGAAAATAGAAAAGTCAGCAGACGCTCCAACAGAACCAGGCTCCATGTGGGCAGTGAGATGAGAGGAAGAGTCTCCACCTACTCCTTCCTGTCTCTTTTGTGTCTTGTCCTTGACTCAGTTGTTCTGTGTTTGTTCCCCTCTCCCATAACTTTGTTTAGTTTTACCCTGGAGAGGAGGTTATTACTGTAACTTTGTGTCTTTGTCTCCTGTACAGTAGGTGTTCTGCTGTCTGTGGTTTTCTCTATGTTTATGTACTAAATCAATTACAGTATAAAGGGTTTATTTATTTTGAACTAGGCTTCATGAGGACTACAGGTGATTATGTGAAGCATGACTCAGCGTTTGTGTAGGAGTCAGTGTGTACTGCTGACTCAAACCACAGACAGTGTGTTTGAGCATGGACTGTCATTCTAAATGACCCCATGCTGTCAGACCTGCATAAACAAAGCCTCAGCAGCATCTCTCCACCCGTGATGGAGCAAGCAACCCTGACAGACACTAGGACCCTGAATGTCTGGAGACGGTAACTGTGGAGGCAGAACGCAGAAGCCTCCGCTGTCCTCCGCCACAGCTCTGACACATGTTAAACCCCGCTAAGCACAGCAGGAGGCGAGAAATGTCCTTTAATGAAAGAGCAGCAGTCACATAAATATCGCTCACGTCTACATTTCACCTGTTTGCCTCGTTCTCTCTCTTTCCAGGTTTCTAGTTTGTTTTCATAAATAAAACCAAAATCACAACTGTCAGCTGAGACTTGGACGCCAAGTCACTAACGCTGTTATTCAATAGCAGCTGACGAGACAGTGTCAGTTCTGGTAATGACAGACAGTAAAGAACAAAGTTCACTCTGAGGTTTCAGACGGATTTAGACAAAGACACGCTGATGTTACATTAAGGAGCCGTTCTGTAAACGCTCCTTCTGTGTTAGTCTTACCTCTAATCAGTACAGTACTCATGTCTGTGGATGGACGTTAGAACAAAGTGTCAATATGAGCTTCCTGTTCTAACTTCTCCTCAAGTAGCAGAAATGTGCAGTTCTCCACCTACAAGGTCCTGTGATTATTCCAGTGCCAGCACAATTTGATCTGTGTTTCAGGGTCATTGAGGTCACATGTTCTACTTTTAGGAAAATCAGTGTCAGTCGGAGCTACTGTGCTGAAGCCAAATACCTTCACATCCTATAAGCTGCAAACACATTGGCAGAGTCTGTATGAATGCAGTTTAATTAACTTTGTACCTTTTTCAGGAGCCGTGAGCAACAAACGAAGGACGTCAGAAAAACTGGAGCAGACGTCAATCACCACCAGACAGACTCCTTGGTCTCAGATTTACTGTTAACTTCAACCACATAGCCTGAAAATTTATCCAGCCTTAACCATGAGCTGTGACACAACGAGACGGTGTGCTAAACATAAATATACAGCTGCGGAAACCATGGGCCCACAAGGAGCTCATGAATTACATAATCATGTTTTACAGAGTCTGACAAAAATGAACCGTCAAAACACACTAAAAATGTGCTTTTGGGCTCGGACGGTGTTTGTTTTTGTTCTCCGTAAAGGCAGCCAGTGTGTTGGCTCCTACTTTAAGTATGTGTCAAGTCAAGCATAGAATCCATCCAAGGGATGCTAAAAGGAGCCAGGAGGCACTAGAAAGAGCCAGGAGGAGCTAGAAGGAGCCAGGAAGATCCAGGAGATGCTCAAAGAAGCCAAGAGGTGCTAGAAGACATCAGGAGGCACCCGAAGGAACCAGGAGGAGTCAGGTGGAGCTAGAAGAAGCCGGATGGACTTAGAGGGAACCAGGAAGTGCTAGAAGAAGCCAGGAGGAGCTACAGTAGAAAGAGCCAGGGGGAGCTAGAAGAGACCAGAGGAGCCGGGAAAAGCTAAAAAGAGACACGAGGAGCTAGAAGAATCCAGGAGGAGCTGGAAGAATCGAGGAAGAGCTAGAAGAAGCCAGGAAACGCTAGAAGGAGCCAGGAGTAGCTAGAAGGAGCCAGGAGTAGCTAGAAGACATCAGGAGGCACTAGAAGGAACCAGGAGGAGCTAGAAGACTTTAGGAGGCACTAGAAGGAACCAGGAGGAGCCAGGAGTAGCTAGAAGGAGCCAGGAAGATCCAAGAGATGCTCAAAGGAGCCAGGAGGTGCTAGAAGACATCCGGAGGCACGAGAAGGAACTAGGAGGAGCCAGGAGGAGTCAGGAGGAGCTAAAAACCCCTCCAGGGTTGGTTCTGCCCAGAGGACTCCTCCTGATTGGACATGTAGAATCACCATCTGGACTTCTCATCTTCCATTTAAATCAGCATAGCAACGAAGACGATACCACGTACAGGTGATGAAGGGTTAGTCTGTGTCTGAACCAGAGCCACAGCCCTGCCTCATACAACCTTCCGCATATTGTCCTCTGTTCTCAAAGGTCTTGTGTTTGGACTTAAATGTCATAATCGTTTCCTTTAGCCTCTTAATGCACTTTAAGCCGTTTTCCAGTCCAGTTCACTGACACACATTCATGTTTATACACACTATGCCGCACTGTGCACTGAGCATGTGTTTCATTAGGGCCGTAGCACCAGTAATAGTGGGTTGGACCACATCATGGACCGACTGAACCCGGAACCTGTGCAGATGGAAGCCTGCTGAGGAAGAATGGAGAAGTCTGATGGCGTTCAAGGAGGTTTTCACATTCGAAACATCGTTTATTTTTTTTTATTTAATGGGCTTCATGTCATAATTACAATGATCAATCATTCATAAAATCATAAAATTAATAGAACCAGTTTGAAGTCAACAACCCATAGAGGCACATAGTGATATTCATTAGCCACGATAGCTCTGAAACCAAGCCTGGTGATAACTGTGATTAAATAACTAACAAACAGACAAAATGAAATGAGGACAGGTTTAATCATAACACAGAATAAATCTCCACGGTAACTAGATGGGTTTAACTGGTTTTGCTTTTATGCAAACAAGACAAGGATGAGTCCCACCAGGATGTGGAGGATTCATCCCTTATCTTGGTGTTCCAGCTGTGTGAGGTTTCACGTTGTGAATGTGAGCGTGTCCGCTTTCTCACATGTTTCTCGTTGCATTTGTCTCCCGTTCCTTTCTCTTCTCTACCCCCTCACCCACCTTGCAGCCTTTTTCTTGGTTTACCATGTCCTGTCCGGCAGCTCAGCCTGATTATTAACTCCACCAAGGCCTCTCTCCCTTCCTGGGAGCCCACCTAGCAGCCGTAGTTATGGAGATGTGCTGGTGTCAGTGTGGGGAGTGTGTGTTCGCTCCCTCCCTCACAAAGCTCTATGCCGTCCTGAACATCATGATCAGACACCTGCACATCAGCACAGCTGTGTGAGCAAATAAATGCAGGAAATGTATCACAACGTCTTGTGTAGCATTTAATTTCACCCATTCATTCAGTTGGTCATATTTAGAAATGCTTAGTTTTTAAACTGAAGCTGTCAAAATGTCTAGCATTGAGGTCACAGGGGTCACCAGGATCACAGAGGGGCAGGAGATGAGTCCATGTATCAACAGGCCAAGCTGCCTCCTACCTGAAGCACTACGTCGTCAACCATCAGCGTGTCACATGTAAAGACCCACATCTGCTCATTAAAAGTCTAGAGCTCAAACACAGAAGAAGACTTCATGAAATAATGGTGCTTTGTGATGCCAGCAGCCGACAGGTGTTGTGAATGTACAGCATTACACAGAACACTGAACTTTCTTCGTTTGCTTTGCTCAGCTTAGATCTAATAAATATAAAGATTGTTCTGGCTCAGAGTTGGTTCACTTTACATGAGAAGAGGCAGCCGTTCTGTGCGACCAGCGTTGGCAGAGACCGTTCACAACTGTCCTGTCCTACAGTTCAACAAGCAGCATGTATTAGTCTGAATGTTATATGGTTTGTTTTGCTTTTTCAAGAGGAGTATATAAGTAATATATATACCTCCCGTGGTTATTGGTTCGTCTTTGTTTTATTTTTATTTAGTCATTTCTGAATAGTCATGTCAGCCTGGGAGTTGGTGGACAGGTTGGATCTGTGTGTGTGTGTGCATGAGAGGTCAAACAAAGGAAAAACCTAATCTCAGGAGCCTGAGGACTCGTGGTCCGTAGGGAGTTCACCAGGAGAAGCCCCCATGCCAAGAGAGGGGCCCACACCCCAGTCCGCTGCTCCAGCCTTTTAGTTACTAAAAACCTGACGACCTGCGCTGTTCCTGGACCAGGACCAGTCTGACCTCCGCTGGCCTCGTCCCTTCCTGTTATTTGCCGGTTACAGCTTCGCACTGGACTCAGCTCCTGGTTCTTTCCCTGTTGGCTTGTGCTGCTCATCGGACTGTTACCGACCCTTAACTTTGTACCGTAACAAGGATAAGTTGCTTCAGTTTGGTGGAGCTGAAAAAATGCTGAGCAATCGGATAGTTGTCTTACCTCAAACCTCCAGAACAACTTGTGTCCAGTGTTAGTCTAATTCTCTTAAAATGCTCAGTTGGAGTCTTTTCTTGCAGTTACTTTATGACATGTGAGAATGAATAATGATTCTCAAATGATGAGAAAGGTGCGTTTTGTCTGCTTAGATTTACTGTGACTGCATTTAGCTGATAACAAGAATGAGCTGTGATATGGAGCTGTGATATGGAGCCAGACACACTATCAGTGTGTCACAGTGGCTCCTTAAACCTCAACTGTAGAATGTTTGCCTTAAAGATCCTGCTTATACCTTTTCTACCCGTACGAGTGGAGGCTTCCTGGTCTTTAGCCATATCACATGGCCTTGAGGAGCAGGTGGAAGCTGTGCTATCGCCATGGAGACAGATCAGCTGATACGCATGAAAGGAGGCAGTGTGAAGAAGAGGCAGGAAGGTCAGCTCTTGATAAAGTTGATGCAGCATTTCCCACAAAGGAAGAAACTTTGATTGTCAGAGTATGTGGATAGAGATGAACCAGGACGACGATGTTTCAGGTGGAGATCATGTGTACCTGGTTAATAAAGGAAGTTGACCATTAATGAATCGACCTCCTCCCAACTCTCAGCCACATGAGGCCCTCGAGCTGCAGCTCGACTCCCTGCGCTCATGTGGTTCGATTTAGGTCTGTGGAAAGATTACTGAGCAAAGTTGGATGAGTGGGACGGAGCCGTGAGTTTTCTTGTTATGAAATTTAACAGCCTCTCAGAAGCTTTTATCAAAGCGCAGCTCTGGAGGACTGAAAACCTGCAGAGCTCTATCGCTCTCTTTATCTGCACCATGGCTCGCTTTGCGTATTGTTGGAGGGGTCGTGCCAGTGCTGGCTGAGCCTTCGACTGCTTTAAGCAGATGATGCAATCCTCTGTAAATGTTCCAACGCATCGCCTCCAGAACTGCAGCAAAGTGGATTCATTATAACAAGAAGGCAGCAGCATGGTGCTGCAGGTCCTGTGTCAAACATATTATTATTGTTATTACAGCAAATGGGAAAATAACACACTAAGAAATGATGGTATTATGGGATTGAAGGGGGGAGACATGAATGTGGAACACAAGTTGGATTTCTCTAGCTTTAATATAACAGAAGTGCTGACTGAATGTGGGTTTATGGTTCATGTCCACACAGAGGCACAGATGGCACAGAGTTACAGACCCAACAATGAACAACAAAGAACAATGTCAAGACAGATGAAGTGTCTAAACCATGTCACCACACAAACACGGGCCCAGGCTCATGTACTGGAGCCACTAAGCCTCAGATGACACATTCAAATAGTGAAACGTTCAAGGGATGACAATCAGAGAGTAAGAAAGAAAAACATCTTTATTGGTTAAAACAGCCTTTCACAGATACAATGACTTGTTGTTCGCTATCATGCACTTACACTGTACAACAGTGGATCTCAGCTGGATGACTAAGCAGCCAACCAGTCAGTGAAACCAGTGGTCCAATGTCTGGTACTCTGCACTGTAGTGATGCCTGTGTTATCAATAAATTAGTAACATCACTGTCTGTGTGCACCACATTCCATGTCAAGCATTGTAGCTCACAGATCCATGACGCGCTGCAAGTACCGACCAAGAGATGCACGAGTGACGTGACGGCAGAAGGCAAGAGTGATGCAGTAAGAAAGGAGCTACACTGGCAGACGACTAAATATTAGTCCAGCTCTAGAAGCAGTCTTGTAAAAACTCACAGTTAGCTTGATTTACAGTACTAAACATCTATTGGTCAAGCAGCAACGCTTACACTGACTCTGGAAAACAAACAAGTCACTCAGTCGCTCACCATGTCCTTCAATGGCAGCCACAAAGATGAAAACACACACCTTCCTACACACACACTCCCAATGAGACACAACATGAACAGCACAACACATAAATTCAAAGTTTATCAGGAAACAGTCCTCGCTGAATGACAACGCTACCAAAGTATGAATTGTTCTCACTCAATAAATATACAGCGTGTGGGGCTGATGGTGGTGGGGAGGGAGGGAGGGGGGAGGGGGGGGGGTGGATCTGCACAGTAGTCAGCTTTTCTCTTAGTGGTACTGCAGAGGTGTGACCATACAGATAATAAATATTCACCACAGGCACCTCCAGAACCTTGGTCAGGTCTACGGGGCAGCGCTGGACGTGGAGTCCTGGCTCCACAGGTTCAATTTGAGTTGACGAGGGATGAATGAGTTCAGGCGCGAAGCGGAAGAAATGTGTCGGGAATGTTGGCTGGCACGAAAACGCAGCTTTATTACACAAGCAAAGGAGCGAGGCCGCTGGTATTACTATGTTATTACTGGTATTAGTAGTGTGTGTGCGTGCGTGCATGAGTGTGTGTCTGTGTGTGTGTGTGTGTCTGTGTGTGTGTTGTGTTCTACTCTAGTTTACAGTTTTGAGCCGTGGAGCAGACTTTTCCCTCATTAGTCGTCTTGCTCACGCTCCTCTTTCTTACTTTGCCCGCTTCTAGGCTGGAACCCTCCGGGTTCCTCACGAGAACACCTCTCTAGCTCCTAGCGGACAGGAAGCGGTCGCGCGGACGCGTCTGAGCGCGCCTGCTGCGGGTGGCGTGAGGCTGGTTCCGTGCTCCTCAACCTGCATCAGCTCCTAAAACAAATGGCGGTTTGTACCTTTTGACAGTGTTACATAGCGTTTTAATGTCTCTCCGACTAACTAAGAGTCCCGCTGACTGACGTTAGTCCCGCGCGATGCTCCGGCTGCTGCCAGGTGGCGGTGGCAGAGCGGGACCCGGGCCTCACACGTCCAGGTCGTCCGGCCGGGCCCGGCTGCTCATGCGGCTGCTGGCCCGGCTGCACGGCCTGGCGTCCATCAGCGCCAGCGGCTGCATCTCGTGTCCCGCTGCCGAGGGCAGCTTCTTGTGCTCGTGGGTGTCGTCGGGGAAGTCGAAGGCCTGGGCGTGGGAGTTGGAAATGGTGCTCCCTGCGCCGTTCTGGCCCAGCCGGCTCTGCTCCGTGGAGTAGTTGGCCCAGTTCTGCTCGTTGGCCTGCTTGTTGTAATTGCGGCACGAGCCGGTCCCGCGCTCGCCGGTGGCCAGCTTGTAGCCCGGCGGCGACATGGGGGAGAGCGGGGCGGTGGGGGAGGAGCAGCCGTTGTAGTAGGCGTACTTGGTGGTGGACAGCTCCTTGGGGGTGGGGCTCAGCGTGCCCCCGCTGGGGTACAGCACCGGCTGCTGCTTCCCCTTCACGCGGTCCTTGATCCTCTTGAAGAACACGTAGAAGAGCTCGATGATGTTGAGCAGCAGCGACACCAGCGACACCACCAGCATGAAGATGATGAAGACGGTCTTCTCCGTGGGACGCGACAGGAAGCAGTCCACCCGGTGTGGGCACGGGACCCGCTCGCAGGTGTACACGGCGCTCAGGCTGAAGCCGTACATGTACCACTGGATCACCAGGAAGCCCACCTCGAACAGAGACTTGAAGAAGATGCTGACGATGTAGGTTCTGAGCAGGGCGCCCTTCATCTTCACCTTCCCGTGCTCCTCGATGCCGTACTTCAGCTTCTTCATCTCGATCTTCTTCAGGGGGATGTCGACGTCCCCGCCGTCGTTCTGCACCGCCTTCAGCTCCTCCTCCTTCCGGTTGAGCTTCTGCTCCTTCCGGTTCAGGTAGAACACGTGGGCCAGATAGAGCAGCGTGGGCGTCGACACGAAGATGATCTGCAGCACCCAGAAGCGCACGTGGGAGATGGGGAAGGACTTGTCGTAGCACACGTTCTCGCAACCGGGCTGCTGCGTGTTGCACTTGAAGGCCGACTGCTCGTCCCCCCAGGCCGATTCCACCGCCGTGCCCAGGACCAGGATCCTGAAGATGAAGAGGACCGACAGCCAGACCTTCCCCCCGGCAGTGGAGTAGGCCTGGACCTTGTCCAGCAGGCGGCCCAGAGCGCTCCAGTCACCCATCCTCAGGCAGCTGGGAGACAGGGAGACAGAACAACACCGTCAAGCCTGTGGGCGGTCACACGATCCTCTCCGTCGGCCGTTAAACAGGGGAGCTGCTCCCGCTACCGATGCTTCCACCGCACACACTAGTGACGGGGCCCCTTCTCAGCATTTGACTAAACTCAGCATATGTGAGGAAAAGGCGGCGGCGCATACGGTTAAAACGAGGCCCGTCTGAGTCCAGATCAACCGGGGCTCAGAGGAGAACAATAGGCACAATGGAACGTTAGAAAAAGAGCACAGAGCTCAAAGGAGAAGTCTTTGAACTTTAATTGGTCACCACAGGCTCCTCCGTCTGGTTTTATACGCCAAGAATCGAGAATAAGAATCTAACGGAGCTGTGGGTCACGTGCGGTCAAGAAAACCTCAGCTCACACAAGGAGCCTCACGTCGGAGGCGACCTGAAATAATAAGAACCCGCCACTTTCTACTTGGCTGCGTATGTGGACACGGTGGAAGCGACGGACAGAGCAGAACAATGGCCTCCAGCACAATGAGCCGCTCACGTCCTACTGCGAGCTCTGCGTCTGTCGCTCCGGATGCGTCCGTCCGCTCCACAGCGTCCAGGACGCGCACACAGAAAAAGGCTGCTCATCACGCACATCTGCTCGGTAAATGAGCTCCCTGGTGTTTTCTTTCTCATTCTGATATTTACTCAAAGGAAACGGAAACAAAGAAATGCCGTATAATAATTCACATAAACTTTTGAATAAAGTTTCCTTGGCGGAGCGCGCCGCGCGCCCGGAGCGGACTCATCTCAACGGGCGACGGAGGAGAGCGTTCAGTAAAAGTAAAAAAAAAAGTTAGAAGCAGAGAGAGAGTGATCGTACCTGGGAAGTTACCGAGAGAAAGAAGAGGCGGCCCAGAGGCTCTTTCTCCGACGCTGGGACGACTCGCTCTCCGCTGAAGTGGCAATCCGAGTTTGGGACCAGAGGGGAAACTGGGAGCCGAACTGTCAAACTTCCCTTATAAGTGTCCCGTCAAAGAAGTTGGGAGTCACCTGATGCCTACGTCAGGGCGCAGAACCCCGGTCTGCGGGGAGGAGAGGACGCTGCCTCCGCCAAGGTGTGGACGAGCCCACGAACCCCACTCCTGCAGTTATGCGCTTATTTCTACTACTGTGATGCTCGCGTGTGAAGCGTCGACGCGTCCGCACACAGACACTGGTCATCAGCTGCAGCAGCATCCAGTCAACACGGAGCTCAGGACGCGGAGCTGGTGACGGCGCGTGTTACTGATTTACTGCCTGCTGTACTACAGTGTATGTAGTACAGTACAGTAGTCCTGCCGGATCTACTACTGCATGTACTACAGTACAGTATGACGTCATTTATACAGGTGAAATTGTCTGAAAGTTGAGTTATGTCAACTGAACTACTACAGGTGTGTAGTATATGTAGTACATGCATGTGTAGTACTAAAACACACAGTTAAGTACACTGAGGGGCAGAGTTATTTTCTCTTTCTAATCACGCTTCGTCAATTACTTTAGGTCATCTGTTCACATGTTTTTTTTCACTGTCACCATCAAACTAAGCTGTTCCAACATTCGGAATATTTGAAGCACGTGCGTCGTACGTTTAACCGGTGCCTCTGATTATAGTGGAGCGCTGAACTTCGTGAGTCCCGTCACACGAAGTCTGTTCAACCGGTCGTGCTCACTTCACCGGTGCGCAGCACCACCTAGTGGATGAGGTGAGGAGGTACGGGTGCGTGACATGACGTCATCATATGTCACGGGTTGATGGGTTGATCAGCTGCTTAACACGGTAACAGTCCAGTGTAGATGTTCCTGCTTTACAGTGTCCACTACTATTATTTTACACGAAGGCTTGGGTAAAATAAAATAAGATAAGATAATATAGGATAAGATAAGATAAGAAAAGATAAGATAAGATAAGATAAGATAAGATAAGATAAGATAAGATAAGATAAGATAAGATAAGATAAACTTTATTGATTTTAAATTTATGTCAAAGCAGTAACAAAAACAGTAAAATGCATAAACAATAGAAAATGTGCGATTTTGTGCAAGAATAAAAGAACACATAACAGATCTCACACATAGTTTAAACTGCAGCAGTTGAATATGTCAGACTGTTGAGTTGTGGGAATAAAGGATCTGCTACCTCTCCTTCCTAGACTGTGGATCAGTCTCCACTGAAGGAGCTGCTCAGAGCCTCCACTGTCTGATGCCAGAACATAAACTAGATGACACACTGGGCCCTGGACCAATCAGGATAGTGTGATTTTATTCATTCATTTATTTCAACCTCAACAACAACTACTTAAAACAGTGAAACCTCATATTTCACACAATCTGGCTTTAGAAACGTTTAGAACAGAATAAGCCAAGGCCTAAAGGTAATGTGTGTTCTGTGATCAGGTGTCCTTCTCTTTATCTATGGACTCATCATGTTGGTCCCCTCTGTGGTCGGTCAGACCCGCACACGGCAGCGGGGACAGCGGGAAGCCTCTGTACTGGCTGCTCATGCCCCTCCATTCTGGGCTGGACGGGTACTGAGGAACGGACGCGAGCGCTCGGGCTGCGTCCCGCTTCCTGGCCTGTCTCCTGTTGTTACACACCAGGTAGATGATCTCAATGATGTTGAGCAGCACTGAGATGCCTGAAACCGCGAGCATGAAGATGATGAAGATCAGCTTCTCTGTGGGGCGCGACGTGTAACACGTGGCGCCAGAGTAACGGGCACAAGGTGGGGACATCTTACAGTGGTAGAAATGTTCATTGATCAAAGGTAAAAGGTAGAACTGGCCCACAGTGAAGGCCACCTCCAGCAGGATCTTGAAGACCAGCTGGGTTAAGTAGGTGCCAAACAGGATGCCTTTAATCCTCACCTTTCCTCTGTCGTCCGTGTACCTGGGCTTCATGTCCTGCGTGTGCTGCAGCATCCGCTTCTCTTTATGGATGATGTGGATGGCGTGGCCCAGGTACACCAGGGTGGGAGTGGTCACGAAGGTGATCTGCAGGACCCAGTAATGGACGTAGGATATGGGGAAAAAGTAGTTGTAGCAGGCGTTCTTGCATCCTGGCTCCTGGGAGTCACAGTAGAAGTCGGACACTTCGTCTCCCCACACCTTGTCTGCGGCGGCGCCCAGGACAAAGATCCTGAATAGAAACAGGACGCTCATCCAGATCTTCCCCACCACAGTGGAGTGGGACTGGACCCTGTCCAGCAGCAAAGCCAAGTACGACCAGTCACCCATCGCTGGAGGTCTACGAGAGGGGCGAGATCAGAGGGGGGGACAATGGAAACCAGGTCAAAGCAGTTTTCATGAAAACCACGGCGAAGAATCATTCGATCCTAAACGTGTACAGTTAGATTTACAGAGCTGAAGTGTGACTTTTAACTCAAGCCTGTGTGTTGGTAACTTCTCCTTCCTGCAGTGAGGATCACAGGAAACAATCTACTTAAAGAAATCCTTCACCATTTAGCTTCTAGTTCAGAATTCAGATGAAAATCTGCTGCTCTCGGATGAAAGAGGGAGAGAAACATGACGAAGCGCTTTCTGTCATTTCCACCTGTATAGTCATTCTATGGTAATTCCACTGAAACAACACAAGGCTACGACAAAGCTCAGCGTGGCTGATTGTGGCTAATTTGATTCAAAGCAAAGAGAACGTGTACCTGTCAGGCTTCAGATCCCAGAAATGCTTCGCGAGCCCATCAGAGAGGACGAGGACGAAGCTGATCCAGCGTCTGGGACGCGGCTTAAATGCCGCTGAGACCTCTGGCCCGCTCCGCTGACTGACTCACGCCCAACACCGCCCATGTCGGTTTTGATGAGTCTGTGAAAAACTGGGTTTCATCACTCTCGGTTCCTGTAAAATGGGCCGTGATGATCCCGATCAATCCCTCCCACATGGACAGGTCAGCAGCAACAGCATACCCTGTCTGTGACAGGTCCAGCTGAGGAACGCTGATGTGTCTCCAAGGTCCATGAAACGGTGTTGCTCAAGGAATAAAAGACGGGAGTAGTTTATTGGGTCATGTGAATTTGAAGGTCTTCAGAGGTCAAAGTCGTCAACAAGACCCCCACTGGTTCCTCTTCTTTCTCGCCGTTGCTCTCATTCTATGTGCTCTAGATCTGGGCCTTTTGTGGATG
The DNA here is from genome assembly GCF_900634795.4 of Betta splendens. Classification (NCBI taxonomy): domain Eukaryota; kingdom Metazoa; phylum Chordata; class Actinopteri; order Anabantiformes; family Osphronemidae; genus Betta; species Betta splendens. The sequence goes on along the minus strand of NC_040901.2, from coordinate 2,838,596 downwards.
TGTGCATTTGTTTTGTAACTGTGGACACCTGCCTGCGTTTGAGTCTGGTGGAGGGCAAGTGAGTGGCGTGGCCCTGTGTTAGGCTGTCCGCCCAGTGTCCACCCAGTGTCCAACCACTGTTCCCCCCCATGTCCAACCACTGCCCATCCAGTGCCCAACCACTCTCCACCCAGTGTCTAACCACTATCCCCTCAGTGTCCACCCCGTGTCCAACCACTGTTCACCCAGTCTTTAATCAGTGTCCAACCAAAGTCCACCTACTGTCCCCCCACTGTCCACCCAGTGTTCACCCAGTGTCCAAACATTAATAAAGTATCGCTCTAAAATGAGCCACTGGTTCTTTAATGTCAGCAGAAATTCAGTACAGTTCAGACGGAAGAAACTGTGGTTCAGTCAACAAACAATCGCCCCGACCGCTACACCTGCTTCCACGCGTTGGCCAGTGGGAGGTGACCAGCTTAGGTGGGAGCAATTCATGTGTTTTTGAGCAGCTGGTGTTGTGTCAGTTGTCATGTCTCAACATCTGTCTGACTGTCACGTCTTCGGACAAGGGAGTGTGGGCAGGTCTGGCTGATGACTCTGCAAACTTCAGTATGAATAAAAGGGAAGCAAGAGCAAAGGGCTGAAAGGAGCAGACGACCGCTGCTGAGGTAGGACACAACTAATATCTACTGATATTAATACGATTAATGAGTCTAATTACATATAATCCAGTCAAAGGCTTGGACAAACCTTTGGGTTTATGACAATTTTCATTGTGGATTCTGACTGGAGGCATTAAACTATCAACAAACACATGAATGATGTGGCGAAATAACTCAACACGTTTTATATTGTAAATAGAATCTTTGCTTTGCTCCCTTCATTGACTCCACGAGCCTCATGAGGTCGTGTCCTGAAACGGCTACAGGAGCTTTGTCAGGTTCATTTGTGGAGTTTCTTCTAAAGGGTTTTAAATGAGCAGGTGCGTCCACACTTTGACTGGTGGTGTGAAATGAAATCTAGCCTGTCAGCTACAACCCAGTGTAGGTGTGTGTGTGTGTGTGTGTGTGAGAGAGAGAGAGAGAGAGAGAGAGAGAGATTATTGTGCAGGTGGTTGAATTCAGCTCATGACATTCAGATTAGTTTTCTGAGTCCACGGTGAATCCATAGCTTCGGTTCAACAGGCTTGCACAGCTCACATCCCCTTTGGTTTCCCTGTCGCAGGCCTTCATCATGGGGGAGTGGTCCTTCCTGTCTGAACTGCTGGACAAGGTGCAGTCCCACTCCACTATAGTGGGGAAGGTGTGGATGTCTGTCCTGTTCCTCTTCAGGGTCTTCATCCTGGCTGCTGGCATCGATAGAATATGGGGAGATGAACAGTCCAACATGGACTGTAACACCAGAAGCATCGGCTGCAAGAACGCCTGCTACGACCACTTCTTCCCTGTGTCGCACACTCGTTTCTGGGTGCTACAGATCCTCATCGTCTCCACGCCAACCCTCATCTACCTGGGCCACGTGTTGCTAGTGATCCGTAAGGAGAACAAGCTGCGGAGACGCCTGGAGCAGAAGCTTGGTAAGGACGGCATGGTCAAAGCTCCTAAGTATTCAGATGAACATGGCAAAGTGCAGCTGAAGGGAGCCCTGCTGTGCAGCTACATGACACAGCTGCTGTTCAGGATCCTGCTGGAAGTGGCCTTCATCCTGGGCCAGTACTACATCTACGGCTACATATTCATGCCGGATAACATTTTTTATGACCAGTACCCCTGTGCCCCACAACCAGTCACATGCTACATAAGTCGTCCCACAGAGAAAACCATCTTCATTGGATTCATGTTGGGCATGTCCGTGTTCTCCATCTTCCTCAACATCGTGGAGATCTTCCACCTGACGATCTCCAAGATGAAAGACAGTAGGGTGAGGAGCAGGGGCTCGTTTCCTTCAGAGGGGAAGCCAACGTACAATGAGACAGTTACACTTTGCTGAGGGACGTTCAGTGCTCAGCTGCTGCTTCCCGCTTCGCTAATATGTTGCTGTCTTAACGAGTCACTGACGCTGTGTTAAACACAGCTGAACTCGATGCTCTTCAGATCTTCGTGTCCTAGCAGACTGTAAAGTAAAGCATTACATTTCACACTTGTGCTCTAATAAACTAATGAAGGTAAAAAATGTGGAAAAGAAACTAAAACGTGACGTTACACTGTTACTATGGCGACTAGATGTGGAACAAAGGCTGAGGCTGTCAAGTGACAGGAAGCAAACATCTGGCGTGTCCGAGTTGAAGGCGGCGGCGTTCAACAGAAACAGTTCTGTTGTTTTAATCTAACTGACATGTAGTGAAGTAACTAGTAAAATGAAATGGTGACATTTAGTAAGCGTAAACAACATGTAGAAACATTACTGAGGAGGAGTTCATCTGACCTCACTCATCAACCTCTGGACACTGAAAGCAGACATCAGAGGAGGCTCCTCATTAATCATGGGACGTGTGAGCAGCTGAAGGACGCGCCAATGAAAAGCAAAACATTCTGCCTTTCCTTGTTGTTGAATGAATAGTAAAAGGTTTGAAATGACCAAACTACACTCCACCTTAAACACAGCACAAACAGGAAGCCAGGTGAGTCCGTCATCAGAGAGGTGGCGGTTGGTCACCTGGGCTCTTAGCAGCAGTGAGTGTGGAACCAGTGTGTCCAGTCGCACAATGTGTTGCCACAGCCCAGAGATCCCAGTATGTCGAAAGCAGCCCACAAAAAGAGGAAACTCAGCTCTGCTCTAATTATAGTAAGAACTGGGGCGACAGTCATTGAAGTCCTCCTACATCCAAGGTCCATTCAGCTTGTTCTGGCTCTGTCACCATGTGATAAATGCACACACACAGTTGTGTTCAAAGGAACAGCAGTTCAGCAATGACTAAGCAGATACGTCCCGATTTTTGTAGAAGTTAAATGACGTGAATGTTGCTGATCCTGTGAAATTAAATCCTTCATTGAAAACAGAGTGCTATTGTTATGAAGCAGCAGCCCAGCCCCCTGTTAACCTAAGAAAACTTGAGATGACTCTAAAAATGCAAAACCAAGAAATTCAGAGGAACTGTGGATTATAGTCCAATTGTCTGATGATGGAACAGTTGAGGCTGGAAGATTCCATGCAACACAGATGTGACTCCATCCCCAAAATCATGGTTAGACAGCTAAATATTAATTCAGTGACCCACAAGATGCTAAACCTCTTTAGTTTATACAGCAAATACTGAGTTTGTAAAGTAGAATGCAGATAATGCTCATTTTTAAACAACCCAATATTAATCTTAGCTTTCTGTAAAAGTAACACATTTGACATTTTCTTCCTCTATGTGATTTGGAATAGAATGTACAATGTTCCCAAAACATTTGCACGAAAGGAAAAAGTTATAAGGATTTTGAGCTTTACTCATTATGTTATACACACAGCTATTATTCTATAGTATTATATATTATTCCACTATTCCAGCTGTGAGAATCTCTGAGTCTCTGTAATGCCGTGTACTGGTGGGTCCTGTGTGGAGTCTGCTCTCTCCTGGTCCAGTTTCCTCTCAGCCAGGTTGGAGGCTCAGCAGCTGTAGGTGTGACCCTGGAGACAAGTCCATGGTGAACTAAAACGTCTTAGAGTCTCCAGCACTGTGCGAGCAGTGATAATAAGCACAATGATGCAAATAATAATGTACAATCTTAAAACATCTACAGGAAAAACAAGGTTTTTGTCCATGTGCCAACAGCCATGGCTTTCCTTGGGCCGTCAGCTCAGTGAACACGAAGAAAAATACGAAAAAATAACATTTTTTTTATAGAATGCTACCACATCATCAGGTTGTCGGCTGCTGAGCATCATGGTGGTATATTATTCATCGTGGCATCTGTCATTTTAGACTTTAGCTTTCTTTGAAACCTCTCGATCCCAGTCAGTGTCAAACACATCATTGCCTAAGTCCTCAGAATCAAACAGGGACAGTCCTGAGACGAGACCAGCAGTAGTTGGTGCAGGTCCCAGCTCAAAGCACTTCCTCTTCTTCAGACTGGCAGTGCTTCCACAGCCAAAGGGACCGTTACCACGACTGTGGCTGGCAGGAGCAGCAGACGGAGCCCCCTGATGGCGTACCTGTCCCCCAGGGAGCTCAGGGTCCAGGGCCCTCTTGACTTTGCCTCTTTCCTCCACTCTGCTTGGAGCCGTGGTCATGGGTTCAGTTGTGCAGGTGAATGCGAATCGTGAAAGTTTAGCCGCAGCTGACTTGGATGGAGCTGGATGGTTGGTGTTACAGGTTGAATTTGAAGCTGGGGCGCCTGCCGAGCGCCGTCCTTCAGTCTCACCACACACAAAGACTCGTTGGGCTTTACTCCCACTTTCCTTTATTCCACCTAACCTCTGTCCTTGCGCTGATTGGTCCCTTTCCACCTCTTTAACTGTAGAACAAATGGCTTGACTCCTGCCATCTCCCACCTCAGACACACTGCCTCCTCTCTTGGAGGGAGGCTGCCGCTGGTGGTGTGCCTCAGCTGCCCGTTTACTCTCTCTGCCTCCTGTGCCAGTGTGATCCCTGCCAGCCCCAGGGAGGAACGCTCCGCTGACAGAGGGAGCATCAATGTCAGGGCCTGGAGGTCTCATCTTTCTGGGTTTGAATACAAAGCCTGACAGCTTAGCCTGCAGATCTACTTGCGCATCGGCAGCCTGCTCCTTTAGTACGGTAGAAATGCTCTTGGTGCTCTCTGACTCTGATCGGCTGGGTTTACTGGAGCACAGGTTGCCTTGAACTGGGCTGTCTGATGACAGCGAGCTGCTAGTTGCAGCACCGGCCGTACATTTACTGGCTTTACCTCCTGACGCTTCTTTCTGGCCACCGCCGCCTCCTTCCTCACACTGCTGCTGTTTTAGCTCCAGTCTTCGGTCTCTGAGATTCTTAGAGACTTTCTGAATCACAAACTCGTCCCTTGCCTCCTTTTGGTTTGGTGTTTCTTTCCTGTTTTCACCAGTCCCTTTTATTGCCTTTTCCTTCTGTGAAGCATCGTCCCCATCGGATGTCAAGTTATTCCTACTGACGTTCATCTCAGTGTGCCAGTTTGGCTGTTTGACTACTGCGGACGCTTGCTGTCCAGTGTGGTTGTCCTGAGTGGATGTAACTTTAGGCGAAGTCGGATCATCTGATGACACGGATGAGGTGATGGAGTGGAACCAGTCCAGGCTGCTATCCACAGGTACTTCGCCCTTGTTCCTGGTGAGGCCACGGTGCACAGTTGGAGTGAGGGAGTCTGTGTCCTGGAGCCGATGCTGGTTATCATTTTCCATGGAATCAGACTGGGAGGTCTCTGGGGTGATTTTTAGCCTAGTGGCAGAAAAACAGCCTCATTTGGTGAGATGTTGAAACCTTCAGGCCACATACAGGTCTGTGCCAGAACTGGGTTTTACGTTGTTACCGACTGCAATGTTTTGCCAAAAATGTTTTTACATTAGACAAGGTAGCGTAAACCTTCATGGCCAGCTGTGGCACTCACCTGGCCAGTCGAGTCTGCTCCTTGTGAAGGAGCTGGGGCAGGTTCAGCCCCTCCAGCAGTATCTCACACTGGCTTTGATACTGCAGACTAGGATCAGCAGGGAATGAGGTGAGCAATGCATTCACGCTTCCCAGGAGAGCCCCACCCTAAGAAATGAAAAGCACCGCGTAGCAGTGGATGATACGACAGCATATGAGTCCTTCACTACTGTCCCTCCTACCTGCATGGAGCACTCCATCACAGAGACGGCCATGACGGCATCCTCTATGCTCACCGTCTCTCTGTGCATCAGCCTGGCGTGGGCTGGGATTTAAAGGATTCTGTGTCAATAGTGCTGCTTTAGGACATTTCCCAAGAATTATTTATTAAAGTAATGTTGAAAATCATTAGGGCTAAAGCAGCTAATTTTCTGTTTTTACTGTCAATGTAAAACGGATAGTGAATAGTGTTTATTATGCTGGCAGTTTAATCTGTTGGTTTAACTAGGCCACAGTGGGTCAGGATGGACCTGTTGCATTTACATGTTTTAAGTTTGGTCAGAGCTTCACTTTGTGACACTAGGCTTTCAGACTGACTTTGCAGTGAATCAACAGTGTTTCCATGTCAGCTGATTGGACATTAGTGTCTACTCACCCTCAGCGAGTCTGCTCAGACTCTCCAACATGCGAATAGTGGTGCGGGCGGCGTTGCGGCCGTCACTCTGCCGCTGTCTTTGGTAGTAACGCGTCAAGATGGCATTGGCCTCCTCAGACACCTGAGGCTGCAAACGTTTAATCACAGTGAAATAAGCCTTCATCTTCTCCATGGACCACAGGTTGGAGGAGTCAGTAGGTAGTCCTGCAAGCAATAACCACAGCTCAGCACATTTATGAACACAAAGAGGTGCTAAATGGCATGGTGTGTGTGTGGGGGGGTCAATTCCGTGTCTGCCATGACTACTGTACTCACTAAAATTCTGAATCAACTGGCACTGACTATATACAGTCTATTTCCTACTTCCATAGAAATTCCTCTACCTGTGTCTTCCAGTATGAAAGAAGAAATTACTCTGTCCCACTCTGGGTTCCTAGTGTCCAGCAGAACCAGAACCAGGTCAAAGCGACTCAGCAGAGGGCTGGCTAAGGCCACGTTGACCGAGAGTGCTTCGTTTGGATCGTACTGGCCTTTGGGGTTGGTAGCTGCCAAGATAGTGGTGCGAGTGTTCAGCTTACACACCATTCTGTAGAGGGAGGTGAATGGAGAGGAAAGCACACAAGAAACAGAGGAGTGATGCTGCTGCCAGAGACACAAGTATGTAAACGGGTTCAGGGCTTTTGAGGCAGCTTCCAACAAGATGTCATTCTGTCCTTCTAGGAGCCTGCTATGAGTAAGTGTGAGTGTATGTGTGTGCGCACATCCTACCCAGCTTTGGCCACACTAATAGACTGCTGCTCCATGGCTTCGTGGATACTGATGCGGTCATGTTCCTTGATGCTGTTAAATTCATCAATGCAGCACAAACCACCATCTGACAGCACCAGGGCCCCTGCCTCCAGATGCCAGTCGCCTCCATCTTTCACTGCTGCTACCGTCAATCCTTCAAAAAATGGCATGTAGAAGTCTCCATTGGGCAAAATGCTAACCGCTAAAACAGGCCTCGAGGCTAACAGAGCCTACCTGCACTTGTTGATCCTATTCCAGCTGTGAGCACAGAGCGAGGCATGATCTTAGCCGCGTACTTCAGAAACTGAGACTTTCCAGTGCCAGGGTCCCCAACCAGCAGCATGTGACACTCCCCTGGAGGAGATGACAGATAGTGTTTGTCACAAATGTTGTAATAATGAGTCCTATTAATGGTAGGGGAGTGACAGCTGAATGATGCAGAAGTGATGACAGTGATTATTTATTTTTACAATATATGTCATATGCTCTAACCACAACACCACCACCCAATAAATATTCTGTATCATCATCATTTTCTTCTTAATAATAATAAATATATATAATAATAATAATAATAACAGCTCTGACAGTTCATTTCAAACTACAGTTAAAACGATTAAAACATTGAGGTAGACCTCAAACACTGGACTGTAAAATTGTACCTAATAAAGTAACTGTGTGTTTAGTAGAGATTAAGAGAGTTACCCCTGATTTTGGTCCCAGATAAATCTATTCTTTGTACACCACCAGCCAGCACCATGGCCACTGCCAGTTTGACCACATACATGCCAAACACCTGTGGGCACAGGCTCAACAGGATCTGGTTCCTTCCTGCAGAGAGGACGAGAAAAACTGGGTGAACACAGTAAATTATAGATGTTTATGTAAAGCATGACAAATGTTTCACACCTGCTAAAGGATCGTGTTTGTAGCAGCTCCAGAAGTCCTCAAATTCTTTCTGAGCATCCTTCATGAGCAGAGCAGTTGCAGCCTGCTGGTTAGTCACTTCTATGTTGTTGGCTCGGAGGACCAGCTCCACCTCACAGCGGGAGCCGTCACGAAACGGCCTCCAGCGTTGGCACATCACCCCGTAGACAGTCACATCATCTCCTGGGAGCCAAGCAGACAGTCCAGCTTGAGGCAAAGGTCAACGCTGTGGTCAACACACGTGTGCTGCACCAGAAAAGTGCAGTGTTCCGTATAATTCTCACCAGATTTACAATTGTCCACAAGGTCATCCTCAAGAGCTACCACCATGGAACGAGGGATGCTGCCCACTGACAACCTCTGCACCTGGTGTGAACAAAGGTACGGTCCATACAGAAACAACGGGGAGCGGCAGTCTACAGTACGTGGCCCTTACCTGCTCTTGGATCTTGATCTCTTGGTAGTCCTTGCAGGCAGCAGGCTCAGATCCCCCAGATAAACAGGTGAATTTATAGGAGTTACAGCCTTCAGGATTAGGACAGGTCACCGGCGGATCGATAGTGTAGAACTGGTCAAAATCTGCCTGTGCTGTGAAAACATGACGACACTTTGCACACATGTAATCACGCTGATACTCCAGCACCTACAAGAGACGGAGGAGACATTAAAACATAAATAACATCCAGACACACAAAGGTCATCAAAGGTTATTACAGCCCATGTACTTGTCTGTGTGTAAACACATGTTCCGTTTGTGTACATGACTCATTTAAAAGCTCCTAATGATACATGCATAGGTGAAAATATAATCATTTGTTTCATGTGCTGTTACCTTGGCAACACTAGTCCGTATAACAGTACCAGTGACAGACAGAAAGTGTCCAACATCTCTGGACCTGGGGATGGTGTCTCTGGTCAACTCTGGACACACGGGCAGACCTGAGTACATAGGAGCCATAAGGTTCAGAATGGGTTATGATGCCGTCTCATCTCCAGTATAGCACCAGCTTAAAGCAGCAAACTGTGGCAGGCACCCACAGCCATATCCTCCTCCTGCAGGTTAGCAGTGTGCATGTTAATACAGCCTTGCTGTGGACCACAGTTCAGTGTCTGTGCTTCTGGCAAGTCTGCAAAACTTAGCGCCATCTTAAATCCTATTTTCTATATAGACTTCTTTTAAGCTCACTTTTCTTAAATTTCAACCTGTCTTGTTCTTTTTTTTTTAAACAAACCATAACCCCAATGCTGCAAATCTTTACACGTGTGTCTCTACATTCAAAATTCATTAAACTATTAATCCCAGAGGGGAATTATGGTTGCATATTTAGTCTCCTCAAACACACTGCTGTCACTGACATATTGTATTAAACACACATATCACAACAGTGACAGCTCTGAGCAACATGTGCTCAGATGGATGTCTAACCTGTAATGCGGGCATGGAGCGTGTGCCTCAGTCCCTGCTCCTTGGCTCGTGGTGCTGTGTGGTGCTCTGGAGATGCTTTCTCTAGGAGCTCTATGGCCGATCTGTTGAGCACCTTATCAAACACAGCCAGGACGTCTGTGGGATAGGCAATGAAGAAGTCCCCCACCTGATGCCACACATTACCGGCGTCAAACACACAAATGGACGGTGAACATGGAACATGTACATTTTGAGATCTAAAGTATGAATCGTAGTCATAGTAGTGTCACCTCCATACTGGCTTCAAACAGCGTCATGGCATTAACTACAACTGCCTGGTGCATCTCCTCAGTGCTGTCTGCCACGAGCTGCAGGATGTCAGCGCAGTGGTGCTCGGCCACATAGGCTTCAAACACCCGGCCCAGTAGGGCCTCTTGTTCTGGGCTGAGCGACATGGAAGACCTGGCAGATAATGGTGGAGCATCTGATCATCGTTTAAGAACAGTAAACATAAAGGCCTAGTATCGGCCCAGCAGATGCTACAGTCCTTGTTGTCTAACTTTAAATCAAACTTAGAAAACTTTTTTTCTTTTAATTAACTTATTTTCAGTTAGCAATAAGTCGCTGGACCAGACAAACTGTAAACACACAATCGTGACTAACAAACATCAGTGGCAACAGGAGTGAAGGAGCCAAGATACAAACCTGAAATACGCGCAAAGTCGGCGAATAAATAGAAAAAGGAAAGAGGACCAGCGCTTAGTCAGAGCGCTAACGCTAACTCGGCTGTCATCGCTGTCCGGGTTCCGACCCTAATTAAAGGCTTCGCTCACCCTGAACTCACAGAACCCAACTCATGCTGCCGTAATGGCGTAAACACAGATTGTGTTGCGCGGGCTTCAGTTCGACCGGAAAACTTCCGGAACTCACCCGCGTCACGTGACTTGACGAAGCCAATCGGAAGGCATGACAGAGACAGACGCGGTGGACAGCGGCCCCGAATCATGGTCCCAGCAGGAGAGGAAACGCTTAGACCTGGTATAAGAAAACCCCTGCAAAGCCAAACACCGATTTAATTTATTTATTCATTTTATCCGTTTAATTGTTGTCAATAAAATCATTGGTCCAACCCTAACTACAATGACACTAGCGACCACTGGAACCAGGCTAAAACTTGCAACACATCTCAGTAATTTTCACTTATGTAGAATAGGAAATTAGTTAAAAGGCTACACAGTTAAATGACCTGGCATCATCTGTGGCAGTAGTTTATAAAGTAATACCTCAAAGGAAATTATTTCTAATAAATACAGAAACAGGTTTCATCCCACAAGAATTCCCAGACTTTGATGAGCGAGTTACTCAAAAAACTTCACAGTAAAATGATATTTTGTGTAGAAGGATTCGATGAAGTGCTCGGTACTACCATAAAGCAATTGTGTTTTATGAGTGAGAAATTATAGAGACACACAGTATATATTATGTTACCATGTCAAAAATTGTGCGTTTAGCTGTAATTACGCCGTTCTACGCTACAGTCTCACTGCTCTTCTTGGTGGTCGCAACGCGTTTACCGTAAGCATCGAACGAATCGCGCACTAAACTATAGCGACGGCCATCCTGACCCCGTTAATGCGAACGGCGGCTCGCTGACCCGCATTCTTATTCTGGGCCGTGCCGTGCCGTGCTTTGTCGTGCCGTGCCCCGTTGGCAGTACTGCGGCTGGATTGCGCTGGTTGCGTTAACTGGCTTCACGCCAGAGGACGCTCATTGTTCCCACTCTTGAGGAAGGGTTTAAACGTCTCTGCCGTCATGTGAACCGTACACTGCGTGGTTCGGCCTGGGTTTTTCTGGGTTTCTGGGTTTCTGCCTTTTGTCCTCATCCCCGCTGGTGCTGCTTTAAAGGCCGCCGTCACAGAATGTGGAGCAGAAGTGATCTAGAGGATGGATACGAGTCTAACAAGACGGGTAAGATAACGGTCCGCCAGCTAGCAGCTAGCAGCTAACATCTCCCCGTTGTGAGCTGGGTTCGGACCCGAATCGGACCCAGACGGGCCTGAGACATTAGGGTTAGCGAGAGGACGAACCGAGCCTCTTCTTGTGCACGTCATGGTAATATTTAATGTCGAACGCCGAAACTAACGGACGAACTGCTATTAAACCGTCGCCTTCATAAACTCAGACCATGAATTTGACTGGTGATGATAGGAAACACCTGATTCTGTGCAGGTATTTGTATAATACTGTGTGTGTGTGTGTGTGTGTGTGTGTGTGTGTGTGTGTGTGTGTGTGTGTGTGTGTGTGATACGTTCATGGGTCTGTCACACTGGCTAGTAACAGTGGATCTCTCCTCCACCAGCGTCTGTGTCAGAGACGTTAGTGACTGATTCCTGCCTCAGTGTCAGCTGTCTGAAAACACGCTGGTGACAGAACGTTGTGTTCCAGGTTCTGGTGGTTCTGGCGCTCCTGGATGGGTCCCCGGCCATGACTGTACCTGGCTCAGCAGCTCCCACGGCCCCGGTGGACGCAGGCACAGCACTGTGTCAGACAGCGGCGACACCGGCATCGGCACGTACTGCTCCGACAGCGTGGAAGGTAAAACACGCAGCTGTTGTTCACTGTTTGAAAGAAAGTTAAAGCCAGAACCAGCACATCTTGTCTGAGTGGAAGCTCAGCTGTGCTGAAGAGAAGCTTTTAGCTTCAGGTCGACCAGAGCCCTGTGTCATTTCCGCTTAGGTCACCACAAGTTACGGTAAACAAGCAAAGACTCCCGGTCACACAGAGTTGAAGGGAAGCTCTTGCTAATATCGACTGTTACACAGTAAAAACCAACCTGACCGTGTTGTAATGTTGACATACGTGTCGTGACCTCTCCCCGGTCTCGCGTCCCCCCCCAGATGACTCCAGCTCCAGCACCACGCCGCTGTCTTTTCACCCACTAAGCCAGCATCACCCGGCCCATGAGGATGACGGCGCCCCCGTGGTCCACGTCATGCCGTCTCCAGCCTCCTCACCCAGCAGCAGTATCCGCGTTCCAGCCTCACCCAGCAGCACATGCCGCTTCAGCAGGTCCTGCCAGCTGCTTGCACCAGCTGTGTCTCCCCTCAGTGCCCCGAGCTGTCTGGACATGAAGGACGGTCGGCCTATTCGGAGGTGGTCCTCTCTCACCAAATTGTCATCGGGGACTGATAGGAGCTGCCCTAGGACATCAGGCTATCACTACGTCCCAGGTTCTCAGGGCTCCCTGGACAGAAGTCTGAGGCTGGGCTACAGAAAGGAGCCCATCGGTTCAAATGTGGACTTGTATTTACCTTTGTCCTCCTCTATGCACTGCCACAGCCTGCTGCAGCGCTCCCCAGGCGCTGGCCCCTGCTACCGATACAACCACGGCAGCAGGTCTCCATTGGAGACAGGCCTTTCTCTGTCCTCAGCTCTGTCCTCGCCAGTGAAACATAACGGTTTGGACATGAGCTACAGTGCTTTGCCAGAATCTAAACTGACCCAGGCAGGTGGACATGTGTATGGCCTCTGCCTCCCCCAACAGGCAGACTCACCTCTGGCTCAGCAGGTTGACAGAGGCTCCCCAATCCAGCCTGCGCTTCGCACTCAAATGTGGCTCACTGAGCAGATGGAGTACCGGCCCAAAGCAGAGCACAGTCAAATCAGTGGCACTGGGACAGAGGGCTGTGCTGGAGATGGGCCATCGCTATGGCAACAGGGGCATCTGCACGATTCAGGGCCTAACCAGGTGACAACATTGAATTATTGATAGAAATATGTCTATTTATTCTTGTATTGTTTGTTATTTCTAATTTAAATCATTTTCATACACATTGGTTTTAAATTTCCCTTCGATGCACTTGAAATTTGATCATCAAATAATAATTGGATTGTGTTTTTGTTTTGTTTTGTTCTTTAATTAGATTATTGCTAAGACACTCAATCATTACATAATGCCATTATGTCTATGTCAGATGCTGTTGGGGACGTCCCTTCCTGTCAACACTCTGGTCAAAGTCAAAGAAGGGCTGCTGAGACAGAGAGAGCTGGAGATCGACCGGTACCGACACACTCTACATGCTCGCTAGATTAGATTATAAGGGGCAAGAAATGCATACCACGTATCCAGAGTCATAGTCACTGGGTTGTGTGTTGCAGACAAAAGCAGCAGATCCTGCAGCTTCACGCTCGGATCAGAGAGAACGAGCTCAGAGCCCAGCAGGTCCTGCAGGGCCACAGGGGCTGCTTTGACGACCCCTATGTCCTGAACACCAAGGTAACGCTGCAAGAACGTGCTCATTCGTAACTTCGTGATCAGAATAAAAGTGACAGGTGGTGTTTGGCCAACAGGAATCGGTATTGAGGACGCCCTGCAAACAGCCGCCTGACAGGCTGTGCTGTGATGAAGACGTTGGTCGGAGGCTGGCAGTGGCCGAACTGGAAGTCTTTCACTTGAATGAGTTTTTTAAGCAAGTCACCCAAAAACACACAGAAGACATGAAAAGACTGGAGGAAAAGGTACAGGAAAAAAATCCTTTCAAAAACTCATTTGTCAACATGTATGACTTTCTGTAGCTGACATGGTAAGAACTCTATTTAAACATACACCACAGATAAAAACAAGGGACCGCTACATCACCAGTCTGAAGAAGAAGTATCAGAGAGAGAACGAGCAGAACCAAGAGAAGCAACAGCGCATCGAGACGCTGGAGAAGTATCTGTCTGACCTGCCAACGCTGGACGAGGTGCAGGTCCAGGCCCAGCAGGTGAGTTACCCGGAGTCTCACTGACGTCACGCCTGATGGGCTCTGCCCCGACACACTGTGCATGTGTGTGAGCTCAGCAGGAGGAGGTTCAGCAGAAAGCCAAGCTTCTGGAGAAGACAGTGTCTCAGTTACAGAAGAGTCTACAGGAAGGATGTGCTCGGATGGAGGAGAAAGACTTCAGGATGGAGATGCAGGCTAAGAGAGAGAAGGAGCTAATGGCGTCTGTGCACAGGTAAATGAGAAGCTACTGTAGCTGGTTAGTTGGAAGCATTGAGCTCTGCCACCTCTTCAGTTCGGCCTCAGATTTATTCATTGAACGTGTCGCCTTGGTGAAGCCTGCAGCAGAAGGTGCAGCAGTGCTTGGACGATGGGGTGAGGCTGCCCATGCAGGACCTGAAGCGGCTGGAGGAGGAGAACGCTGAGCTTCTGGAGCAGCAGGACCACAGCAGCAGGGTAACCACTGCCTAAACACTCACATGTACACGTGTAGAAGGAACCCGGTTAACAAGTTGGTCATCTCTGCTTCCCACCAGCTGATCGAGCAGCAGAGAGAACACATCGAGCGACTGACCTCACAACTAGCGGTAAGATTCTAGGCTCGATCTGTGCACGTTCTCCAGACCACATGACCCACGAGGACCCGCTCAGCCGTGGTACCGTAAGAGTCTGTAGGGAGAAATAGAAGCTCTTGGTTCTCGGGTAGTTTTGAGTTCAGAACCATTCAGCTCTGAGGGCAGAGAACCAGCAAGGACCTACGTAGAGCCACAGATCCACTTCATTACTTCATTGTTTTACCTTGTGCTGACTACTCACAATAGTAGAACCAGCTGTTTGAACTGACAGCCACAGAACTGGTGCCATGAGGCAGGATCCTCATGTCTTTAACAGCTCCTACTGATTACCTAGATCAGGTGTGTTCACTCAGTCAACAGCTGGATAAGCTAACACACTGACACACCTGTTCAAGGTAATCAGCAGAGAGATGGAAAACCAGCAGGGACGCAGGCCCTAAAGAACGGCAGTTAGACACGTGGCCTAGAGAGTCATACTCTGTGCATGTTCTAGGCCGCCAACACAAGACTGCAGAAGAAGAGAGGCCCTCATCACGGACCACAGCGCCACCAGGAGAGCCTGGTCTCACCAGCTGTCCCACAGGTATCGGTGCTTGTAGTGGGTCCTTAATGAAATGTGACGACTTCCTGAACACAGCTCAGATGATAGAAAGGTTATAATGAAAGCTGAATCATTTTGCGGATTATAAAGGAAATGGCCTCACCATTCCTGCTCCTGGATGGGCGTCACTGCTCAAGTATGTGCTCTGGGTTTCTCACTCAGCCTTGGCAGGTGGACGATGGGCCGCTGGTGCGTCCCGTCCCCCATGTAGAGATGCCGGAAGTGAGCCGGCTGCTGAAGGAGATGTCCCTGTGTCTGCTGGACCTGCAGGCTCTCTGCAGCATCCTGGCTCAGAGAGCGCAGGGGAAGGAGCCCAACCTGTCTCTGCTTCTGGGCATGAAATGTATGTGCACAACACACTCTCCCATCCACGGACGCCGCTCTGTAGTAATGGTTCAAATATATCGTTTTTTCTGTGCTGTCTGTCCAGCTGTGAGCGTTTCCGCCGAGGAGAGTGACTGCAGAGAGGCTGTGGAGGAGGAACTGCGCTACAAGCTGCTAGAAGTCAGCCAGCTGAGAAGAGACATAGACGAGCTGAGGAAAAGCATGTCCGAGCGCTACGCGCAGGGTAAAGCTGACAGCTGTGTCTTCCAGTGACTGGTCCGTCCTGCTCCCATGACCGTCTCATACACACCTGTGGCCAGTGGCCAGTGGGGTGCACAGGGATGTAGGAGACCACGTGTGTGCTGCGAGCGCTTGACTTTGGTCTATCCTCCTACAAACAATGTGGCCCACAATCACGCTGCAGGGTTTCAGTGCAGCTGGATCAGCAGCTGGAGGAATGTAGGGAGAGGTTTCCCTTATAATCATTTCTAATCAAAGACCACACCTAAGAGACGTGAAGCCTCCATCATCTGAACCTTCCCTGGGTGAGCAGCCAGGACAGGTCAACCGTCCGTCACGGGGCCCCACAGTGTCCAGAGGAAACCAGAGAGAACCCACACAGAACATTGCCCATCAGACCTCACTTTAAAAGAGGAACGTGACATTCTGGCTGCATCTGCTACATGAAAGAGTTTAGTCGAGCCATAACTAGCTAATATGATGCATATGAAGTAGTGTCAAACACCTGTTACTGTAACTGCTGATATGAACTCTGCAGGCTTGCACCACTTGCCTATAACCTACAGGAAGATAAAGCCTTCAGCTATGTTCACACACCAACATGTTGTTTAAGGCACTTTAATTTCAGCATCTCCACTTAACCACAAGCACATCAGACTTCATGTTTTCATGCTGTTACTCTGAAATGATTTTTCTGAGTTGCTTTTTTGATCTCAGCATCCTCGTGTCGCTGCTGTCTGTGGTCGGCGGGTGCAGTAAATGCTGCAGGCTTAACAGCACAAACAAACCGTCAAACATTTTGATCTGCATGTTTTAACCAACACCATCTTCTGGTGCTGGCATATATTCAGTCCGCTGTGAACGATGCAGCGAGCCACTGGTTGGCTCATTTGTCTGCATAAGATACTGTTTTACTGCCGAGCTCCATGAAAACCAAAGGCATGTTCACATCCAGTCTTTATAGAGCCATTGTGTTGGTTCAGCCAGCAAATAAAACTATTTTTGATAGATTTCTTCTGTCAAAACATTTCTTACTGCTAAAAGGCTTTGTTGTTGGCCGCTTGGCGGAGAAGTGAGGTTGTGTGTATGGTCGGACGAGAAGAGATGGAAGAGAACAGTGAAACCCAGATCTGCTTCTGATCTGCTCAGGCAGCAGCTCATCTCTTTGGCTTTTGAATCTTTTAATTAATAAATGAGAAAATCAAAAACAAGCTGACAGCAGACAAACGGGTGAGGCACAACCACTTACAAACCAAATCAGAAGAAAACTTTATTTAAAGGCTAAATAAACGGTTTAGGTCAAACACATTACTCATAGAGGTGCACTTCACACATGACAAACAGCTGGGCGCCATCAGGTGTTGGCCTCTGCCAGGGACGCTGGAGAGGAGTGTAGGATTTGACGTGTAATCGTCATTAAAAATCCAAAACATAAAAGAATACGTGTAAGAAAGACCCACACTGAAAAGATGCTTGTTCTCAGGGATGTGAGGTCATAGTGTCACTGTGTGATGGGACCATGAGAGAATATCTACCCTACAGCCACCACCTGATTAATAGGACACAGCACAGGGCAGCCACACGCTAAAATAACAAGCTGCAGTCACTGCAGTAATTACAAGTTCTTGGACAGTTCGGGGCAGAATGTTAGAAGAGACGCTGTTTCAAACAGCTGCATGGCCTTGTCCACTTTGCTTTACTGAATGCTGCCTGCTGGAGGACGATGATACCTCTTCCAGAGGTTGGGGACAAGACGGTCCAACCCTGTTCTACACCACACTCGCAGACACCAAACTAAATGAGGGCTCTACCAGAAAAGGAACGGTCAGGTTAAATGCATAGCTAGAAGAAAATTCAGTCTTTCAAACGTCCATGTTCCTTAGAATATTACAGTATTTATACATTAGTTGAGAGTTTTTTAATTTCACATCAATGGTCATTAAAAACTTTTTTTTAAATTTAATTTCTGTGTTCGACCACTTCCGGGGTCGTTAGAAAGTTGCAGAAACCGCAGCAACTAAATGCTCTAAAAACACTGTAAGCAATGTCACTGCTTCATCCCCAATCATTGCCACATGCCCAAGCTAAACCCCAACGCCACACCCCTGCACATCTAGAGGAAAAGGGAAAACACGTCTGTGTTGATATTCCCTTGTCCGTAGGTCAGGGTCTGAGACAGTCCCACTCTGAGCCTCTAGGAGGAGCCGTCGGCCTCGGCTGCTTTTGAAGGGGTTTCCTCTGAGGGCGTCTCACTGGAGATGCCAGCGTCTCCATTCTCTGCTCCGTTGCTCAGTGTCATCTTCTCCAGAGCTGCAGTCGGACAGGCCACATGTGATAAGCAACCAAACACCAAGCACCTTTCCCTGAAGCTCGTTAGCGGCGTCGCCTACCCTGCAGCGATGCGGAACTGTTGCTAGGTGGCGCCGTGCTGCTGTCCTCCAGCTCGTCCAGGTACAGCCTGTAGCGATGGCCGCTGTCGTCTTCATACTCCACGTTCTCGTCGTCGCTGTCCACCTCTGGAGCCACGTACACCACCTCGAACTCGATCTGTCCTCGCTGACACAGACAACCAGGGTCAGGACTCGGCCCATGCTACTCACCGAGCCGTGTCAACGCAGCATGTGCTACCTGCTGGGACAAGATGGTGACAGCCTCCTTGTGTTTGGCGTCTCGCAGATTGATGCTGTTCACAGCGAGGATAGCGTCTCCAACATGAAGACCCCCACATCTGTCCGCAGGCTGACTTGGATGGATCTCTGAAATTAGAATGGGAACGCCGTGCTCCTTGCCACCCTGACAGGAACCGGCATCAGGCAGTTAGCTCACTGAGAGCTCTACCCTCTGGGTGAGAAATGTACTACCTACACCCCACACATGTGGAGCTCTGACTCAAACAAGCGGTGACTTCTTACTGTAATGGAGATTCCGAGCCCCTCGTGGTCCTCTTTGACCAGCACCACCTTTCTGATAGGGCCGACTCCCTGGGTCTTCTTTAGCATGTCTGGGTCCTGCAATGACAATAACAGACTCAGAGGCATGAACGGACGAGATCACCCGTCTACTGTGTGGCCTTCACACTCACATGCCCCACAGGGGAGGGGAGCGGCTTCTTAGGGTCGTTGCGTCCTCTGCACGCTCGGATCACAGTCTTGTGGCGGTGCAGGTGAATCTCTGCCTCCAGCTGGTTCCACAGCTTGTCGTGTGCCGGCCCTTTCATGTCGCGGCCCAGTAACTGGATCTGCTGCACCCTGGAAGACAAACCAAGGACACCAAGGACAATCTATTAGCCTGTTGCTCAAGATCTAACTAAGTCGTTTCCATGGCAACGTAGACAGAAACTTTGCCCCCTCCACCTACTGGGGACAGCTGAGGTCTTTGCCACCTGACTATAGCTTCAGACACTGGGCTGTGGGACAAAGATTTGGATGCTGGGTTTGCCCACAAATTATTTTCATGCCTTCAACAAACCATGTTCCTGTTAACGCTCTGGTGAAGAGCTTCAGCTTCTTACCTGCCAGCAAGCTCTTTGTCCAAGTATTTGGCAGCGAGCCGGGCTCCATACACCTCGGCCTGCAGTACTGCCATGTGCCTGCGAAGGGCCTCGTTCTCCTTCTTAAAGAGCCGCACTTCAGCCTCCAGCCGAGCTTCTGCTAACTTCTCCTTCTTACTAGCTTCGAGCTCCTGTTCCTAGGAAAGCACATTATATGTCAGCGTCCACACAGGTCAATCTGTGCGAGCAGAATGAGAAGAGCAGGTAGGGTTTACTGTGATGTGCTGTGCTGTATGTGATGGTGTACAGAATGAAACTTAAATGTAGTAGAAAACAATAAGAAACAGCAACTGTCTGGACAGAACACATTACAGATGGAGGGTGAACTCTGAGTCATGAGCGGGTTGTTACCAATACTTGTTTGTAGAGACACGATAGGTGAGAATTGGAACAATGCTGTTGGTGATGTTAGGACGCTGTTCACTGAAGGCGTGACAGTCCCATGCCGACTCATCACCAGCACCATGTTTGTCTAAATTAATGACTAACCACCACTAGAACAGGCTGACCTCTATTAATGCTAGACCTGTGATGCATGTATGTGTATCCCTGATGCTGGTAGGAGAGGGGCAGACACAGATTGATGCCCTGCAATCCCCATATGTGGTAAAGGAAGCACATGTAGGCTGCACTGACCTGAATGAGGAACTGAAAATGTCAAACATACACAGATGTAATGCAAATGGGCTGTTGACAGGGCTTAGCGACCGGCTGTCGTAAGACAGCAATGATGCATGTCTTCTCTTCAGTCCTGTTTATGACTAGTTGTGTCAAGTGTAGCTGATTCACAACCTACATTGAATCCAAACATTTTAGAATCGTAATATCTTCAAATCACACCCATAGAAAAACTTACCATCAGTTCCAATGTTGGTGCAGGCTTTAGGAGGAAAGGAAGAAGAGAGAAGTCACGGATTAGAGAAACTCTGCTTGCAATGCAACAGAATTAGTGAGTATCTTAATCACTCAATACAATTTGTACATGCGAAGTGGAGGGGTGTTAAAGAAAGCACTGGAAGCAAAGGCAGAGCAGGAGCAGTTAGTGTACACAGGTGCAGTCTGGTGTCTCTGGTGGAGAGGCTCGGCTGAAGCAGTCTTGAGCTACAGGGCTGTACGAATGCTTTTAGAAACTCCCAGTGGAGCTCTGCTTCACACGCCGACAGTGTCACAAAGCCTGAGCTCAGTGATCTGTCCTGAACCTGACAAGCTAACAGGATGTCGTACCCAGAGGTTGGGTCCGTTGGATGCTTTGCTGGTACTTTCCCGGTGCTTGCCTTTGACAAAGACCTATGGAACATCACCGGCTCCGTTGAATAAACCAGTGTTAGAGAGCCAGTCTTTAGTCTTTAAAGTGCACTTCCATCTTTTAAGATAAAAGTTTGAACTACAGCATTCTACCCGAACGCCAAAATTATCACTTGTGCTCAAATCGACAAAACCTGATGTCAGCAGAGTTCGCCATATCGAACTTTTGCTCTGGAATCGTGACTATTTCTGCATAAAACTAACCTGATGGTGTTAAAGCAAGTCCTTGGGCAAATTAACTCACTATATGTGCCACTATAATCATAACCTGGATTATAAGAATCATAACCTGGATTTAAAGAATTTAACCCAAAAATGCCACTACATTATATCTCATAGTTCTTTTTTCATTCTCTACTCTCTGTTGAACACCTTGTCTCTTTGAGTGCTTTTTCAACTGCTGATCGACTGAACACACCTGATCAACCTAGTCAGCAATAACTGGAGCATGGAGAGTTGAAAATGCAGCAGAGCAGTGGCCCTGGAGGACCAGGATTGGACCCTTTGGTCTACACAGTGTGTCATGGTGTGTTCAACTTTGCTACAGTAGCACTGACAAAACAGACACAAATAAAAGCTGAATGCTGGTTTTACATTACCGTTCAAATGTTTGGGGTCACTTAGAAATGTCCTTATTTTTGACAGAAAGGCACTTTTTTTTGCAATGAATGATTCAGAAATACACTGTTTACATCACTAATGTGTTAACGACTATTCTAGCTGCAAATGTCTGGTTTTTGCTGCAATATTTACTTAGGTGTATAGAGGCCCATTTCCAGCAACTGTCACTGCAGTGTCGTAATGGTACAATGTGCCGGCTCATTGCGTCAGAAGGCCCAGATTACTAGATTACCTCAACAAATTAACATCTAGAATGCCAAAGGCCTGCAATTCTGTGATTGCTGCAAATAGAGGACTCTTTGACGAGAGCAAAGTTTGAGGATTAAAAAAATGATTTCAAATACAAATCATTATTTTTAACCTTTTTAATGAGACTATATTTTCCATTCATTTTACAACTCATGCTGGTAAATAAAAGTGTGACTTTTAATGGAAAACACAAAATTGTCTGGGTGACCCCAAACTTTTGAACGGTAGTGTACCTATTCTAAATGTGGTGCACAGCATCTCCTCCTACCTACCAGTCTGCCTTTAATGGTGTCAGAGTCCTCAGCTTGGCCTTGCTTGGCATGGAGCTGCAGCTGGAGCGTGTGAAGCTGCAGGAGCTGATCGTGGACCTCCTTCTCTAGAGCTGCCCGCTCAGCCTTAGCGTCGGTCAGCTCAGAACGCAAGTCCACCAGCTGAGCCTGGAGGAGAGATGAAGGTAAGATGAGAGGTAGAAAGTAGAATATAACACAGCACAGCACAACACAGACTAATCGGATTAGTAATTTGCCTGATTAATAACAGTAATACTTAATAGACAGATAGACAGATAGGGAGAGAAAGTGCCGTAATTGGATGAACTAATGCATTAATAACCACAATGTTTAAGGTTCAACAAGACAAAGTAACGTTTATGCATTGCCTTCCTAAAACCAGGGGGACTGGAATAACCCGTTTCAGCACTGTTGTTGTCTTCATTAGATAACAACCAGTCTAAAGCTCCAGAAGCTGGACATTGTGCCGGTCCTTCAGCCGAAGCAGTAATATATGTCTCACACAACGGGAAAATGGCTTCAGACCCTTGATACAATGAGCAGAACTCACATGCTGAACCCGGTCAGACCACATTCTAATTGTATTTCTAGCTGGAACCTTTAATGGGACCAACTGGACTTACTGGAGTAACCAGGGTTCGATCAGCAGGACTGAAACCCCTCCTGTGGTCAGTCAGTGGATAAAGCAGCATTTCAAGGCTGAAACCTCGGTGAGGTTTAGATGACAGTGTTCTCTGCTTGCACAACTTCTATCCAAACAATGTTTATTGGGTCTTTTTAGCACCATGTCCGGGTTTGACTACTCTTCAGAGCCTATATGACCTGTATCCGGGCTTGGTCCCGCTGTGACCAGTAGTGATGACATCTACATGTGACCAAGGTGTTCATGGGGTTAATTGACTCAGCTGATGATGCTCATCCATCAGGACACGGTAACATTGTTATTTACCAACACGCCGGCCACTCCCATCCTAACCAGCATCAGTCCCACCATCACACAGCACGTCACGCCACTAACCTCCAGTTTATGGTTCAGCTGAAAAACCGTCTGGGTTTTGTGGCACAGCTGAGCGAAACAGGAACTGAGGCTGGTCATCTTCTGACGGCCCTCGTACGTGATGTCGACTTGATCTGGGTCTATGTCTCCCAGCAAGAGATCGACGTCCACGAAGGCCTTGTCGAACTCTTTCTCCAGGACTTCGAGCCACCGGAACATGGACATTCCGGGTCCGAGGCCCGAGCTCTGGCCCGCCGGGGAGCATCCTGTCGACGCGGACATGGCTGACTACTTGAAGCACCACAGAGCCCGAGCGTTAGCGTTAGCCTGTTAGCTAACTTTGACGGCGAGGAGCCTTACCTCGGCTACTCTATATTCAATACGTCCCCCCTAATCCCCACGTAACTACCACTGAACTAACCCGCGAAGACAAGCGCGAGCTGCGGTAGCACAGGACTCAAACCGCGTCCAGTTATTCCTGTCCAGAAGAGCCCGACCAGGAAGTTACACATCAGACCCCGACTGCAGCTGCAGCGTCTGCGTGACAGACGGGCGGCAGGGAAAGCAATCGATAGCAGAGCAGCGCACACGAACACGAAAGGAGGAACACGGAACTGTTATGACAACAAACGGAGAGAGGAACTACGGAGCTGGCGTTATTATTTTATGTAACAATTTATTACCTTCAATTAACTTATCTGTACTTTAGTAAAGAAAGGTAGATGGAATGTAGTAAATGCCTTCCTGATATGTAAATTGTTACACGCAGTAGGAAAAAAAACACTGAATTACGACTGGTGTGAATGTGCAATAATAATAATAATAAAACAAAAAACGGAAGGAAACTAACAATGGTTCTTTTAGTTGTTTCCCCAAACGTTAAACCAACACCTTTTAAACTATGGCAAAAAAATCATCACTTAATATATCAAATACATCTCATTGCTGTGTCTCAGCTTGTTATTGAGAGCTGGCACGAGGAGGGTCAGGGCTGCAGGGGAAAGAAGCAGGTTTGGGTGGTAGTTGAGTAAGTCCAGTCTTTATCATTTCTTTATGCCTGACTGAGGAGGGAAAGGAACTGAACATGCTGTTGGCTTCGCAAGAGAAGTTGGACTGGTGACACATGGATCCTGTGTGGATACAGTGCAGCTGGCGACTGGTCTGCTGATGCTGCTCCACTCTGCCTCAGATGTTCGGTTAATGTTCGGTTCAGGTGCAGCCTCCTCTTGCATTTCCTCTGGCAACGTGTCTGTGAACCAGGCGCTCTGCCCTATACTGGAACCTCTCCTCAGCACCGCACCTGGACCTTTGCTGGCTGCTTGTCCAGTTTCATCTCATGCCTTTACTGAGGATGTTTAGAGCAGGTTAAGAATGCCTCGAACAAATGAGTGACTCATTGGGTTTGACTCAATGAGTGACTCATTGTTTCTACAGCACCACCATCTACTTACAGCCACACGATGTTCTGGACTCTGATCAGACTATGGCACAAACCTTATTGTGGAGAGAAAGAACTGAGACAAGTTGGTGGGTCTGTGCCAGATTCTCAGAAACAGTCTCCATCCATTCTGTTTTCACTTTAAGTGCAGTAAAAATGACAGTAGTGCATAATCTAGTACATCCTCCACACATAATAATAATAATTGAACTTTTTTGATCCCACATTGGGGAAATTATTCTCTGCATTTTTACCCATCCCCTGAGGGAAGCAGGGGGCAGCAACAGTGTGGGGCCTTGGGAGTTAGTGCCAGGTGTCTTACTCAAGGACACAGCTAGTGCTCTGTTGGGCTTTAAACCTGAGACCTTCCACTCCCCAAGCCAACGCTCTATCAACTGAGCCATCACTACAGCAGGTGTTGCAAGTTCTACTAAAACCAGTAATATCACATTTCCTTTGCTTAGCTTGTTTAGCTGCCATGAAGTGAGTCAGCATCTACTGAGGAGAGTGAATGTGGAAGGCAGGTGTTAGAGGGTGATGCTTTGTGCAGCTGGAGGAGGGAGGGAGGACGGTTTGATTTACACTTCTCAAAACCAAGGGTTTCCCAGTTTAATATAACATTTAGTTTTAATTACGTTTGTGGATGCTTCACGTGCTCTGCACTGAGTAATATGTGGTTAAATGACTAGAGACTAGAGACAGATCCATGGTTTGAATGTGTCAGTAAAAACCATGCATAGATCAGTTCATGAGCTGAATCACTACAGCCCAGCGCTGAAAACAAAGGCTTCTACATGTCTGTATGAAAGACCAACAGACAACTTGTTGATTATTTTCATCTATTACAGGCAAATCATGTGTAAACAGTGTAATCAGCTGCTTAAAGGTAGGTTCCCTAGGGAAACTTCCAAAATCCGCATTTCTTAATTCTTTGGTTTTCTGTTGCTATCACTGATTCATATCAAATCGCAGCATGGAGTGTAACAACACATCTGACTTATCCTAGATATATAAATTCTCATCCATGTGTTGCCGTCAGTTGTGTGAGCTTCCTGCCCTCCTTGTCTTTGGCCTCGATAAACTCCTGCTTGACCTTCTGCAGCAGCTCTGGGCACAGCAGCACGTCCAGGGCCGTCATGGCCAGAGCCTTCGCTGCCCTCAGCGTGAAGAACTGCGCCGTAGCATCACCTGCAACACATATAGTGTCATATGAGGAATAAATATGGCTTATCATTTACTGTTAAAGGTGGAGCCAATGAAGAGGCAAAGATGGGGACACACCAGCAGCCACTGTGTACTCCTCTGTGTGGGTGAGAGCATCTGAACCAATGTAAAAGTATGGATGGATGCCAGGAACCGCATAGGTCACGTTGCCAAAGTCTGTGGAACCTGAGGAGAACAGAAGCTTCAACTGGGTCTTGACTGAATTATACCTTATAACAACTGAAGCAGGCGTTTAATAATGGCACTGTGTTTACACTACAGACCCCAGTCTTTGTAACAACACAGTGTTGGTGCAGAGACTGTCAAACTGGAGGAACAGCCACATCAAAAATAATGTAAAGGCATTCAAGCAATGTAAACATACCAGATTCGTTTTTAAGTACGTCTTCATCGACGGTGAACTCCATCCCCAGATCCTTTCCATTTCTTTGGTACAGCTCCTCCAGTGTCGCATTGCGCAGAATGTTGTCAAATGTATTTCTTGCAAACTGTACTTCAACCTTAAAGAGATCAGCCGCATGTGACGTGCTGGAAGACAAAGTCCACAGTTCTCCTGCAGAGCCAGAATAGGTTTCCTTCTGGATTTAACTAAACATCCACAATAAATGCAAGCGTCCTTGTCTGGACAGAATCATCCTACGGTGCCTTGAGTCGCTCTGTGTCACAAGTTTAATCAATCTGCCTATTTAACAAATGGCTGATACTCTCCTTCTTTTAACTTTTATAGCCACATGCTGTGTTTTTGGTGGGAATCTGTTAACATTTAACAGTCCTCTAGTTGCTGACTGTCAATAGCTGCTGCCATTCTTACTTACTTTCTTTCATTGAATGCAGCCTTAAAGAACACCAATACATTGCAATTACCTCACAGCCGGTCGCCATAGCCGCTGACCTGAAGCACCTCTCAGCCTTGTCCTCCAGGACAGGAAGCTCGGAGCGCGAGGGGGTTCTCAGGTAGAACTCCAGCTCGCTGTATGCTGGGATGATGTTTGGCTTTACTCCGCCGTGCTTTATAACACCTGCAGGACGTGACGGGATCTGAGCAGAGCTCGTTAAACTTACTGAAAAGTTAGAGCGCATCACTTAGTTACCGTGGACCCTCCAGTCTGGCTTCATCTGCTGCCTGAGCACAGACAGGCTGTTGTAGCACATCACGGCTGCATCCAGCGCATTGACTCCCTCCCAGGGGTAGGATGAGGCATGAGACGCCTTACCGTGATACTTAATGGTTACACTGGGAACCACGGAGCAAACCAGCGTTAACGGGAGGCAAGAAAACACAATGTATAGATAAAAGGAAGGAAACGAGGAGACTCACTCATGCTCCGCCACACAGGGGAGGTAAACAGCGTCTTCCTTGGAAGGATGAGCCATGTAAACCACATCCATAGCATCAAATGCTCCCTGTCTCAACAGGTCGATTTTACCTCCACCGGCCTCCTCCGCTGGAGTCCCCAGCACCGTCACCTGCGGACGCAACGGAAGGGCATCAGCTCGTTAGTGGGCGAAAGAAACGTGCCCACGTATGTTCATCTTAGATACCTTCTCTACTAACCACAGGAGCTGCTACCGACCTGCACCGGCACGAGGAGCTCGGCCGTGTGCTCCAGCGCGGCCCTGAGCGCCACGGCCGCGGCGGATCCCACCTCGGCGATGAGGTTGTGCCCACACGCGTGTCCCACCCCCGGCAGCGCGTCGTACTCGCACAGGAACCCCACGTTGACCGCGTCTCCCGGCTTGTAGGTCCCTTTGCCTCCGGACGCCCACACAGCACGGAAAGCAGTGTCGAGCTGGAAGTGTTCGTCGACCGTCCAACCTCCCTCCTGGCGGAAGAACCGCACGAGCCGGTCGTGAGCCCTCCGCTCCTCGTACGCCAGCTCCGGGCAGCTCCACAGGTCCGCGCTCAGGCTGTGCAGCTTCGCTTGGCCTTCGTCGATACAGCGGCTCACGCGCTGCTTCAGCGCCAGCAGCAGCTCTGCGGTCTCAGACATCTTGCCGTTTAGACGTGACCCCGGGGAAGTGGGCGCGTGACCTCCTCGGGCACCCAGACACGGTCGGGAGGGCGGGAGGCGCGTGATACTGCAGGGGCGGAGCCTAACTGACCACAGATCTTTCTCGCCCCCTGGTTTATACTGTTATTTCCTTGTTCTAGGAAAAGTATGGATTAATTATTATCCGGATGCTTTCCAAATTAAAAGCCTTAAAATGAGCTCTGAAGACCGCAGCTGTTATATACTGCCTACAAATAAAGACGTGTGATGGAGGCGTTACTACGTCTTTTATCAGGTGCCACAACCAATGAACAAGGAAGAACAACAAGCACATGAATAGTTTAACATTTTATTCAACTTGATTATTTGTCCACAGATCTTGTCAGGTCTACTTTGACCACGTGTCCCGTGGATCGGCCCCTCAGACCAGCCAGGTAGACCTGAGCTTTGGGCACACTGCTCTCACCATCTTTCTTGCTCTGAGTGGCAGCATCCTTGGGCTGCCAGGTCTGAGTGACATTTTCCCGCCTCATGTGGCTCAGATCGGTTTGTGTTGAGTGTGTGGCTTTGGTCAAAAGATCAGCCTAGAATGAGAATACCTTTATTAGTCCCACGGTGGTGAAATTACATCTTACAAAAGTAAAAGAGTGTTAGGAATGAACAAAAAAGACAATGATGCACATTACAATTGAGGTCAAAGATACTGAGATGCAGGTGTATACTGTACAAGGATGAAATTAATAAGTAGGTGGTGAGACATTGGTGAGATGTGTACAAAATGGGTGGTGATTATTGCATATATTAGATAGATAGATGGATAGGTGGATGGATGGATGGATGGATGGATGGATGGATGGATGGATGGATGGATGGACGGACGGACGGATGGATGGACGGGCATGTGCAACAGGAAGAGGGCAGGGAGTGAGGGTGTGCAGTCGTGAGGCTCAAGTTGCCTTTTTTCTAGGCAGCAACAGTTAAAAGCTTTATAAATTCCTGTCACTCACCAGTTTGATAGCCTTTCGTCGCAGCTCCCACTCATTCCAGTCATACGGCTTCATGGTGTTTGGCTCCACGGGGTGGGTGTCAGTCTGTGTGCTGCTGTCACATTTTGTGTTGGCTTGTGCCAATAAAGTCTCTCCTGTCTGTATTTATAAAAATACAAGTCCGACACCTAATGTTAATTCTGTTAGCTTCAAAATCTTTAATGGAAAGTAGTTACATTGTGTGTTTGAAGACCCCAGGAGACGACTGCTCACCTCAGAGCATGGACCAACACTGGGAAACTGCTGGTGGAGTTTGAGGAGCTCAATGAGTTCAGGGGAGAACTTGGCTTTTTCTGCAATCTCTGAAATGTACTTGTCTGGACTGGAAGAAAATTCCAAGGCAGCTTTCTTGGAGCTAAACACGTAGAACTTCTCTTTGTGTTTCAGTACTCCAATGTGTGGATTACCTGTAAATCCAATGTGGCATATTCAGAACTGAATGGACACTTTCACCTCCACGAGTCCACTGTGAGAATGTCACCTGGGAGCAGGAGACCGTCTCTGGCCACTAGTGTGTAGCCACACATGCCACTATACTGCAGCGGCAGCTCCTTGAAACCAGCTACTGCTTCAGGCAGGAACCATTCCTGTGTCTTCATCTCAGCTGGATCAATACGCTCAACTGGGCCGTAGAACAAAGGAGTCCCAACACAATCAGCATCAACACCTTACCTCACTATATCGGTCGTGTAATATTATTACATTATTAGATTTTAGGAGACATGGAATTCATACTTTACAGGTTAACTAAGTGTGCCTGTCAGTGATGACGTCATACCTGAGGACTCGACCATTCTCTGCTGGTCAGTCTTCACCTCTGATGCCTCCAGCAGGCCGTCCAAGTAAGCATCAGGAAAAATCTTGGCCTGAGAGGCGACGTATGGCTGCAGACAGAGCATGAGGCTATTGAGGATATTCAGCAGCTCCGCTTCTTCCTGAAGTCCAGTCCACAGGTTTGATAAAGCCTTGAACAGCGGCTTAAAGCAAACATGAAGAAAGAGACAAATGAAGCTTTGGAAATAACAGAAGACTGACGTCTCTATATGTACACCCCTAAATAATTCTCGGCACAAGGGAACAAGGTGATAAGATAATAAACATACAATATGAGAATTTGAAAAAAAATCTGTTAGTATCTATATCTATTCTAATATAACATGACTATACACTATATTGTCACAAACACAACACTAAACAGCCCAGACCAAAAAACAAGAATAATCAGGAGAGGTGTCAAATTGGCTTTCAAGAAATAAATAAGGGCAGAACTAAAAATCACAGCAAAGCTGGAGAAAAATAGACAACTTAGAGCTGCACTGAGCAGGAACTAACAATAGAAATACAAATAATCAAAGGTCTGAACAAAACAAATGCAGAGAAGGAACTAACGAATAGAGCTATGAAGACACTGACTAACAGAGAGTCTGTAAGCCGGAGGGAAGTGGAGCAAACAGGTGAAGAACAAGGACTGGGATTACAACTAGCAACTTAAGAACCACAAGGGGGGCAACAAGTACAGAAACAAATCACAGCTGAAAAAAGGAGCCTGACTGGCTCCAACATGACCGTGAGTGTTTTACTGCACGCGCTGATGATGATACTTACAAAGACCTTGGCAGTGGGTACCGCTGTCTTTGACTGCACAATGTCTTTCAGCAGTTTCACCTGCGTTATCAGCTCTGACTGCAGGGCTTCAGCGTTCTTGGCACAGACACATGCATCAGCCTTGTGATGAAGGAAGAACCCACAATTATTAAAGGCTTTAAAGATCATTACGACATTACAACTAGTCGATGATTGTGACGCGGCAGATGAATGGTTACCAGTTTCCTCACCAGTAACGTGCGGAGGAAGGCTTCATGCTGCCTGATGTTGTAGAGAGCCTGCTTAAGCAGGACGATGGGCACGTCGCTTTCAGAGCTCCTTAGCTTCTCCAGCACAGCCGTGTATTTCCACGACAAACGCTGAGACACACTCAGCTCGGTTTCTATACTGTCATAGATGCCTGGAAGAGCTTGACTTGTGGGCACTGCAAAGGGGTGAATTGCTGTATTGATGATTAATCTGATAATGTTGATGTTAAAATAATTAGAAGATTATTGTAAAAATACTAATGGGACGGTTTTTCATGGAGCTGCATATACTTTAGTTACATGACAGATACAGATGATCAGAAACAGCCCTACTGAGTCTGTGAAGGTCACTCTGGTCTGGCGACTTGTCACTGGCTTTGTTGAAGAGTCGGATCCCTGTGACGATCATGGCGAGCTCCTTCAGCTGCTGCTCTTTGTCCCTCTTCAGGAGAACCAGGAAAGCGCCCAGTTCCGTCTGAGGGAAGACGCTCTGCAGAGCCGCTGGGACACAGACATGAGGAGTCAGGGTGCTGGTACGTTACAACAGGTAACAGGTAACATCTACCATTCGTAGATGTTACACAGCACATCCAGCACAGAGATGCTGTGACTGTCATTTTGAGCTAGTGCGAAACCTGTAGTCTCCTGCACAGTGCTGCCGTCTGTCGTTGAGCCCATGCCGGAGCGCAGCACGATGTAAGTGATGATGTCCTGGTACAGAGCTTGTAGCTCATCCCGTGCTTGCACCCGGCTGTCAGTGATGTCTCTGCTCACGCTGCTCAGCCTGGACTCCAGCAGCCGCTGGATTTCCCCCAGAAACTCACCTTGGGAAAAAAGAAGGTTCAAAGTGCTGTATACGGATTCCAACTGACTCTGTTTGCTTCAGTCTACTTCTGCTTCTCTATTCAAAGAATTAATCCACACTAAAAACAAAAGAGTTTGCCAACAGTGTCACACTGGTGATGGAGATTTGATGCTATTTACTGTGATACAGTCAAGTATTGTGCTGCTGATGCCGCTGATATCAGCTGATGAAAGAATGCATTACAAACCTTTCAGTGTCATGACCCTGATTATTCATCAGAATGTATCATTGCAGTAGTTATTACTCACGTCGTGACATATAGTTGGTGTCAAAATACACCTGCATCCTGACCGTGTCAAGCGACGGGCTGCATTTTTCCAGGAGCTTCTCCACACACAGCTGTGAGCAAAAAGAGCCAATGCAGACTAGCTTCACTGTCACTTTCATGTAGTTTTTGAGCGAATAAAGGCATGATGTCATTATTATTACACCGACGGCATCTACCAAAGCAGCAGTGAGCAGGATGTGAGGTGAGAAGCATCATCACTGACCTCCTCCAAGTTCTGGATGTCCTGTTTGGTCAGTGTCCGGTCCACGTTGAAGCCATTCATTGGGTCTAAAACAGCCGCCTTCACCTGAAGCCACGGAGCATGAAACACTAATACACATGCATACAATAATAATAAGTTATGTTAATTGGGGTACTGACCATAAAAGCCGCCAGAGAGTCAGAGACGACGTGGCCCCTCGCTGCACACTCCTGCACTATTTCACGGATAATCTTTTTTATCACACTTTCTGCGTGAGACATTTTTATCCACAGAGGAGAGCAGGAGCTCATGAAACTAGCTAGCTCCTTACCGGCGTGTTGACAAGCCGTTGCCGTAGCAACGGTGTGTCAACAGTACCGCGATGCACCAGCAGAGGGCGCTACAGTGAACCCATGGGCAACGGACACGTAACAAATTCAGACGGACATGTTTTTGGACAAAGGTTGGATAGTAGGTGTGATCAGTCTCCATGGAGACGCATCACGTGACAGCACGCTGAGTGGAGGGAGGCAGCAGATTGAAGTCACTAGTTTCTCCTGTCAGTGGTCTTTTTTTTTTAGACAACATAGAAGTGGAATATATATATCTGATCATATTAAGCGTCACCTCTTTGTTCATCCCTATAATAAGCTGCTGCTCTGAGGCTACTCCGTGTTTAATCAAGAAGTCTGTGATGAATCTGTTAAAACTACAACTGTCAAACACCGTCCAGCACATGTAGCCACTTGTGTCTCGTCACATGACTTTTCCCAAATCCACACAAAACACCAGTTACTTCCTTCTTAGGCTGAGGATTAAATATTTATTATAAAAACTCATACACAGAATCACAGGACAAATATATATAATAACATTAGAGTCAGTGCAGACATTTAGAGGAGAGTCTCTGTTCTGTATTACTGGCAGAATGACAGCACCTTCCAAACCATCCGTTTCTGTCCGAACGCCCCCCCCAGCAAAAAATACCAAAGTACAGAAAACAAAACATGCAGCAAAGTTACATGCAACAAAACAAGGAGGTAGACAAAGAACAAACACAAGCTTGACTTGTGTATCTGCAGTATAAATGCAGCTGTCACCATTCTCAAAACCACACTGTGCAAAGCTTTCCCTAAACAAGACCAGTACTTCACAGGTCACTTCAACCAGGGCAAGGGAGGGACATCAGACCTGTGATACTAAAAGACACATTAAGCTTTGGTGCAGTTCCAACAGGAAACGCACCAGCTCATGTCTACCTGGAATACAAACAAAGACTCCTCCTCCAGAATCCAAAAAGACTGAGTTATTACTATGACAAAAGTGAACAAAACAATGACCTTTCTCCTGGGTTTGTACCAGTTAATGCTGCTATAATTTCACAAGCATTCCTGTAACAGCTGTACTGGTCCACATTCCAACATAAAAACATAGTTTTAGACCTATTTCATATTAAATTAACTCTAGCCATTTGCGCTCAGCATCACATCGACCCTGAACACAAAGGGAGCGGACATCAATTAAAGGCCAGCTTCAATTCTAGTCCCTGGGTCAAACATACACACTTAGGTTTAATTTGAAATGCATTCCGACAGACCGGACGGTTAAAGGAACGATGACAGACAGCAGAACAACAAGACCTAAAACCAGTAGCAAGACTGACTGTTAGAACAATATCTAAATAATAAAAAAAAAAAAAAAAAAAAAAAAAGGGGAGAGAGAGAGTGAAAACTGTGGCAAGGAATCTAGTCGTCTCTGGAGTGCAACGAGCAGATTAGAGCCCGTTCTCTCAGAAGCACTTCCTGAAGACGATCTGCGGCCCATACTCTTCATACTCTCCCCGACTGATCCAGGCACTGCTGAACGTGGACAGGTTGGCGAGCACCGCTCCTCCGCTCCACACGGAGAAGTCTCTGTCTGCGGGGCTGGTCACGCCGATGCTTTGCCGACGCCCCGTGTTGGCTGGTAGAAGGCTGCTGATCTCAGCCTGGAGCCTCTCGGGCAACCCGGGCAGCAGAGTGTTTCCCCCTTCACCAAGAGACGAAAAACAGCATTCAGCAAAGACTGTGAAATGGACTGGATCACATGGGGTAGAATACAATACACACGTTACCTGAAAGCACAATGTTGCCAAGCAGGCAGCTGCGCAGGTCGATGTCTGAGCCCAGGATAGACTTGTAGATGCTCTGGTGCATCCCGGGATGGTCCCGTCCAATCAGCTCTGGTTTAAACAGGATCTCAGGGGCCCTGGGTGAGGAGGAGTACAGCAGCCATTCAGAACTTGATTGTCCATACGAGGCCATTGGCCTGTTACTGCCTCACACCTAAAGCAAAGCAGTTACCTGAAGCGCTCGGGTCCGAGCGTGACTACCTGCCCGTCTGGCATGGTGTAGTACACCTCGGGGCAGGAGCGACCCCCCCCAGTCCGTTCAGCCTCATAGTCGAGAGCCACACAGCAGCACGTCTCCTTCATCTCCCTCACGATCTCCATCTCTGCCGTGGTGCGCATGCAGACCCCCTGCTCCTGCAGAAGCTTTCCACACAGACAGAGCGATGTCCCACATGGTTCAGCAGCTTCTCTCAAATTCACCTACAATAAAAGCTGGTTTGACGAGTTTTAATACCTTTTTAAGCTGCATCGTAACATCTGCACCAGCCAGCGGGAAGCGCTGCACAGCATGAGGCAGACAGTAGCCCTCGAACACAGGGACGCTGTGGCTCACCCCGTCTCCTGAGTCAAACACCACACCTGCACAGAAAGCGTCTCCTGATTCTTCATGTTACGTACTGTACAAGGTCACAAAGCACATAAAGCCTCCAAATGACTCCGGTACCAGTGGATCGTCCTGAGGCGTAAAGTGCCAGCACTGCCTGCATGGCCACATAGCTGAAAGGGACACTGAAGCACTCAAACATGATCTCCACCATGCGCTGCCGGTTCTCCAGGGGGTTCATGGCAGCCTCCGTCAGCAGGACGGGGTGATCCTCTGGATCCACACGCAGCTGCTGGAAGGTGTGGTGCCAGATCTAGAACAGCAGCAAGAGGTTAGTTCAGAAAGGTGATGACTTAAAGTCTGGCTCCATTGAAACCAAAGCAAGAAGACGGCTCTTAGAAGACTGGATAGTGGCATCGCGGTTCATTTCTCACTTTCTCCATGTCCTCCCAATTGCGAATGATGCCGTTCTTGATGGGGTGCTTCAGAATTAGGACGCCTCTCATGCGCTGAGCCTCATGTCCAACGTAGGTCTCCTTTTCCATGTCACCGTTCATTACTTCCTACAGAGACAGTCCACATGTCAGAGGCAGAGCCATTCCATCACTTTTTACCAAACACAGACTCCTACCTCATATTTTGGCATTCCTATGATTGTTGGAAATAAAACACTTGGAAGGTCCTGATCTGCAAATCCAGCTTTCATCAAGCCAGAGCCAGTGTCCAGGACTATGGGGGTTTTAAAATATGACACCTGTGGAAAAATAAACAAAAAAAATTAATGCTCCTGCACCCATATAAAGGCTTTTCCCATTATATAAGAAAAACAGCTTGAGTGAGGGTTTGATTGCGCTGAACACTCTAGTACATGCTTCATCAGAAATGCATTGCTGTCATCAATAGCTGGTACCTGGGTCACGCTGCTGTCCAGCTGGGTATGAATCCCAGGTGATCCAGGTTCTGGAACCCTCATGGCTTTAAAGGTCTGATCAGCATCAGAAAGGTCTTTGCTTGGCGCTTTTCCACCGGGGTCAAACTCCAGATGCTGGCCAGCAGGCACCGAGGTCTGAATTTCCACTGTTGGCATTAATCCTGTAAAAGGCGAGCTTGTCTCGTCTGCATCCGTGGCCACGGCAGACGACCTGTCTGGCAAAGGCCCGTGTTTCTCTGGGAGGTTGTTGTTATTGTTATTGTTGTTACTTTGCTCCATTACATTAGGATTGAAAGCAGGGGTGGGAGTCAGGGCTGTGGTCACATTCTCTGGCAGGGAATCAAGTGCTTCATCTTGGAAATGAAGTTGTTCACAGTTGCTCGGGATGTGGGTTTGCAGACTTTGATGCAGCAGCTCGGGACAAAAGGACTGACTTTCTGCAGAGCTGTCCAGAGGATGTGAGGCTTTTCTGGGTCTGGATTCTCCCCCTGGGTCAAAGGCGCCAGTGCTCGGTCTCGTTTCAACGGCTGTTTGTGCTTCTGGTTTGAATACAGGGGCAGCTTCATAACATCCACATAATTCTTCTTCACAGATGCATTGCTGCGGTTGGTTGCTGCAAGTAGGACCTTGACTAACGGGCACACCTTCATTTGGCCGATCCTCTTCAGGACCCAGTTCTGCTGGAATATGTTCAGTTGTACAGTCATCGTCATCACTGACTGAAGATGAGCTCTTGTCAGACGGCTCTAACAGACCACAGCATACTCTGTCCTGATTCTCTGCTCCGCCCGTCGCCACTAAAGAGCATGTTTCCCCCTTTTCATCTCTCTCCTCAGGAGCTTTCTCTGCGTCCACACACTGCTCCATCCCCGTCATCTCCCTTCCTTCCTCTGTCAAAGATTCACTCCTTGCGAGTTTGTTGTTGGGTTTTTCTTGGGAGCATCCGGGGTCCTGAATCCTCAGCTCTATCAACAAGTCCGCCTCCATTGTCTCGGATTCAGATATCGTCAGAGACCCAGCTGATGTGTGTTCACTGAGTGAGTCATCAAGTCCAAGATCAGCAGCTTCGCTCAACGCACTGCACGACAGCTTTAATAAGCAAAGCAGAACCAAACAGTCATGGCTGGGCACTTAGGCTGACAAAGCATCACATCTAAGAAGTGCATCCACAGAAACGTTTTCAGGACATACTACTACGTACCCCGTCAGCGTTGTCCTCGCTGTAATAAATTGGCCAGTGATTGTAGCTGACCTCTGACCCCAGCAGGTCATCCAGCACAGCCTCCTGGGCCAGGACACTTTCCTCCTCCTGCACCGAAAGACACAAATGACGACTGAGCCTCCTGAGCTGGTCATCATGGAAACCACTAGCTGCTGGCAGCAGTCATCAGCCCGTTCACCCCTTACCTGCAGTATTTTATCCGCCCTCTCCAGAATCTTCTCTACTTCCCTCAGACCCTCCTGCTCCTTCACATCCCAGTCCTTCAGAGACAGATCCAGGGTGCTAAAAACGAGAGACCAAATTAAAAAACTGTTTGGATAAAACAGGACTAAAATGTTTCAGCTCTATCTGCATTGTCCACATGTTACACCCAACACCTCCCACATCTTTCAGTTTCTACTTCCTGGGATCTTTTCTGCAGGTCAACACTACAGTCAATCATCTGGTGAGTCTTCAAGCAAGACGTTACAGCAGGCTAACAGCAGATGAAAGCTGCTGTTTAGAACACTTAAAAAGGTCACAGGTGAAGGTGTTAATCAACCTCTGTCATCTCCCACCTTCTGATTCTGGTCTGACTTAACTGTGGCACAACTGTGTAGTGCAAGTAACACAGTTGACTAGTGTCTGAACACTGTGTAGATGAACGTTATCACTTCATCTATGACTTCTGAGCACAGAGGCAGTTTGTTAGTTTGACAGCAGACAGAAGCTTTACCCATCGACGGCCTCCTGGTGAAGGTCATATGAATCCCAGAGCAGAGTAGGAACCCCCTGGGTGGTGCTGACGGACTCGTCCCTTTCATCTGTAGCAGTGCTAGAGAGCATGTCGCTGAGGGGGCTGAGTACAGAATCCTCCAGAGCGTTTGGTGAGTGTAATACCCAGTCCTCGCTCTCCTGCCCTTTGGTCGGCGTGGAGCTCAGCACCTCTGTCTCTCTAGGACCATTCTGATCTCCCAGTGTGGGAGAGGTGTCGGCATCAGAGAAAGGACCTGAGGGATCAGGACGCTGTGGATTCCTCTTCTGTGGTGTTGGGTTGGGTGTGATGGTGACAGTGTAGGAATTCTCCAGATCATCTACTGGTAAACTAAGCCAGGGATTACTGGGTGGTGCAGCAACACGCTGCACTTTGATCTCAAAGTTAAGGGAGTCCACAGTGACTTTAGGGATGATTTGGATGCTGGCTCCAGAAGGATGCTGCACTGAGCCAAAGTCAAACATATCCGAAACAGCTGGGACGTCCTCGCTGTGGACTTGAGGCTGGCTACCAGCAGACCTGATGCCAGCTACTCCTTCGTTGCCTGCCTGGGCCTCCAAATGGCTGCTTCCTGCTCCATCAGAGCCTGAGGGCCTGGGGGATAAAGGTTTACCGTCAGAGGACAACGGAGACGAAGGAGCCGCTTCAGATCGGAGGCTCAACTCTGACGGCCTGTCTGGAGCATGAACAGCAGCACTGTTAGCAGAGGTCTGGGTTACATGGCAGCTCTGCAG
Organism: Betta splendens; assembly: GCF_900634795.4. Classification (NCBI taxonomy): domain Eukaryota; kingdom Metazoa; phylum Chordata; class Actinopteri; order Anabantiformes; family Osphronemidae; genus Betta; species Betta splendens. Next base: position 2,800,578 of record NC_040901.2, on the reverse strand, counting down.
CAACTCATACTGCCAATGCAAGGCCAGCTGCAGGTGACCAAGTGAGACAGGGCCCGAAGAAATAAGAAGTTTCCTCAACATTACACATCTGTTAAACAAACAGACAAACCCACAGGTTACTTATTTAGTCATTTCACTTAAAGAGTCTGCTCCTGATCCCTTTCCTCACTCACCGCTGAGACATCTGCTTGCCCGTCTCCTGGATTTCATTATCTGGGATGACGCTCGACAGACGATCCAAATGAAGCAGCTCCTCCATACTGGGAGGAGGGTTCTTCTTCAGGAACGTGTAGAGTTTGCGCCTCCATGCTGGGATGGTCTCCCAGTTCCTTCTCTGTATGGGAACACTGGCTGTGTCCACACCCGACAGCAGCTCCTGAAGGAGGTTCTCACAGAGAACCAGAGTGTACCATTTGCTGGCCTGAAAGAGGAACCATGAGCATGTTCAGTACACCCAGTGTGCACAGGACTGGACACATGTTCACTACGGTAGAGACCTGCCTTGTTGTAGTACTGGTGGTAGTTATAGACGGTCCTGAGGGTTTGGAGAATGAAGTGCACGGCGAGGTAGAGCTTCTCCTTCAGTCTGTCAAGGTCCAGCACCCAGTGCTCTCCGCTCTGGCCGTCCAGGATCTCTGCCAACGTGTGGATCACGTCTTCAGCGCAGCGGACAAGTGCCTGGTAACATGAGACAGAAACATCTGTCGTCACAACAACAAGCGTGTATGCTCCAAACTAGAAGAGGCAGGAAGCAGAGAGCACTGACCATGGCAGGAGTGTGAATGGACTCCTCAAACTGGAACAGCAGCGACGCCGCCCTGCCAGCATCCCTTGCTAGCTCAGGTTTATAAGGCTGGAGCTTCTCCTGGAGGAGCGCTTCAATCTGCTCGGTGATCTGAAACCAACATTGTGCTTGTCATGCATTTTATGTGTCGGCAGACTGTTTTCCTGTTCGGTGCTTCATCAGGGTTTTCACAGTATTTACAACTGAAGTTAGACAGACAGACATCAGACAGATGCATGGTTCCATTGAGACTACACCGTAGTGTATCCAAACAGAACCTTCAACAAAGACATGTTGATGTTTGAGGAACGGGCCTGGTTTCTTTTTCTGAGGTACTGGTGGAGACTCATTAAGGGGCCAACATACAGATTTATATGACGGCCCAAAGGATTGTGCTACTTTAGGGAAAAGGACATTAAACTAAGGCCACAGTAGAGATCCAGGAAGTTGGTTTAACAGATCTCCTGCATGACTCACCTGGAGCGCGCGGTCCCGCAGCTGGAACACCTGCAGCTGCAGCCGAGCCTTGGAAAAAGCCTGCTGCCACAACAGCTCCACCTTCTCCATGGCTGCAGTGATCCTGAGGAATGTCAGAGTTCAGCTCAACAGACCTCATGCTACTCTTACTGGATTTGTTGCTGAATACGAGGTAAAGTGATTTGGAACCAAAGTTCCTGCGTCTAGATTAACAAACATTCTTCAGCTAAACGTGCTTTTGCAACATTTGTCTGGAATGTATGAGCAGTGTTGCTGCACTGCAGGGGATTAAGGCAGTTTACTGTACCTGCTGTAGTTCTGCAGCATGTCAAAGGCTGTGTGGGTGAAGAGGGCCGTGCCAGCCATCGCCTGGTAACATGGCTCCAGCTCAGGGTGACGCAGCTTCTCTACCACGCTCTCACAGTGCCTGAGCAGCTCATCCAGCCCCAGCTTCCTGCTCACAACACACAGCAACACTGGTCTGACTACATGTTGAGGTTCTATGCAAAAAGAATGAGCACTTTGTTGACGAGGATGCTGGTTGGAGCAGAAGACTCGTCTGACCTCCTGAGCTGCTGAAACCTGGCCTCGTTGGTGAAGCAGAAGTGCTTGAGTTCACTGAAGGTGGTGGGCACCGGCAGACTGGACAGAGCCTGCAACATGGAGATGCAGGAGGGCAGCTGCTGAACCACAGAGAGGAACTCCTGGACAAACGTCTCGATCTCCTACACAGAGACAGATCATGTTTTATTACCTTTGCTGCTGCAGCATTTAGTTGTGGCACTTGAGCGTGAGCAGATCACGCTGGAGGCAATAGATGAAGCAGCACCTTTAGTGTAGGACAGAAGACAGTCCTTTCAAAAAAAAAAGCCAAAGGATGATGAGTCGTGAACGGCTACTTCACATTCAGTCTGAATGTGGGAGTGAGCAGGTTTACTACAGGCTGGACAGACATGGAGTTGCCATGGTTAACAGTGCTGTCAATACAGATAAACGCCCCCATAGAATAAACCTGAATGAATAATACGAGGAAACGCAGGAGCCCTTCATGTGCTAATGAGGTCAGCTGATTAGACGAAGCTTCACCAAGGTAACAAACAATGGATGTGGGCTGCTTGGACGGATCCCAAGAATAGACTCACATGTGAAAACATCTTCTGACCAAGCACACACACTCCATGACAGGGGCAATACCAAGCTAGAACAAATGTTCTGCCTGTACGATTGTACATCAGAGTGTATTTGTGGGCTACGGACGTCAGCACTGAAGTTGCTGAGAACGGCACAGTGTTAGTCTGTGCTAAACCCTCTGATCACAAGACCATCAGCGCCTTGATGCAGACTCAGTTGAGCCTCTCGCAAACGGAACAGGTCAAAACAGATAAAGAGGAAAGGCTCACTGAAGCTTGAACCTGACTGCAAGTGAAATCTTCCACAGTAACTTCTGCAAATCAGGAACCTGACGAGCTACAGTTACCAGAGACACCGCCACAGAGGTGCTGAAACCACTTTCCATGTTACCTTAATGAAGGCCACCCAGCTCTGATGACAGTAGACGAAGTAGCCGCCCAGCGACGGCGTTAGCTGGCTCCGGTCGATGTACGCAGACAGCTCAGAGACTTCCTTCAGAAGGACTCTCTGTGGGATGAGAAGCGGGGGTCACTCGCTGCAGCCACGTCTGGGTCAACCAGAGGGCGCGTTGCTTCACTCACCTTGAAAGTGGCCGAGTGCAGCTTCGATGGAGCCAGTAGTTTCCCCAGCAGCTTGGCAGCATCTTTCTTTTTGGGCTGGATTATGTAAACACTGTGGAGCGTCCTCTGATGCTGCTGTGAGATGGATATTGACACCAAAATGTGCATCTTTAAAACAAACCAGCCAGTTGTGTAGATTTGCGAAGTAAAATGCACTATATAAACCCAATGTCTGCACGCTGCAACCACAAGCCGCAGCAGCGCAGGGATTCCCAAGTAACTGCAGTTAGATAATTTCATTGGGTCTATTGAATAACCGAGCACGTGACCAGTGATGCATGTGACGCCTCATCTCCTCAGCCACACTGAAGAATGTTCCCTTTGGGATGGGACATTCTTCTCTCAACAAGCGCGAGTCCAGTGCTGGAGCTCTGCTTCCTCCCACCGTCTGCTGTGGCCTTACCTCAAGCAGAAGCAGAGTCTCAGCGATGAACCGGGTCGTGGGAAGTGAGGCTTGTCTCAAATCGGCCACCGCTGACGCCAAGCTCGGCTTCTCCTGCTTCTTACTGTGGGGGACAACGCGGCCATCAGCGAGAGCCACCCGACACACATCAACCCGGGTCTGTCTGACTCCACCTACTTGTGCAGGCGAAGGAAGTACGTGATGAAGTCCACCACTTGTGTTTGGCTTAAAATGGAGGAGAGTCTGGCTTGTCCGTCAGCTGGGAACACGATCAAAGGGCAGCCATGTTGATCAAATGCACCTGTGCAGACAGAACACAAGGCGTCACTTGTGGCACTCATGACGTCACTGTCAATCAGGCTGTAAGCCAACAGAACAGAAAAGTGTTTCAACAATATTTGTTCCAAACAAATAACAACAACAACAACAACATTAATAATGTCTGCTGTTCTGCATTCATGCAGCACAGACACCAAACACAGTACCAGGGAATAACACGGCTCCAGAGTCGAGCACATGATCCGGAGGCAGCGGCGGGGAGGACACACACTCCTGCACCGGATCCCCGTTGTCTGCAAAGTTCGTGGGAAATTATTATTTTGCTTGGAAACACGCCCGAGTAGAATTTCCAACAGGCCCTGCTATGTTATGTTATACGACCAGTGGATGAACCGGTCCAAGCAAATTCCTCAGCGCCCTGCGCACAGCTTGGCTCTGCGGCCGCAGCAATGGCCTCTAGCGCGAAGAAGGCTGGATACACGTTTTTACGCATTTCTTCACTTTGCCAGTGAACTAAACACTTTACCGTCACATTGTTGTCTAACGGAGCTGGTCGCGTGCGCAGCTGCACTTGTTTCTCCTACCTGTTGCGTGTTGACTCATCTCCGACCCCTATCTCGTGGTACTTTTCCGCGTCCCGAGGAACCTGAACTAACACAGAGCGCTGGAACTGCAGCACAGGAGAACCGGACCGACGGGACCGCGGCGGCCCCGCTGTGTGTCGTCCATTCAGAAACCAGCGCTGCCCTAATTCCGCGGACGGGATGCTACTCGGCTCTTTTATGAACTTAAGAGGGTGGAGACAACACAGAGGAGGCGTGGCCACACGAGCGACGAGAACCAAAGGAGGCGTGGCTACAAAGAGGGAGAAAACACGGATCACCGTCACCAAAAACAAAATATGTCTGAAGGTTGAGTCATTTTTTAATTGAAAGGTTACAATTTACAACCTCAAATGGGGAACACAGTTATGCATGTAAATAAAAAAGTAAGCTAGAAAAGAAACAAAAAAGAAAAGGGGGTTGCAAGGAAATAAACCAATAGAAGATATGTCTATATATAAACATATAAATAATTTGCCCTTTTAAAATGAAAGAGACTTACACATAGTTTTAAACAGAACACCAAGAGGTTTGCTATCTTTGGACAGGTACTTTAGCGTTTAGACATATTTTTACATTCATTTTTAAAACAATTTATAGAGGGTTTGTTGTTGTTCTACTTACTTTCAAGAATGTGGTATTTTCCTATTGCAATAACAGTGTTTGTCATTAATAATATATGTTTTGAAACTCCATCTGTATACACTAGCACCTGAAACAATTTAAATGAGGAATTACTTACACCCTTACCCATCTTGAGCCAGTTGTAAACATCCTGCCAAAACGTACTTATGACTGGACATGAAAAAAAACATGTGTGGAATAATTTCAGGCAGCTCTTAAAAGACACAGCGATCCACCTCAAAACGGAATCTTGTTCTTAATTCTGAACTGCATATCCTTCATTTTGGTTGAAGTTTGAGTCATGTCAACTGGACTCCTTCTTTTCAGTAGAAACGGTTCACTACCTATAAATAGTTGTTACACAGACAACTTCACCTGAATGAGTAAGAATCTTCACCAATACAAATGAAATATGAAAACCCTTAATCAGATTTATTGATTGCTTGTATTTTATTTTTCACATAAAACATAAAATGGCTCTGGCAAGACTTTACCGTCACATTGCTGTCTAACGGAGCTGGTCGCATACACAGCTGCATTTATTTCTTTTCCCTGTTGTGTGCTAACTCATCTCTGACCCCTTATATATAATATATATATATTTTCAAAAATCTAGCTTCAAAAATTTACCGTCACTGAAATACCTAATATGTACTGTTGTCTAAACATTGATTTTCAGTATATTTTTCTTAATTTAATAGTAAATAAGTAAATGAAGCCACTAAATAAATCGTACAAGGCTTATTGTGAGAAAATAAATGAACCGAGACTGCTCTGATACTTGAATCAATGCCATCAGCTGGTCAGGTCAGATCACTTGCAGTATGCCTGAAGCGTTTCCTGTGTGGAAAAAGCCAAGTCATTTAGTTAATGCACTGGTTTGACTGCATTCCAAGTTTGCACCTTTTGTGAAGCCTAACTAAGAGTCAAGAATCATTTAACTTTGAAATAACATAAGCTTTATTCTGCTTCAAAAGATTAAACAACTGGTCTTTGTCACTGTAACAAAAGTGATTCCAAGCTACAGTAAATAGTTTACGTGTTAGTCTTGTGATTATTAAGGTCAAAATACAATATTGACTCAACTGCACATTTAGTTATTAAGTGCCAGAGCTAAGAAAGACAAAAAGACAAAAACATAAGGCCATCTCAGGGGGAGCCAAAGAATAATTGGACCTTTCAACAGGACAGAAATCTCAAACACTTAGTAGATTTTTTTGTGTTAACTGCAATTAATCATCTGCTCGAGACACCCCTGGCTTGATAAGAGAAACACCAGCCTGTTTACGGGCTTGGATAATGTTTTACTGTATCAGAATGGTAGAACACCAACATGTAAACACCGTTTTAGATTCCTGCCGGAAGTATGTAGCAGCATCACTCGTCAGTGCATTTTATTTTGTAATTGAAAACCGGAAGCTACTTCCCATGCGCTCCCTCTTTGACGTAGTAGGTTGATGCGATGCAGCTAGCGTTGTTATTTATGTTCTTAGCAACATCTCTTCTCGCTAACTGACATTTTTTCATCTTCATATAATTTATCCAGTGACGTTTAATTTCAAATATTATTTAATCGAGTCAAAGTACATTTAACCTTTTGCGTCAAAAGTCGTGCGTGTGTCATCAGCCCGTGTGCGCTGTAAAAGCGAAGGGCTAGCGACCTCGGGCTAACGAGCTAGCCGTGAGCGAAGCCTTGCTGCTTGACGTCATCGCGGTGACGTCCCGACCCTCTGGATTCGCCACAGCTAGTTTCGCTCTTGCGGGAAAATGAACGCGCCGCTAGGCAGGAACGGGTTAATCGGACTCGCCGTCGGAGCTACCGCCGGCCTGGGCTTGATTGCCCTGATCATCTACAGAGAGGTCCGTAGGAGGAGAGTCCACACTCTGATGCGGGAGACTCGGCCGGCTCCACCTCTGCTGGACCAAGCGGATGGAGCTAGGCTACTGCGAGCGACGCTGGACGCTCAGGGTGGGTTCTGCCGTGCTGCTAGCGACACTCTATGAGGTGGTTTCACGTCATGAGCCGTCACTTGCTTGTTGACATAAGAACTTTTTCAATCATCTGTAGAGCCTGTCCTTACTCCTAAATCCCGTCCGACCTGAAAACACCTCCGGGTCTCCTGATGGAGGCTGTTTCTGGGGTGGTTGGCATTAGGAGCAATGGGGAAACAGTTTAGACTCTAACATGTTGTGTGTCCTTCAGAGGAGGAGGCCCAGCAGCAGGCTCTGGCAGCAGTGGAGGCTGTAGTGCAGGGCCTGTCCCCAGAGCAGCAGCTGGAGCTCAGGAACCAGCTGGACCAGGTGCTGACGTGTGTGGCCTCGCTGCGCTCAGAGGTGGCGGAGTTGAGGGGCGGCCTTCAGGACATCGCTGTGCAGATCATCCAAGATGTCAAGTGAGTGAAGTGTACAGGGCTGGATGTTGTTGGAATAAGATGCAGATGTTGCATCAAAACCAAAGCTCTGGCTTCAGATTTCACTGTTGATGTAAACTGGGATTGGAAATGGTTGAGGATAGTTGGATGGTTGAGGGCTGTACGAAAATCATGGGACACTTGCACATTGCAATATTGTGTTGTGTGATTTTTGTATTAGCAGACAGTGTTGTGGTTACACAACAGTCTAGTGTCTCACATTCTGCATGAAGTGGTGCAGCATAATGAATCTGTACCTGTATCGTGGTCCATTTGTTGCCAGACTCTGGGCAGGAAACCCTCACAGACCCCTCTAATCAGTACTGTCTCCTCACAAATGCTGTCCTCTTCCACCACATGTAGGAAAGGAGTGGAGGACAGTCAGCGGGTGCGTCGGCGTCGCCACGTTGTCCACAGAGAACGCACTGACTCCAACAGCTCCAGCTCCATTTACTTCACTGCCAGTCAGGGCAGGGACAGCACTTATGAAGAGACCAGTGAAGGAGGGTATGTCATGGAAAAGCATTCTCTTCACTTGTTTCTGTATTATTTGAAAGTGCAGCTGTCTGGGGGGACTGATGTAATTGTAATTCCCTTAATAATGTGTAGACCTGAGCTGATGTGGAAGCCTCCAGCTGTATCGCCAGTTTTGTTAATTGGCTTTTTAACAAGCTTATTGGATTGATAACACTAAAGCTGGTTAAATAGTGCTGCCTCTCTGACTCTGAGCAGCTTCACTAAAGCATTTGTCTTTGTGTTTCACTCGTCCCATCTACCAAAACTAAATCCTTCTGGTGCTGACCTCACATTTATACTATTGCTTTGCCACTGTTCTGGATCCAGGTACTCCACAGCCTACGCTGAGTCCGACTACACAGACCGGGACTCGGACAAAGAGGAGAGCAAACCGGAGGAGGAGGAGGAGGAGGAGGAGGAGGAGGAGGACAGGAGCTGTGCTACAGTGCTCACTCTTAGACAGGAAGACTCTCAGGATGAGGAGGTAGAGGACGACAGGGGGCTGGAAGAGGAGGAGGAGGAAGGTGATGAGCAGAGACAGCCACAGGTGACTGAAGCTCCTAGTGGGGAGCTGGCTCTGCTCCTGGCTCAGAGTGACATCCTCCACACTGGAGGCACCAGCCTGAAGGCAGAGGGCTTCAGACTGCTGCTGGACAACCGAGCAGAGGTGGGACATACACAATGACCCTCATAGTACTAATGGAAGAGTACATTTAGTAGTACTGTGTTACAAAGGAGCAGAGGTATTAGTATTAGATTTATTTGCCATAGTCTGGTCAGAACAGGATGAAACCAGGACAGACTAACTCACTGACTTACCCTGTAATAAACAATTACCCCCAGCTTATAAAATGTGGTGATAATTCACTGATATGAGCTGACCAAATGATCACATTCGAATTTTTTAAACACACCATTTAAACTTTATACAAACTTTATAGTGGCTGTAGGCCAGGAACCTCCTTGCCTTGTTTTGCTAAGCAGTGCTAACGTCCAGGACATCTGTGTGGTGCAGTTAAATACTATCATGGAACAAGTAGCATTTAGTGTACTTCATATGTTGAAGTTTGAAGTTAAGCACCCTCATGGGTGGAAGTGTTGTAATGTGGCTACAGTAGTGAAGGACTGATGCGCTGACTCTGTGGCTGCAGTATGGAGACAGCAGAGAATTCCTGTGGCGACTGGCTCGGGCCTACACTGACATGTACAAGTCCACGGCGGACAAGCAGGAGAAGAAGACGTACGCACAGCAAGGTATGGTAATGTGACCGATCAGTGACAGTGATGGTCTGATGGTTTATGGCACTAAGGCGTGTGCTGGACTCCAGGGCGAGAGGAGGCCGAGCAGGCCCTGAAGAAGAACGGGCTGAGCGCAGACTGCCACCGATGGTAACTACTGTCTCTGACCCTTTGGCGTCGGCTCCGGGGGGGGTTTGTCAGACTGGACGTGACGGGTTCTGTTTGGCTGCAGGTTTGCGGTGCTGACAGGACTGGCCTGCGAGCACGACAGCATGCATGGCAAACTGAAGAGCAGCCACATAATGAAGGTGAGGGAGACGCATGGAAAACCTGCTCTTCCCTTCACTTTTACTCGACCGTGTTCTCTCTCTCTAACAGGAGCACCTCGACAGAGCCATCGCCCTCAGAGACGACGACCCCATGTCTTTCTACCTGCTGGGGAAATGGTGCTATGAGGTGAGATGCGGCTTTAGCTTGGTAAACTTCCCAAAGCAGAACCGTTGTGAGCTGCTCTGACCTGTGTGGGCAGGTCGCCACTCTGGACTGGCTGGAGAAGAAGGCGGCTGCTGCTGTGTACCGGACCCCCCCCTCGTCTACCCTGCACGACGCCCTCGAGTCCTTCCTAAAGGTGGGCTCCCCCTGATTCCTTCATGTGCTTCTGCTTTTCAGTCACGCAGGGCAGGGAGAGAGGCAGATGTCAGTCATTTGAGTGGTGATGATATCATAGTTTACTGTAAGATACGCCAGTTGATTATTTTGTCCTTTGGAAAACTAAAAGAAAAGTGCCTTCAATTTAAATGCTCACAATAAAACCCAGCATTTTTAGATGAGATTTTAACTCTTAATTTAAGAAGTTTTTATTTTTGAGCTTTTTAATTTCAGGGCATTGTTTTCTGTTTTCACTCGACTTTTTCTAACGGTCAGCACAAATTGAGTCCGATCACAGCAGTGCCCAGACCAGTCTTGTCAAGCATTTCTTTCCTGTGTCCAGGCAGAGGAACTCAGTCCTGGTTTCTCAAAGACCGTGAGGCTTTACATCGCAAAGGTAAATATCAGATCCACCTGTTCATCGTTCCACTCAGATCCACATGAAAGACTAATCATGTTTGACTCAGTGTCACAAGGAGCTGGGGAACCACTCTGAGGCCACAAACTGGACCGAGCTGGCCCTGAAGACACCCTCCAACTCCAATGATGTGAGAGGCCGTAATACTGGATGCTGAGAGTTTAAAGTGACACAAGTATGTCTGTTTAATCCTGTTATTGCTCATTTCTAAGGATGAAGAAACTGCAAGACTGGAGGCTCAGCTGCAGCTCTCAGCTGACAGACACGTCCAGGGAGTTTAATGTGGGAACGCGGGCCCTGTCTGGCTGGTGAGGCTGCTGCTCAGATGGACCACAGCAGCCAGAGTTCTCAGTCTGAGCTGTCGGATCAGCCCTGAGATTCTGCGTGTGCTCTTCGGTCATTGTGAATTGAACGGGACTCAACTCATGCTTATTTATTTTTTAATAACTTAATTCTGACTTATTATTGTATGTGTTAATACATCACTGACATTTTTAGACATCCGACAGTGAGCTTTGGTTGCTACCTGAGTTTGCTCTATAAAAGGAGCTGAGTCAACAAGCACAGCCCTCGAGGATTCTTTTATCGTTGCTAAAGAAGATAATTGGGACTAGAGTTGGAGTAAATTCTTATAAATTATTATTATAATACTAATTGGTGAACACTGTTCACAAGCCACAAAGTTACGACAATGGGCAGAACGGAACGATAGTGAAAGACTTATTGTAGTAAGAGAAGCAAAACCTGTCCTGAACCAGTTCTTGTGCTGCGTTTGCCTAACGAGCGCTTGAACCTGACCTTTTAACCACCGTTGATCACCGATGGATTCATTCGGGTGCTTTTGTTTGGCTGAGTAGCCACTGGGCTACACGCTGACACGTGTGAGGGTGATGTGGGAACACTTTGTTCATAGATGATTTCAGAGCTTTTAAGGGAAGACCTGAAGCCAGTGCACTTAATGTGTTTGACCATGACTAGCTGTGTTTACACATACATCTCAGACTACGTGTTGTTTTGTGAGGTGAAATGAAGCTGCAGTTGTTAAGTTAATAAGGTTTTCTCTACTATAAGTCACTGCTGTGAGGTAATAGTGGATCAATTATGTTAAACTCACTATATTCTTACTGAAGGTAACGTGACTCATGGATATTTAATAAAGTTATTTTTTGTATCTCTGCCTTGTAATGTGTAACCACATATGACACAATTGCATGTCTAGAATTGCATGTGGTGCCAGGTTTTTTAACCTTCCCTCCACTCATGCAGAAACCAGCTTGGTACCAGCTTTAGTAAATATCTTTTCAGGAGACACTTCACCAAGGAAACCACTGAGCTCATAGCTGAGCAGTTCAACCTCTGTTTCCTTCCAACATGATGCTGAGGTGAAATGAAGTTTAATTTAGCTTTTATATACAGAAAAATCTGGTAAAGACAAACTGGAAAAAGGACTGAACTGCATCCAAAGACAAAAACAAAAGACGTTTAACAGAAAAGAACTCACTGGTGTAACGCTGTGAATCATTGTGTTGGTTCTGTAAATACCACGGAGGAAAATGAATCTCAACGGTAACATTTCACATGAGCGTTGCTCATAGTCTCCTTACAGCAGGAAACATCTCCACTGTCACTTGAGGTGCAGCACTGAAGTGAACAGTTCATCTTACTCCATGAGCAGCGTGGATTTGAGTCTAAAGCACCATGTGAAGGTCACTTGTTGGACTGTCCAGTGGGCACATGCAGATGGACCACCACCCTGACCCCTCCAGCCTGCCCTGCCTTTAGTCCTTAGCGTCACCCACTCCATCAGCGTTTATGGCGAACATGGCTTCAGCCTCAGGCAGGCAGGGCGAATCGTAGATTTTACAGATCCTGGTCTCTCCTCTGCCTTTCCTCAGGTACAAGCTGTGAATGACACAGCCTGATTTAGAACAACACCTGAGCTGGGCTGAAAGAGAAGCAGAGTGCTTCACTCACCGTGTGGTGGAGGCATGAGCCATAATGTTGCCCCCAATGGGTTTCTTGGGATCTGCAGAGAACATCGCAGCTCCATCCACCTGTGCTACCACCTGGTTCGTTATCACCACTGCAACACCAAACTGCGACGCAGGTCGGACAGAACCACCATTACAACCACATTTTAATTCTCCCATTCACCCCATGCGGTCTTCAGGTGCCTACCTCGTCTGCTAGTCTGAGCAGCATACGCAGGAAACGCCCGAGGTGTCCCTGCCTGGCCGACAGCTCTCCTCTGCCTGAGTAGTCTGTCCTGTACAGAGCTGTGGCGCTGTCCACGATCAACAGAGCGTACCTGACGCACAGGGACACAGACTGAGCTGTATGTGTGTATAGTGCCAGCTTGATCACTTCAGTGCGAATGGAAGGCTTTCGTTTTAGTTCATTTAGGAGGTTAACTATCTATTGTCACAGTTGTTGTGCTGACTGACCTGGACTCAGCCATCATTGCTGAGGCTTGATACAGCAACTGGGTCTGGTGGTCTGTGTTGAAGGCTCGTGCATAGGCCACATTGTCCAGAACATCGCTGCCGACCAGGCCATACCTGATGACGCAGACGTGGAAATCACATAAAGCAGAAGTGGTGCAGCTTCTTTGTGGTGTGATCACTCACCTCTCAGCGACAGCAAGAAGCCTTTCGGGCCTGAAGGTTCCTTCTGTGTCGATGTACATGGCTTTACCTTCTCCCCCTCCCTGATCAATAGGCAGCTGCAAACCCGGTGCAGAGCTTTAAAAACTTTCAAACACATTTGCAGCAACATATTCTGAATTTAATAGCTCAACTCTACTAATCTCTTTTATACCTGGCAGGTGACTGCAAGCGTGTGGCACAGCTGTGTCTTTCCCGTCCTGAACTCTCCAAACATCTCTGTGATGGAGCCTGTCTCAATGCCCCCTGCAGGAGAAACACACAGCCACACAAACACACAAATGATTTCTGTTACTGGTGTGTTTTGTTTCATTATATTCAACACAGCCTGAGTCGATGGCGCTCGGGTCCCGTCCGCAAGCCTGACCTTGCAGCAGTTTGTCGAGTTCTTTAGAACCTGTAGAGATCTGGATAATCTCCGCTCTCCTCTGATGGAACTCAGTCGCAGTGGTGAAGCCCATAGGTACCAATTTGGCAGCTTCAGTCTAGCAAAAAAATAAAAAAGTTAAAATACATACAAATCTGAGGATGTAAATCTGAGGAACCTTTATTGCACTTTAGGGTACACATTCAAATTAAAGGTCATCTATTATGCTCTTTAGACTAAACAATTTGGATCTGGATGTCTCAATTAAAGGTGCATCATGCTTTCATGCTCAAAAACGGTAGATGGCATCCACTGCCCTGTCTGAGCGTGTGAGCTTCCAGCCCTCTGACACAATAAGATGTTTTCTCAGTGTGCTTCCAGTCCTTTATGCATATGACATACAACAGGGCAGGTCACAGGCAAACAACCACTGGTACGTGTGTAAACGCAAACCATAAAGTCATGTAATGTACCAGAATGTATTTTGCATAGTAGGAGACCTTTAAATAGTTCTGAAACCCTGCTGAAGAATGTTTCTGTTTCGTACTAGAATCTTGTCGGCCTTGGCCTCACTGATGCCCTTGATGTTGAGTAGCTCCTTCTTGGGTGCGTAGGCCACTGCCTCTATAGTGTGGAAACCTGCATCCTCCAGCTTCTTAATGTCGCTGGCACTGACTCCACATTGCTGCAGGGGCACAGAATAGGAAACACTGACACTAGGATTACAGAATGTAAAGGACATAGCGCACTATACCTTCATGCTCAACACATTGTAGAATCATTTGCTAATTAGATTTGACTAAGTGCATTTTATGTGTTCATCTAACACAGACTAATGGGGGATCCAGGAGCCAGTGGAGGTCACCCAGTGCACTAGCTGCAGAGCATTTAAGGAAGGGCTCATTAACCCCAGGATTAAGGGTGCAGCTTTCAATACCTGACCCAACAGCATTTTAAATGACAACATAATGCATCACTCATGACATGATACAGGACAACACGTCCATTAGTTTCTTGCAAAGGTACGGCAGCTCCTCAAAACTGCAAATCTTTTCAAAATGAGATTTTTTTGATGCTGATGAAAATATGCCAAACATGTGTCCTAGTAGTCTTTGTGGGGATTCTTCGGGGACTCTACAGGGCATATGTCATTTGTGTTTTGTGCTTCCCTGTCACTGACACCTACCTCAAGCCTACACAGGGGCTGAGGGCCGTAGTTCTCCTCGTCCTCCACCTCCGCCTCCACTCTGGACTCGCTTCTCATGGCCATGGTCTAAACATGACAACACAGCAGAAAAGAAGGGGAATCTCAGCGTGGCCTCCGCGAATGTAGTCATTACAACCCCTTTGCTCGCTTTCACCACAATCCCGACTTTGTATTGCTAATTTCTTTGTACGTCAAGTACTGATGGGAACAGAAGTTACGTCTCACTACACACTTAGTAAAGCGGTTAGCTGGTTAGCATTAGCTAGCTTTGATGGTCCTAGCTTAGCTTTGATTCAGGCGTAGAGCTGACCGCGTAATTTATCGAAGCGACACGTTCAGCTCATTATTAAACACGTCCTGTTACTCGCTAATCATATGCGGTTAAGACAGTTGTCGTTTTACCTGACCTCCTCAAACTCTTGTTTTCGATCAGCAAATCTCCCGCGCGCACGGTGCTACTGAAACGTAATGACGTAGTACGTAGAGTCTCCTCCCCCTTCGTCCTTCGTTTTGTCTCCATCCCGATTGGTCCAGTTCAGGAAGTGAGGCCACAGGATCCGAATGATGTCGAGGCTGTGCCACGCGTAGGTAACACACAGGCTCCTGTCAGATTCAGGAAACTTTATTGATCCCAGAGAGAAATAGCTTTGCCCACGCTTGATTGCTCTCACAGATGGAAAGGAAAGAGAAAAATGATGCCAACATCTTCCTGCAGCATCGGGCCCTGTCTTACCTGGAGTCTGAAGCCTGAAGTCCGGCAGCTCTGTGAGGATCATTTTTTGATTTTTCCAGTGCTTTTAACACCATCCAGCCGGTGCTTCTGAAACACAAACTGGAGGACGCTGGTGTTGACCTTGATCTGACGGAGTGGATTATGAACTATCTCACAAACAGGCCTCAGTTTGTGAGAGCCAGGGACTGTGTGTCTGACACTCTGACCTGCAGTGTGGGGGCCCCACAGGGGACTGTACTGGCCCCCTTCCTTTTCACCCTCTACACGGCAGACTTCAGACACAACACGGACAGCTGTGTTCTGCAGAAGTTCTCTGATGACTCTGCGATCGTCGGACTGATCACCGATGATGACGATGCAGAGTACAGAGGACTCACTCAGAACTTTGTGGACTGGTGCCAGCGGAACCACCTCCTGATCAATGTAGGGAAAACGAAGGAGATGGTGGTGGATTTCCGCAGACGGCAGCCTGCTGTCATCCCACCGATGCACATCCAGGGAAGGGACATTGAGAGAGTGGACTCTTACAAGTACCTGGGTGTGCATCTGAACAATAAACTGGACTGGACTCATAACACAGATGCACTGTACAGGAAGGGTCAGAGCAGACTCTACCTGCTGAGGAGACTGCTGTCTTTCGGAGTGAGGGGGCCACTCCTGAAGACCTTCTATGACTCTGTGGTGGCATCAGCCATCCTGTACGGTGTGGTCTGCTGGGGCAGCAGCATCACAGCGAGGGACAGGAAGAGACTGGACAGGATCATCAAGAGGTCCAGCTCTGTCCTGGGCTGCACTCTGGACACGGTGCAGGAGGTGGGTGAGAGAAGGGTCCTGGCTAAACTGACATCCATCATGGACCAGGTCTCTCACCCACTGGAGGACTCACTGTCTGCTCTGGAGAGCAGCTTCAGTAGCAGACTGATCCACCCTCGCTGTGTGAAGGAGAGATATCGTAGATCCTTCCTACCTGCTGCTGTCAGACTGTATAATAATCAGCACTGTTAACTATCTCCCACAACACAACTGATAACCATCAGCGGCTATGTAGAAATTGAGTCGTTGCAATATTTGTGCAAAACTGTACAATATTTATATTATATTTATTCAATATACAATAACCCTACCCCCATTACTCCACTCTGCCCACATGTAGTGTTAAGAGTATGGTATTAAAGGCACTGGAGAAGTCAAAGAACAGAATCCTCACAGTGCTGCTGGGCTTCTCAAAGTGGGCCAGGGAACGATGGAGCAGGAAGATGATGGCGTCCTCTACTCTGATGCCAGGCTGGTAGGCAGAACCATTGCTGAGCTCACCATGCAGCGCAGTTGATGTAGAACCAGTCTCTCAGGTATGATGACTACTAAACCAATACCGAAGGTACTGTAGGTGGTGCAAAATAAAAAGATCCTCTGGAGGCACTCATCTGCTCACACACACACACACACACACACACACACACACACACACACACACACACACACACACACACACACAGATATCACACACACACACAGATATGTATTGACTTGATGTCGTTTACAGAAAGCAGATGAGGTGGCACTTTAGGAATGTTGGGCCGGAGAACAATTGGCTGGTTACTGACCAGCAGCAACCAGGGTCTGTCACAGCTGTGGTGGCTGCTTACTTATAATTAAGTCAATTATGTTGATGTTAATATTGACTTAAATAACAGACCAAAATAAACAACAAAAAGTCTGCCAATTTCCTTGTCATACATACTCTATCACTTGCATATGTGCATATATATATGTTAAGGCAATTTTAAAAATGATATGTAAGGCTTTTACTATGTAAAAAATCAACGCAGTGGCAGTCCTGCCCGCCACTTTGATCTTCTTCTAAATTACAACAATAAAAAAGCACAATCTGCCTAAAAAACCCGGTTTTGGCTGGTTGATCAGAAGATGTCGTGGCTGGGAACGCTCTGACAGTCTGGACAAAAGTGAGGAACAAAGGAGAGCGAACCCAGATGGAAAGAAGCATCATGGGGAGAATCAAGTTCAGAAAAGGAGGGAACAGGACAAATTATTAATTACATCCCCCTCTCATCAGCCCAAACATCCAGCAATAAAGCGGTTGAGAAAATCAATGAAGCACTCAGAAAAAGAATAAAAAGTGTTTTGACTGTGTGAATTGAAATCTTTGATCATTTTACCACTTGCTGTTGGCTTCTGCTGTTTGCTGAATAAAGCACTAACTTTGTAGTTAAAGTAACAGCGTCCTCTCTTTATTTATATTGGAAAAAGGTTTCCTCAAATGAACTCGTAGCCTCTCCTAGATGATGTAAAAAGCATCAGATCGTGTGTGACTAAGCCAGGCTGCATGAGGACGTCCTGTGTGGTTAAAGTAAATTTACTGCTGAAATCAGCTCCAGCAACCACAACAACAGTTACATATGGGAAAGGAAGCTGCTAAAACTCACGTGACTCCTTGGTATCTGTATTCTTTTGGTCTGTACAGGTTCTATTGAGTGTGAAGCAGGGTGGACATGACGATTCACAACAGTGAATTACCTGGAGTTCCTTCGCTTCAGCCTACGTTAGTAACCTGTATAGTCACAACACAAACAGTTCATCTACTTTAATAAACCAGGTTTTCTCACATACACTTTTAAAAGGAACAGAAGAAAAAGCAGCGTTGTGAGAAAGCAGAGCCAAGCACAACAGAAATCTGCTACCTCCAGCATGTAAAAATGAGAATTTTATACACTCTTAACCGCATATAAAAGAAAAGGTCCCACCTAAGCTCAGTTTTCCTCAGTGAGGTTCCTAGCTGACTGAGGAATGTGACATTGGTGGTGACTGTCTCTACAGGATTCTAAGTTCACCTCAACAAAGTGAAATGTTTTAATCATTTTTTTTCAGTTGGTATCAATGATTATTGTCCTTTGTTCGCATTAAATCTCTGACACATTAAACATAATGAGGAATATAAACCTTAGATTGAGCCTAGTAAGTATTAGTTGAAGCTTATTTGTGTTCAC
This sequence comes from Betta splendens, assembly GCF_900634795.4. Classification (NCBI taxonomy): domain Eukaryota; kingdom Metazoa; phylum Chordata; class Actinopteri; order Anabantiformes; family Osphronemidae; genus Betta; species Betta splendens. The sequence continues at coordinate 2,782,451 of NC_040901.2, read as the reverse complement.
CTATACTCATTTACTGTCACTCTCTGAAAATGACGGTGGATCAAATCCTGCTGTAAGTGTGTTATAATGTCTCAGTGAATCTCAATGTAAAAAAGCACCAGAACAGTTGTTGGAAAGTCACCTTTTACACGCTAAACACGCTTACACGCTAAAATAAATCAAAACATGTATTTCTTTCCTTGGAAACATGTGATCAATATGATAGTAGTGTCACATGTTTGCACTATAAACCGAAGCCATTTAATAAATAAGAACCTTACAGGCTCATATTGTATTTGATTCATCCTGCTGTTTTTTTAATGCCCACTGTGTAAATGTTGTTTTCATCTTCCTGGATGGGAGTTGGCAAAAACACGTCACCACTCCAGATTGGCTAGATTTCCACACTCGGTGGTGCGAGAAGCAGCACACAAGTGCTTCAGGGCAGCTGAGATTGGGTTGTGTGTCTTTGTCAAATATTACGTCCGAGTCTGATCTAAAGGCATTAATATTCAAACTGATGCTTTGATTAGTGTAAAGAACCTGTGGACTGTGTTAGAGGAACCTGTGTGTTCTAAACCTAAAAGTAATTATATTTCCTTTTACCCATTTACATGAATATTTGGCTTTAGTGTTTTCATGTGAACCTTTATTAGGAACATGTATAGTCTGATTTAGTGACAACAACAGTAGCTCTGTCATAATAATTGCTCTGTTGGTTGAAGTTATTAGAAGGATTCATCTATTATTATTATTTATTATTATTATCAACTGTCAATAAATGTAAGTGAAGATTTTGTCTGAGGTGTTGCTTTAAACTGTTTTTTGCTGGTATAATAAACTGTCCATTGTGTTTAACACTGTGTATAATTCGAGATAGACACAAAGTTGGACTCCCCCTTTCTGAGGTCGTCTGCAGCAGCAGCATGACCAAGAGGATCAGTTACTAAGACACATGGTCCGTTTAGACAATCTGATGTATTTGTGTGTCTGTGACTGCTTTAAACAATGATAGTGAGACATGTCTTTCTCTCTGATAACGTGGCTAAACATCAAGTTCAACTAGTTGAACCTGTAGAGGTGGACTAGCTCATACAGGTGGATTTGTTTATGCATTTGAATGAGGCATGAATAACATGCAAACTTGTTTCCACAACTAACAGATACACTCCCATAGTTTCTTCATATGTATCTGGCTCAGCACAGCACTAACTATACAGGTGAGTCTCTGTCAATTTCATTGTTTGACTTTAGATGTGATATTTGTGTTCGTAGATCAGAGCTTGTTTTATACTTCACTGATGTGTTCCTGCTGTGTTTGTTCCTGCTCCTGATGTTGGATGGTCAGACTTTCAGACATTGAACATTTTAGTTGTTTCTATTTATGGAATTGGTTCCTGTTCTCTGAAATCAAGGCATTGCAGCAGAACACTGTTATCTTTACAGTTTAAATGTAGGTGAAAATGGAACCACTGAAATGAGCTGGAGTCTCCTGTAAAACTATTCCGTTTTTATTTAGTGGTTTAGTTGTTGACCTAGTTCTGGTAAAAACTGGCTCATGCAGACAAATGTTATGTGTTTTCACTCACTGAAGATGCTCTAATTGTCATTGTCATTTCAGAAGTTTATTATTTCTTGTTAAGGTCATAAATAGGATTTTATGTTTTGTGTGATTCATCACTGCTTGAGAACAACGACTGCTAGAACTGTGTGAGGTGAGATGATCTCTAAACATGTGTTTGACTCTGGTTTCCTTCCACAGTCCAAACACTTGGACTTTCTAAACTGATTGTGGATGGAAGTGATTGTGTCCAGTCCTTGTTTTTTGTTAGTGACCAGCAGGTGGAGATAGAAGTCATTCTAACAGGAAGCAATTTTGTGAACATACGACAATTAACAAGAATCCGATTAAAGGTGATGCTCTGTGGTGACAGCTGTGATGACATCCTTATAGTCATCTTTAAACCTCTGCTCAGTCTGGTTGGTTGAGTTAATCGCCATGGAGACGGTTGGTTGAAGGAGGAGCCAGAGTTGCAGATGAGTTTGGAGCTGTAGAGGTGGGTGGAAGCGTTGATGGGCTCACGTTTGACAGTGCAGAAGGACATCATGTCCTTCCATCACAGGGAGGACAGGACTCTGCAGGATCAATGATCCACCTCAACACAGACAAACTGCAGCATTCTATCATGTCCACAAGACTCATCAGCACTAACTCCACAGTGTGATCTTACCAGAGACACTGATGCTGCTGCTGCTGCTGCTGCTGCTGCTGCTGCTGCTGCTGCTGCTGCTGCTGCTGCTGGATCCAGAGCTGGACTCGCACCAGTAAACTCCACTGTCCAGTGGAACGAAGTAACTGATAACACAACAAGAACCAACTGGTTTTCCCCAGTCAGCTCTACAGTCTGTGTTGGTTTCTATGGTTGTGTTCCTCTTCATTATCCATGCAGCAGAGCTATCGTCTTCCTTACAGCTCATAGACACAGACTCTCCATCAAACAGCTGAGATGTGTGACTCACAGCCAGATGAACTGTGATAAAAGTGAAGTCTAGAACACAGTAAATTACCCCATAGGATTATAAAACAAAATGCATCTTACTTTCATGTTTGATGAATAATAATTTTTGAAGGTATCATAGTTAGAACCAGCAGTTTAATGCAACAAATCAAATTTCAGTTGGTGAATGATGTAACAAGCATATCCACATTTGTTTAGTATTTATCTCCCTCTCAGTTACTGAGCGTAGTGTTTCTTTTATACTTTTATTTCAACCCACAGGATGACAACAGAGACAAACAAGCGTTGAACTAATGAGTTTAGTGTTGAAAGCATGGGAAAGGAAAGATGCCACAACTAAAGAGAATCAAGAGCTGATAAATTTTATTTATTAAAGGCAAACAAAAAACACACACACTTCTAAAACACATGTGTTGTAAAAATCATTTAACTTCAAGTCAAGTATTTTTGTATGTTTTATATTGAACTGAATTGAATTAAATTGTACTTACAGATCAGAGTCTGTAGAAATTTTGGCCCCATTGTCGCTGCTGCTCAGCAGTAACAGTGACCGTTTCCTCTACAGTTTGGTTACCTAACTTTACAGGAAGTTGGTGGGTCCTGATAGACGGTGTAGCTGCAGGATGTGGCATTAGTGCTGCTTCAGAAGGAGCCTGTTTCAGCAGTTACATACAAAAAACTAATTTCTGACAATAACATATTTGTGTTTCATAGAACAGCTGGTTTCTCTTCTATATTGATGTTGAGAGTTTTCACCTAGAACCGAGATATTGACAACGTGAACACTACAGCTGCCATTAATAGGCAGCCTGTTCAATAATATGGTTAATATGTTAAAATATATATGTGGCGCACCAGGTGGCGCACGTGGACTGATATAATTTTTCTCAGTGGCTTTAGTACAATTCTTACATCAGAATGAAATTCTCAAAACTATTTGTTCAATCACATCATCATGTCACATGTGCACATCGTTTAAGCAGTTTCTCACTTCTTTGAACAAGTTTCAACTGCTTTGGTACATTCATTCAAATAATTATGTACAATTCTCTGCTCTTTGCTACATTATCAACTGTTTAAGACATGTTGATCAAGTCATCATGTATTACTGTATATAGTTCACTGTGCAATAGTCTTACTCCTCAAAACATCTAGTCATTAGTTCATCGTATAAGTCATTAACTGCAAAATGGTTGACCAAGTTGTCATAATGTGACAAACATATTGCTATACATCTCCATTATATGTTTTTTTTCTTCTAAATTTGTCCTGATTTGGTAAATTGCTCTCAGGTGACTTGACTTTCTCTACCAAAGGTTCATCTCAATAACCATCAACTGGCAAGTATATATATATTGCTAGAGCACAACACAATGTTCTATGTCTGACAATGGTGTGCTTTCTCATATTCCCATAATTGGTCCATACAACACAGAGCATCTTATCACCTTTCTAGAAACTCTCTACAGAGATCTCAGCCCTGAAGAAGAGAGAGGTCAGAGTGGAGATCACCTGCCAAAGTATGTGATAGTTTGGGACAATGTGAATTTTCATCATTCCAAAACCATCAGACAATGGTTAGCAGCCCACAAAAGGATGGACTTCATCTCACACTACTCTCCATTCCTTAACCCTATTGAGGAATTTTTCACAGCAAGGAGATGTAGTTTATGATCGCCAGCCACATACACAAATGACACCCCTGGCTGCCATTGTCCAGTCTCTTGCAATCAAACAAAAAGGTGTAACTTACATTTTACAGTGATTGTCATCCAGACTTTAGCCCTAGTTTATGTCAAACCCTCCCTCCAAAATACACAGTAATAGTGACAACAAGTAATTTGACTGTCTTGTTCGTAGACAATGACACAAAGACATGACGTTCTGATGGCACTGACATGTTCAGTGACATAAAAACTTAGATTTGAGAGATGAACTAAAGATTTTGAGCAAGTTACAGGTTTTTGCAAGAAATTCACAGTGTTTTGAAAAACTGTAATAGAACTGCCATTGGCGATCATAAACTACATCTCCTTGCTGTGAAAAATTCCTCAAAGGGTTAAGGAGTGGAGAGTAGGGTGAGATGAAGTCCATCTTTTTGTGGGCTGCTAACCATTGTCTGATGGTTTTGGAATGATGAAAACTCACTTTGTCCCAAACTATCACATACTTTGGCAGGTGATCTCCACTCCGACCCCTCTCTTCTTCAGGGATGAGATCTCTGTAGAGAGTTTGTGATGTGTAAGCACACCATTGTCAGACACAGAACATTGTGTTGTGCTTCACCCATATATATACTTGCCAGTTGATGATTATTGAGATGCACCTTTGTTAGAGAAAGTCAAGTCACCTAAGAGCAATTTACCAAATCAGGACAGATTTAGAAAAAAAAACATATAATGGAGATGTATAGAAATATGTTTGCCACATTATGACAACTTGGTCAACCATTTTGTAGTTATAGACTACGATGAACTAATGACTAGATGTTTTGAGGAGTAAGACTATTGCACAGTGAACTATCTAATACATTTTGATCAACATGACATAAACAATTGATAATGTAGCAAAGAGCTGGGAATTGTACATAATCATTTGAATGAATGTACCAAAGTATTTGCAATTTGTTCAAAGAAGTGAGAAACTGCTTATATGATGTGCACACGTGAAGTTTGATCTGAGAATTGTACTAAAGCGACTGAGAAAACTGTAATAATAATTACTACTTTATTGAAGATAATATTAATAATATTGTTGTGAAGATAAACATAATATGAGTAAAACGATGTATTATTGTTATGTAGTTATACAAATTCCAGTCTTCATCTGTTGCTTTCTTAAGTGTGTTTTTATCTATTAGTAATGTGCATGAAACCACCTGCAGCATCCAGCATATACTGTATCTGTAAAAGGGCACATGAATGACCATTTTATAGCACCTGAATGAAATTGTTATTTGTTCTCATCAAACCATTTCCCATGTTTGGAGTTTGTTTTATCACAGTTATTGCCGTCTCTGTTCTTGCACATTGTAATATTTAGTTTTGAACACTAAAATGTACATACAAAATATTTATAACCACATATTCAGGATTGGATTTAATGCAATTATTCTCTCTTCACAATACAGACTTAAAACAATACAAAAGAAAGTTACACACTACACTGTTTGTAGTGCGGTACTTATTATTCTAACTTTATTGAATATATTATAATATTATAGTAACATTAATAATATTGTTGTGAAGATAAACATAATATGAGTAAAACGATGTATTATTGTTATGTAGTTATATGAAAGAGTAAAACTGAAAGCGCAGAGTTGTGAGAAGCTTTAAGGATCTGATCCTTGATGAGTTCCTGGCTCGATGTTGGTTAGTCTTTGTTTGTGATTCTGGTTCGGTAGCGCCCAATGTTTGTGTGTGTTGGTTAGAAAAAACACAGAAAAATAGAAAAATGAAAAATGTGGCACTCATTCATAAAAGTGGTATCCTTTGTGCATTGTTTGGTAGGTGTAATTTGAAAAAGCTTGGTGTGAGTCAAGATGTCAACTTCCTTATCGGATAACGTGTTCTGAATTCGTTTTTCCCGAACCATCCAGGCTATTTGCACCAGGTGACGTGGGCGTGGAAGTGGATTGCTGGCTCAGTTGGTAGCATTGCCTTAGGCAGCAGAAAGGTGATAGAAGAAAGCGCTTTTTCTTTATTCAGCAGCTCCGCGACGCAGCCATGTGTGTGTTACGTCGTATTACTTTTTTCATAGTTTTTCTTCTGGCTTCTGTTTTTAACCGTAAGTGAAACGTTCTAACGAACATGAGATGAGTGCATGTGTTTCAGTCGGCATTTGGTATTGCGTTTCACGAACATAGATAGATAGATAGATAGACAGACAGACAGACAGACAGATAGATAGATATCTAGACAGATAGATCTCGTCGCGACTTCCTCTTTTCATAGCGAGACGTCGGTCAAAATATGGCAAACTACGAAACAAATATTGCATATATAGAAAAACTGTCGCCTACTAAAGATCTGTGTACTTACTGTAAAATTAAGCATTTATTAGTATTTAAAACTACCATGTCATACTGTAAAACGTTTATAATTAATAACTTGACTTTGGTGCATAGTTCCAGGCCCAAACCACTTTCTCCTATTTCTGCTAGATGTGTACTATCACCACACAAAGATCTGTGTATTTTTACTGTATAGTTTAGGATTTATTAGTATTCAAAACTACCATGTCATACTATAACTGTATAGGCCGTATACTCAACTTTAATCCTTAATAACTTGACTTTGGTGCATAGTTCCAGGCTCAGACCACTTTCCCCTTGTTCTACTAGATGTGTACTATCACCACACAAAGATCTCTGTATTTTTACTGTATAGTTTAGGATTTATTAGTATTCTAAACTACCATGTCATACTGCAATACAGTCAACTTTGATGATTAATAACTTGACTTTGGTGCATAGTTCCAGGCCCAGACCACTTTCCCCTTGTTCTACTAGATGTGTAATACTGTATTCTACTGTATAGTTTACTACCATGTCATACCATGTCATACTGTAACTGTATACGCCGTATAGTCAACTTTAATGATCAATAACTGACTTTGGTGCATAGTACAGTGCTTACAAATAGATAAAAACACACTTAAGAAAGCAACAACTGAAGACTGGAATTGCTGTCTTTGTAAATAATTCCTCAACCATAAAACAGTTACAGGATATATCCTATAATGCATATATCCTAGGTTTTGAATACTAATAAATCCTAAACTATACAGTAAAAGTACACAGATCTTTGTGTGGTGATAGTACACTTCTAGCAGAACAAAGAGAAAGTGGTCTGAGCCTGGAACTATGCACCAAAGTCAGGTTATTAATCATCAAAGTTGACTTTATTACAGTATGACATGGTAGTTGTAAATACTAATAAATCCTAAACTATACAGTAAAAATACACAGATCTTTGTTTGATGATAGTACACGTCTGGTAGAACAAGAGGAAAGTGGTCTGAGCCTGGAACTATGCACCAAAGTCAGATTATTAATCATCAAAGTTGACGCTATTACAGTGTGACATGGTAGTTTTAAATATTAATAAATCCTAACCTATACAGTAAAAATACACAGATCTTTGTCTGATGATAGTAAACATCTAGTAGAACAAGGGGAAAGTGGTCTGAGCCTGGAACTATGCACCAAAGTCAGGTTATTAATCATCAAAGTTGACTGCATTACAGTGTGGCATGGTAGTTTTCAATACTAATAAATCCTAAACTATACAGTAAAAATACACCGATCCTTGTGGGGTGATAGTACATATCTAGCAGAACAGGGGGAATATGGTCTGGGCCTGGAACTATGCACCAAAGTGAGATCTTTATTAGCCGACAGTTTTTCTATATATCCAAAATTTAGTTTCGTAGTTTTCCACAGACCAGACGTTTCGCTATGAAAAGAGGAAGTCGCGACGAGCGTGTTTTGTGCTCTGCTGTAAAGCGCGTAATACGGGCGCAAGACGTTTTTGAAGCGCGGCTGGCTCACTTGACCGCAGTAATTAGAAGTGGACTTTATATGTCTGCACGGCCTCTAGTGACAAATTAATGTTAAAAGTGTCATTTAATTATAAAATATCGTATTCCACAACATATAGGCCCATTGTATTATGTCCATAAGTATCCATGCTAACTTACCCTACACATTCTTTATTATGTGTAGGGTACCCTTGTCAGGGTGGTTCTGTGGATCTGGTGGATCCATAAACTTGAGTCACTCAAAGCAGAACAGCCTCAGAGTAATGTCACTATAAGTGTCACAAAAAAGTTTCTGACTGTCTAATTGGTAACACGCTAG